>NC_137844.1:7445000-8045000 GCF_948465745.1 Chenopodium album | reverse complement strand
GGGTTTGCGAGTGAAATAGGGAGATTGGAGATTCACAAGGAGAGGAAGAGAGAGAAACAGATTTGAAATTGTGTTGTTTTTGTTTGTTTGTTTGTTTGCAAATTGCAATTGCAGAGGAGCTAAGCTTTGATTTATGACCCTTTTTTGGTTCATTTCTAGGCACCCATTTCTTGTTCCAATTTCCCCATTTTCCCGGGAAAAACACTCGCTAGTGTAAATGTGTAATGCGTGATTTGTATACTTATCCGCTAGTCCAATTGTATTTATAATTAATTGGATTTAATATCATCTTTATATGCTTTTGGTTTGTCAACTTTATGATTACTGATAATCGACTTTTATAAAGCGTTTACATAATGATCTTTACAACCCACAAAAACTTTAGTGTAAATCCGATTTTCATTAATATATATCAAAGAGTTTTAAGGTAACTTAGCATTAGTTAAAACCATTTTTTTTTTTAATAATGTATGGACGCTTTCTCCATTTAATACATCCTTTTTCTTTTTTTCTTTTTTCTTTTTTTTTAATTTTATACTTTTAGTTGGACTTTTGACACTATATATTTAACTTATGGCACTTTCACCATGAAAAACATAATCATGTAGTTGGATCATTTTATAGAGAATATTATTGTTATAGCTTAGATTTGAAATATATATTGCGTAAATAACGAATTTTCAAGCTCAAATACGTATTGATTTTATACCGTAAAAGAAGTGTATTGTTTGTGATATTTCAATTCCAAATGCATTGCATATATCTATTATTTCTGAAATAAATAAAAATAAGGTGAACTAAACAAGGCTTATATGGTTTGTGATATTTCAATTCCAAATGCATTATATCTATTATTAACAATAATTTTACATTATAAAATCATTATTTTTTTTTTCTCTTGTTATGTTAAAGTTTGAACAAACTTTCATATATAAGAACAATTGACTGCAAAATGATGTTTTCAACTTGTTGAATCTTTTCATCTTATTTGGAATGATATGAATTTTTAGTGTTGGTGTAACATTAAAAATAAAATACGAATCATACAATATTTTTAAAGTGATAACAATTTTAGATAACGATTTGTATGATTTAGTAAGGAATTATTGACGCTTCATTAAGATACAATATTAATTTTTAATTTGCTATTTTTAATTATGAAATGTAACCTTTTTTTTTTTTCAGTTGAAATTTTTCCTTATTTTATTTCATACGATTTTATAAAGTGTTTTGTTATAAAAATTGTATGCATTGATAAGATGAAACCATTTTATTTGACGGTAAAGACTACATAATTTTAAAACTCTCAAAAAAAAAAAAAAAAAGCTGTGACATTGACTCCTTTAATTCCAGCTTAAATCTCACTCATTTTAAGTATTTGAGGGATTAAATCTCACTCATTTTAAGTATTTGAGGGATTAATCTCACTCATTTTAAGTATTGAGTTAAGTAAAGAAAGGTGAAAGAGAGATCACAAGTGTTTAAAAATATCTCGCATTCAAATATATACCACTACAAATGACTCTCGTTGCATATTTATAAGCAAAACAATCCTCCAACGAAGGCCCTGTTCATATTTACTGAATTGAACTGAATAAAGTTGAAATGAATATTTTATTAGAGAAGGAAATTAGGAGGTGAATTAAACTAAACTGAAATAAAATTAAGCTGAAGTGAACAGACCCTAGTTTTCATGTTATAGAGCCTTCCCACTTCTTTACGGAATTCTTCTAGATATACAAGGTTCTAAATATGAATACGTGTCTCACAATTGTGAACAAGCACATTCTAGACCACTCATTTGAAGAACATTTCACATGTCCAATCGGACTACACCAAAGGGAGGGGGGGGGGGGGGGGGGGGAATTGTGTTATGTACATGGTGGTGAACGAGTGATGTTAACTAAATTCACCAAAATTGGCCAAAGAACTATTGTAATGTTGTACCAATGAGGTATTATTGCCGCATTGTCATTGTGGTTCATTCGGACCCAAAAAAATAAAACTAGTGTAGTATTGTGCCAAACTAGTTGGAATTGTACTGTTGCACCTCCTAAAATGAAGTTGGATATTATCATTATAAGAAACTAATTTTCCTAGCTGTTTGCCTATTTTCATTTCTCTCTTTTTAAAACAAATATTTTGGTGTATCTGTCTCATAGTTTGTTTTGATAGTATACCGGATTTTTTGGATCATATAAGTCAACTATCCTTTAAAATCCTAGGTTCGTTTAAGATAAATTCTTTGGTCATAAAAACACAACATTTATCTTTTACCCTTCCTCCACCATTGCTCTTCTCTTGCTCCCCCTCCTCCTCCTCCTCTCATCATTTTTAACATCTCCATTATAATGGGGAGTGAAGGGAGAGATGAGGAAAATCTTACTCAAAATTCTTCGATTATTTATAGTAAGACGAAGAAGAAAGGAGGTTGGAGGGCCGTCAAATATATCTTAGGTAATGCCTATTCATGTTACTTTGTTTTTAAAATCCGATATATTCTTGGATTTTCTCAATTTAATGCACGTACTATTTAACAACATATATGCATTACTCTACTATTACATATTAGAATGTGCTAGGTCCAATTTACACTACAGGTCGGAATGTGGGACCTATCTTCTCTTTGTTGCTATCATGTCAAAATTAGGGCATGTAATGTTAATATAATGTTGTTACTAATATAGTTTTTGTTAAATTTTTGTTTTGCAGCAAATGAAACGTTTGAGAAGCTGGCGTCAATGAGCTTGATCTCAAATATAACAGTATTTTTGCGCACAAAATACAATATAGATGGAATATTATTGGTAAATGTAGTTAATATATGGTCAGGATGTTGCAATTTTTTGACGATGCCTGGTGCTTTGCTTTCTGATGCCTACCTTGGTAGATTCTGGACTTTGCTTATTGGTTCTGTCATTTCTATGCTGGTAAGATTTTTTGCCATTTTCCTCGCATTTTAAATTGACTTTTTCCATTTTTATTACAAAAGAAAATTTTATTTGGTCAAAATTATTATTTTTAATTTTAAAGAAAAAAAAAGGAGGGGGGGAGTTTGAACTGTTCAACACTTGATCCACTAATGAAGTAGTGAAGTACTAGTATTTTTTTTTTTTTTTTTTTGACTAGTAGGTTAGAATTTAGAAATGATTAATTATTTTTTATAATATAATGATAAATAATAACATTAAAATTAGTTAATACAGTAGCTTGGGATAAAATATAATGTATCTAGTAGTATAAATGTATAATCTAATAGAAATGGGATTTAATTTGTATTTAATAATTGAGACGTTCTAATCAACATATAAACGAAAGGAAAACATAAAATAAAGATGATATAATGTCCATTAAACATTGTTGTAGTATACCATGCACACGAATCCGCCAATGCAAATAAGCAATTAATAAAGTAGGTGTACAATACTCCCATGTATAATGGAAATGTTTGCGCGATGCGACATTCTATCATTAATAGAAAGAAATTTCAAATTGTATCTTGAATGGGGGTACTATCAACAAGTAAACTTCTTTGTTATCAAGAAACCAAAGCAATTGTTTGCATTTTTGAGTATGTGTAAATGTTATACACAAGAGTGATTCAATAGTGTATTCATAGTACAAATTACTTTAACATAGTGAAAAGTAACAATGTAGTTTATAATAAATGGATTGATTCTAACCAGCATTTGAAATTACAGGGGATGGGAATCTTGACTCTAGGATCAGGAATATCAAAATTAAGGCCACCACCTTGTACACCACCAGCAGATTGTATCCCACCAACATCTTGGCAACTCGCGATTCTGTTATTAGCTCTAATGATGCTAGCCATAGGAGCCGGGTGCATAAGACCGTGCAACATTGCCTTTGGTGCTGATCAATTTGACATAAGAACAGAAAAAGGAAGGGCCTCATATTCGCGCTTCTACAACTGGTGGTACTTCTCCTTCACACTTTCCCTCTTGGTAGCACTCACCTTAGTAGTCTATGTACAAACCAACATTAGTTGGACTATCGGGTTTGCTATCCCAACCGTGTGCTTTGCATTCTCTAGCTCGATTTTCTTGATTGGTTGCCCTACTTACATATACAAGAAGCCTCAAGGGAGCATCTTTATTGACATGGCTAGAGTGGTTGTTGCAGCCTTTAGAAAAAGGAAGTTGACCCTTGAAGAAAATGATGAATGTCATCAAAATTTTTATGATCCTCCTAGTAGTATTAGTGATGATCGGTTAGAATCAATGGTGCCTAAACTTACTAGAACGAATCGACTAATGTTCTTAGACAAAGCTGCTTTGATTAATCAGCCTGATGAGCTGAATCGTGTAGGACTAGCTAAGAACAATTGGCGCCTTTGCAGTGTCCAACAAGTTGAGCAACTAAAATGCCTAATAGGAATTTTGCCTGTTTGGTTGGCTGGCATTCTGTCTTTTGTGTCAATGGATCAACAGAACACTTTCGGTATCCTTCAAGCACTTCAAATGAATCGAAAGCTTGGGTCACATTTCACCATTCCCCCTGCTTGGATAGGTTTCGCGGCTATGGCTGCTCTTACCCTGTGGATTCTATCATATGAGCGCATTTTTCTACCCTTAGCCAGAGTACTACTGAAGAAGGATGATGTGAGGTTGTCAGTCAAAGTGAGGATCAAGATAGGAATAGTTATGTCAATACTATGTATGGTTATAAGCGCGGTGGTTGAGTCCAAGAGACGTGAGATGGCCTTAAAAAATCACTCTTATGTTTCTCCTCTTAGTGTGGCATATCTAGCACCACAACAGATACTGTCTGGCTTAACTGAGGCCTTTGCCGCGGTTACCATCATGGAGTTCTTCACCACACAGATGCCCGAAAGTACGAGATCATTGGCTGGCTCGATCTTCTTTATTAGCCTGTCCATGGCCAGTTACTTTGCCACGGCTATTGTTAACATCATATACCGGGTTACTCGAAACGGCCAAGGAGTGGCATGGTTGGGTGGACATAATCTTAACCAGAACAGGCTTGACTACTTTTATGGCATTATTGCTTGCGTAGGAGTCATGAACTACTTCTATTTTACCTTCTTTGCTAGCAAATATGTGTTCATTGATAAGAACAACACCAAGACTGTTGAAGCAGCAAATTCGAGTATAGACGCGCATACAAGGGTGGAATGAAGGTTTATTTCAAGGGCAACAATGTTGCATTTTATTGTGTTAGTCTTAGCAACCTTGTCATCCATGATCTTTCTTCTTGTACTTTCATGGTTATATTTGAACAAGATAGTTCTCCATTTTATTATTTGTACTAGCAGACCCGACCTCATTAATTACATTATCAATGAATGTCATGTCATTTGTGGTCGCGAAAATATAATTAGGATGATTAGGCCTTGGCAGATTGTAATCAAGTGTTTTTAGTTTAATTGTCATTAGTGGGAATTCTAGATTTGCTTAGTGTTTTTCAAAAGAGTAATTGTTATTGTTATTAGTTGTACTGAATGGACTTTGAACTACTCCGTAATTGTTAGATGTGACTACTTTTTAAAAGTTATTTTCAGCATTATTCTTACTCCGTCCAATAAAACTAGCAATATCATTTGGAGAGACAGAACAAAGTACCTCCATGGCTCCATAAATTATGATTTTTAATATTTTTCGCAAAACTAAATCAGATGCTAAAATCTATACCTTCAACCACTATTTCATCGAACACTATTCGCCTATAATAGTGAAACTCCGAAAATTACATAAAAAGTTGCCAAGTTGAGCCTTATTACCAAGCACTACAAAATGCAAATAATCACTTCACAACAAGATGTAATGGTGCTATTGTGCTACACTATGGAGATGATAGATTTAACATGAACATTTGCGATTTTTTTTATTATTTTTTTTATTTATTTTTGATTCGCATGAGGCAGAGCCAAGAACTAGAATGAACATAAACATAATAATTACAGAGTATTCTAATTAACTTAAGCCAGCTTTGAAATGAGCAAGTGAAAAAGTTGAACTCTATCGCTTAACAGTCTGCTTGCACAACTATGAACCAAGATTGTTACAGTCAAAGAGTCTCAAAGACTCAAACCTCATCACTTTTTGAACACCCTTTACAACACTTAGAGATCTATTAACAACTACTTCAGATGCTTATAAATTGTACAATTGAAAAAAATTCTCCAACACCGAACCCACTTACAAGTTACAACTGTGAGCATTCATAAACAGAGCTTATACACGTCTATTCTACTTTGTTCAGTCTCAAAGTTGTGATCACCATGTCATGAGTGGAAGAGTTTGCAAGTAAAGTATGTTTGACCAAACTCTTTCACACAAAGCAAAGATCATTCCACGAACAGCTATTCAACTTCGAGACTAGATTCTAATTGGTTGATGATTAGCTCACTGTTACCCTTACTTCAGAAGAGGACCAGCATAGATTCCAGGACGCATTTGGACATTTGGTGCTTCTATCTCCGCAAGCCATGCATATTCCTCCTCTTTGCCATCATCTATAGCTTCTTTTGTAGCTAAAATAACAATAGTAGAAGGTCAGGGGATTGCAAATAACTCAGGCCTGTTCGTTATCGGTTGTTCTTTTTTTTTTTTTTTTTTAAGTAATTATTTGTTTAAGTTTTCTATAAAATCATGATTTCAATCAATTTGACTAATATCTTTATTCTTTATATGACATGTATCATATGACTTTCAAAAACAAAAAAAAAAAAAAAAAAAAAAAATCAAAAAACTGAAAACTATAGCGATACAGTACAAGCCTTGTAGTTTAGAGACAAATTCAACCTTTTTTCTGCAACTTGCCACCACAGATTGTATATAATAATAAGATGGACAAAAGTGAGAAACTTACGAAAACTTGAATATGGATAGTCATGATAATATGTGCATTTTCTGCCTGCATCCTCCAAATATGGAGGTGTGAGAATATCAAGCACGGCACAAGGGGTGACTGCTGTGAAACAATGTAGATTTCCCCCACTTTTGGGATATAGAACTCTGGTCTCACAAGGTGCTGTTAGAACTTTGTCAATCACCAACTTTGCTAACCTCACTGAAAAAACAAGAATCTTAATAAGAAAGAGTTACAATGTTCTTGAGGATAACTTTTATGTGCCATAGCAGTTATGAAAAAATAGAAAAAGAAAAGGGCAAATTAGTTGTTACAAACTTGTACAACCATTGAAAATTAAAGTAATTACAAGAGGTAAAGAGGGTAACACTGTTAACAAGGGTTCCAATGAAAATAATACCCAAAACCAATGCCCCCAGTATCGAAAGGAAAAAATAAACATCCCAACTGCACCCCACTTTAACATTTCCCCTGCAGGGGAAAACAAGAACATGCGTAATCGTCAAAACTCAACCTTCTATTTATACCTCGAAGACATCTGGACACTCTAATGTGAGTGAAGGGCATTCACATTTCTGTCTATTGTCTTTAAGAGAATGAAACCTATAGTAACCTCACACTGGGGAAAAGTTTTCTCATTGCTTAAATTATAATGAAAACACTAACACTTTGTTTGGATAGGAAGAAATGGATGGAAAAGAAGAGAAGGGAAATGGAGGGGGAAAAATTCTCTTGTTTGGGTAAAGGATTGGAGGAAGGAAGGGGAAGGAGAGGGAGGGATCCATTTTCCCTCTCTCTTTAATAAGCATAATCTCTCCAAAATTGGAGTGATTTGGAGGGAAAATGAAGCTCATCACTCCCCTCCCTTTCTTTTCCCTTCCCTTCCTCCATTTCCCCTTCCCTTCCTTTCCCTCCTTTGCTATCCAAACAAAGCATCAGAAGCAACCAGTTGAAAAATCTTGATTGCATCTTCTCATGCTAGGGTCACAATGCTGGTGCTAGAGGAAGAAATCTTCACAGAAAGAAAAGAAAAAGAAAAAAAAAAGGGTGAGATATTGAACTTGAACGAGAGATTATTCCAACTTCAAGAATTTAGTCCGATAGCTCAGATGGTAAATTATGCAAGCCAGCTGATTAAACCTACTGTAATAGGAAATCCACCTATCTAGATACTCTTTCGTCAAATCATTGAAGCTATTAACATTCGCATGCATTACAAAATTGATGTGGGATGTAATAAAATCACAGAAAAAGAAACTAATCTGAGGCTATTATTTGGTGTTATGATTAATTTTCAGTCCCGAAAAAGTGAACTTAGAGTAGAAACTCCTACGACTTTACAAGTCCATAAACAGGCATTTGCTACAAACTCATCTGCATAGACTGCATCATAGCATGGAGATTATACTTCGGAAGATTAAACTGTAAGGTAAATCAACATTCAGGAAAAAGAGGTTGTAAAATCCCTTCAACCTGAGGTGGTCAACAATCGTGCTTTTCAAGAAACAGAGTTCTACTAACAGTATATGGGGGCTGAAGTAATAACATCTTAGCATGATACACCTTAATCTAGGACAGATAAATTCCATTCATAATTTTCAGAATAGCAATAATTAAAATCAAGATATGAAAATATTCTCTTATATTTGCAATATTTAAATTAACTCATAAATACTCCAACCTGCAGATTCTTGGATGGGTTTTTCCCTTATCCCCTTCCCTCCCCAACTCCGAGGAGTCCAAGAGCCTGGCCCACAAAGACTGAATTGTGTTGGCCGTGCAGACGGTGCAGTGTTAGGTCCAGAATTAAATAAATAAATATATAAAACAATTTTTGACTGTACCTTGAGGGTACTCAGAGCCATTGCTCTGAACAACTTGCGGAGGTTCAACCCAGTCATAGGCCTTCACATGCAAGGATCCATACAGAATTTTGCTGAAGACTGTCATTCCAGGATGATCATGCAGAGGAATGACTGCAGATGTGGGAAAACAGAATATGCACATCTGCATAATCATACCTGGATGTCAGCGCTTAGTGGAGACTGGACTGTCAGTACTAACACATTCATGCTAATGCAATGAATCCTGCATAATTAAGTTGAAGCAATACGACATAATGACAACACAAAACTAGTCTGCAATGATTGGTAACTAGTAACATGAATTCAAGACTAAACCTTTAAACAAATGAAGCACCACCTCAAATAATCTACAGTAATAAGTTTTATGCGTTGAACAGATGTAATGAATTACAGGAAAGAAGAGTAAACTAGACGGGTACAATAATTACATGTGAAGTTTAACGCTTTAAAGAGATGAACAAATTAACTATGATTACAACTTAATGTATTTGAACAAATGAACAAATATAATTACATTTGAAGTTTTGTGCATTTGAACTGTGAACTGCAACTTGAATGGAGTTCCAGGTTAAAGATGCATGAATAAGTTAATCACACATGAGTCAGTGAAAGTAATACAGAAAAGGAGATATGGTCTTACTGTAAAGGTGTCAGACTCATGGATATCCAGATATGTTATAGGTTGAGCCCATCTAGGAGCTCGGTTGAATGGGTTCAGCAAAGAAAGACCATATCCTCGGTCATCATCTACATTCTCCTCTTTCAGACCAACATCAGCGGGAGTTACAGTGTCTGCAAAGGAGAATATTATCACAGATCACAATTTTTAAAGCTAGATATCTTGTATTGTCTTCATGCTGCGAAAAAGAAGCCATCTGGCACACAATTAGTTTTACAAACATTTCTATAGCCTATTTGTTCACAAATAGATAGATGAGAAGAAATTTATGTGAGTATAGCTAAACTAATTATTAGCATTGAAATATTAAGAAACATGGCATTCAATCCAGGCCCCATTATGTGGCCTGATTCTAGCTTAATGCTCAGTGTTCTGATATTAAAAAATGGGTCAACCCTGGTGATGTTCACCAAACTTTCCAATAAAACTTTTTGCAAGTGGAAATTTAGATTAATGATAACCTGTCATATTTACACCTTTCTTCAAAAAAAAATTAAAGTTCTATATGAGGCATTATTCTTTTTAGTGACAGAGATTGCAACGATGAATTGCTAGAACAAATAGCATTCTTACAATTGAAGAAGTTAGGCATACATTCTAAGAGATCAATAATACAGGCTGCTTGGCATTTTAGTGAAATTTTGTGCGTTGGAGAGCTACATTTGTCAAGAGACATTAACTTTAAATACAAAGAGCAGAGAGCCTAACGAAAATGCATAGCATATATTCTAAGAGATTTGTAATACATATTGGTTGGTATTTTTAGTGAAATCTTGTGCATTGGAAACCCAGGTTTGCCAAGAGCTGTCAGCATAAAACTGAAGTACCAACAGTACTACAGCAGAGTGGCTAAGAAATGTTGAAAACTGCATAGATTAAATTTGATTTTCCTAAATTTTGCAGTGGTGCATAGTGGTATAGTCGAACTAGACGATAACTTGAAACAAGGATCTCAGCTTTTGAAGTGGCCTTTTCCTTTTCTGTTGAGTGTAAAGTGGCGTTTACTTGAATGATTTCAGTAAGGAAGTGTATACTTACATGTTACATCTTACATCCAATACATCAATCAATTAATTTAAAGACAAAAGAAACATGTAGGTATCAAATCCTTGTGCAAGCCAGCAATCTTCAAACTAAGACAAGTACCAAATGATGATTCTAGGTCCATAACATGTTATTCCACTACATAAACAATTAAACTGTTCTTTTTACAATTCATCTGAGCATCTAAAGAGATCGTAAGTGCAAGAGCAAAAGGGATGCACAAGTTATTTCAGCTGAGAAATGCAAGTGACTCGGTAGTCAGAAGAGAAGTTGAATTTCAGTAGCAGCATAAATGGAAGAAAAGAACCAGTAAATTTTGCATTCACACTTCATTTATTACTTATTAGTTGATGTGAAGCTCTAATGTCAAATATTCATACTTTATAGTACTAGCAACATTCTTTCCTTGATTTCAGGGAAAATCAAAGTAATTTGTTCTTTTGAGGCCAATAAGCATCTCCTTCTATTCTCCAAGATAAGCAACTGCAAGCACTTCTTTGGACAAGTTGCTCGATACAAAATTAATCATAACTAATTTAAGAATTATACTTGTATGATATTCTGCAGTTAAAAACCCAATCAACCTAAGCCAGATCATGGCTTCTGCATAATCTATAATATCTAGGTACCTTTGAATTTGCTTCTATGAAGGGAATTAGGAAAAACAAAGAGGGGAGGAAAGGGAGAAAGCAGAGACTATAAAATATCTTACAGTCAGAGGACTACCCTCAAACGCCCAAAATACTCTCCTTCACATCAAATAATGAGAGACCATATAGCTCTTGATGACTAAAAAACTTGATTTACACTTTCCCTTAAAATTCAGAGTATACGTTTTATTTTTATTTTTTTTAAAAAAAAAAAAAAAAAAAAAGGGATATAGGAATACATATAAACACCAAATGAATTTTCTAAAATAGTATACAGTTGAGAATTCAAGACAAAAACACGTGTGGATCGGTGTTATTGAGGTTTATTTATTCTTAATATTACCTTTTACAGCTTATATGTAACCCTTGGGCTATGTTTATCATTTTCCATATAAAAATAAATATACAGAAAAATGTTGATTTACATCCTATATGGCAATTAGTAACTGCAATGATACAGCTGATTCTAATAGCAAACTTCACTAGTGGTTTGAAAATTGAATCTTTAATTTTGTTCAAAAATTTTAAAGATGAGAAAAATGGCACACCAAAGCATGAGCATTTTCAAACTCATTTTTTCCCATTTAAATTATATAGTAAGCCTATCAATTTTCTAAGATCTTGAAATGATACTCACCCATCAACAAAAAGTATCCCTAATTTAAAAAACAGGAATGAAAGAAATAAAAACTCATCCAAAAAAATCTTGATTATCTAACTCATTCAAGTGTTAGTAATCTTAGTATAGAATAGATTAGATAGACAAAGTAAACTTAAGCATTATTAATACAACAAAAACACTCAAGAGTTAGTATAAAAACTCTCTTGAAAAAAATAGAGAACAGAACTGCCAGAAAAAAATCCAACGCTTGCACACCCACGATTTCAACCCCATCCTTTGTTCCCCACCAGCTTCTGGGTTCTCCTTTTGGCATTTCCCCGCCATTTCCATATCTTCCAACTCCAACAGTCTAATAACCCCTCGAGACTCCAACCTCCTTAAGGTGTCTAATACCCAATTGCTCATAAATCTGGCAATAATCTGCTGGAAACAACACAAGTGCTTCCAGTTCTTATGTCTTTCTTTCACTTCTTCTTTTTATTGATCACAATCAGTTATTATAAATAGCATCAGCAATCTGCCCTTAAGTCCGAGTGGTAAACAATAATAATTCTCTTATACAAAACAAGTTTCTCCAACTTGATGGTTCAATTCTTTTTCCAAAGAAAATTGTGAGCAGACAGCAGAGTGTATTTGAATATTAAACTAATATAGTAGCTTCAGTTTCTTCCAAGTCTGGGGCATGTACATTGGTTTCCAGAAAATTCTCCAAAATGTGAAAATGAGGTGGAAAAAACTTCAAAATGTGAAAATGAGGAAAAGAGTTGCATGGACATGAGCATGGGCATGGGAATCTAACTTTGAGATCCAACAAAATCACTTTCATGATGAGCGTATCCCCTTTATGAGTGATGATAACAAAAAGTAAAGTATCGATTTCAGATCTGGATAGGAAGATATAGAAAGATATAGCTGTATAGCACTTGATTAGTCACTATTCCACTCTATTCCTCAAGTCTCAGTAAAATTGTCCTACCCAATACCCATAGTCTTATTCAAAAAAATGAGTATAAGCCTTCTCACGTGATGGAGACAAAGAGAATAACACCTATATAGTTGCTTTCCAAACACTATAAATACATAATGAAGGAATGCAAAGGATAGAATTGAAGGATTCTTCTCCAATATCTTTATTAATGTACGTCTCTAAAGAACCGTTAGTTCTAGGTGGTGGATTGAACCACCTATCTTTCACATAGAGCAGAAACTTGCAGCTTAGATGTGACATGTTTGAATATCCTCAAATTACACTAAGATGTACAACACCTCCTTATTGGTACAACCATCACTTAAGAAATAAATGCACTATACCGATATTTCCAAAAGCACATGATCACTTAAACATCTGTCACAAAAGAGTTGATATCTAGTCCTTTCCATCCAAAATGCCAATCCATTTTAACTTCAAAGTTGGGAAGAATGGCAAGGAACATAATCTTGAAGGAGAATTTCCTCTTGTAGCAACTTTAATTTTCTTTCACAAACAAGAGCAAATCATACACAAATACACAATAAAATTTTCTTTTATCATACAGTTATCTACCTCCCAATCCCTTCCCTTCCCCTTCCTAATTTTCGGAACGTAAAATAGACTGCAAAAAAGTAACAATTTGTAGCCTTCCATGCTACCCTCATCTCCATTCACAAATCAAGAGACCTTATCACCATGCTGTATGTATTTATTTAACAACATACCATCAAATTTTCCACACATCAACTACAAATTCCTAAATAATCAGCAATAACCACATGCAGAAACGAACATTTCACTGAACATTACATCCAATAAACATCCAATTCTAAAAATAATGAACTATTTCCAACAAACATCCAATTCTTGAAAAATAAAATGAGTTTTATATCCAATAAACATCTAATCCTAAAAAATTCACAACAATAATCAACATACTGCAAACAAAACAGCAGATTCTCACATAATTAGATATACCCACATGCAAAAGCTAGAATTCATCAATAAAACAACCCATAAACATCCAATTCTCAAAAAATCAAAACAAGAATTCAGCATATTACACTACCTCCAATGTAATTATTGAAAAGACTGAAAACCCATTTGCAAAATCAATCTAAAATTGATTTTTGAAACATAAAAAGCAAAAATCAAAATGTAAAAAGAAAGGGAAAATGGAAAAATACCCAGAAGAGAAGAGAGCTTCTGGATGACATGAGAAGAAGGTGGAGGAGGAATTGTAGTCAGAGAAAACGTCTTCTTGCAAAAATCGTAAATTGTTTGAATTTTGGAGGTTTTGTTAGCCATATCCACCCTTGTTTATTGGAGATCCTTAATGAAGAAAATTGTATGAAATGTGTTTATTGTTCTTCTTCCTCTATCATTCTTACAAGTAAAATTAGGAGCTTTTTCTATTCTATTTTTCGACTTTTATTGGCTGAGTTGCGCAAATTCTGTGGGCTCTATTTGTGTTTGGTTGAGTGCAACAGATTTTTTAGCATTAATTTACTCAAAAAATATCAATTTTAGATTTCGACCTGTAAGAACACATTAATTTAACATGACTCGAGTTTGAAATTAAACCCGACTTGACCTCGTTGAATCCAACCCAGACTGTACTTAACGAATCACTACTCACTAGTAAGAGTCAAGAGGAGTTGTAGGCTATTACAAGGCTCAATATATATTGAAGTAGATACCTAATGGCCTACATTTGCTATCTAATCTGTCGTCTTATTAGCTTCTCTGTGTATGTGGTGAATTTTCCATTTGTCAAAGTTGCGGAGAGTACTTAAAATAACATTATGCTCATATGCTGTATTTTACACGTTATCCTAATATTATAGACTGAGGAAAATCACTACACGTTATCCTAATATTATAAACTGAGAAAATCACCATGAGGTTATCTCCCTCGATATGAATACGGCTGATTTCTTATTGCACTGCAATAAGGAGCCCTAGCTTCCAAAAAAAAAAGTTTATTGGTGTAGTACCAAGGTTGAAAGTACGAGAGGAAATGACTTGAGATTGAAAGGCACAGAGAATGATGTCAGTTGTTACAGAGTTCCCTTTTTAGAGCCATTACAGTTGAGTTTAATGGTTCCATGATAAGGGGGGGCTCAATTAGCAAGATTAGGAGGATGTTGAGGTGATGTATGATCATGAAGGGAAAGAGGGGTACCTGTAAGTTGACATGAGTCTACCATTGCCTGTCGGAATTCTCATTCTATTTGGGAAAATGTGGCTTTGTGGTAGACTTTCTCTGGGGTGAAATATACATTATTGAAAATATAGTCATTTAATTTCCTTTTTTCTTAATACTTTAGACGAGAAATATTAAATGAATGCAACAGATTGACATGTGCAATTATCAAATTAGTATATAACAAAATACGGAGTAGTTGAGATTACGAGGTTCAAGTAAAGGTTTAAGGTAAATCTGTAAACTGCAAAGTAATTAATAAGTTCATCTCAATCTTATAATAAGCTATCATGAGTGTGTCTTGTATTGAAGTTTGCTATAGAAAAAATGATTTTGTTTGAGATACTTCATATACTTTCGTACATAATAGTGTTGGCAATAATACACCTAAATATTATCTACCAAATTTAGTATGCGCATATTACACAAACCTAATTTGCAAATTCCAACTAACGAATAATGTATTTTCACGACGTCAAATACACAAAATCAATACATCCACAAATTTAGAGGTGCGATCTTGTCGGACTTTATGATTTTGATGATGACACAACCTAACTTATTTACAAACTAATAAGAGCTTGATTGTTTGAGTGTGTGATCAGTTGCAATTACTAGGAAAATTGAGTGTCTTGCAAGATCCCATGGAACAAGATAGCCAGGAACAAAAACAATCCAAAAGAGAAGAGTTCCCTTCAGGAACTGGTGCTTCAGAAATGAAGACTTGAGAAGAGAAGTTTCCCCTCAGGGAACTGAAGCTTCAGAGTGGAAATTTCACTAGAGAAGAGAAGTTCTTTCCAAAGAACATAAACCTCGGAGTAGAAGGTTCATCAGAAATACATGAAGATTAATTTATTTTTATATTTTAGGATTCATGTAAGTATAAGAAA
Organism: Chenopodium album; assembly: GCF_948465745.1. Taxonomy (NCBI): domain Eukaryota; kingdom Viridiplantae; phylum Streptophyta; class Magnoliopsida; order Caryophyllales; family Amaranthaceae; genus Chenopodium; species Chenopodium album. Next base: position 8,029,219 of record NC_137844.1, on the reverse strand, counting down.
TAGATTACGCTCATAATTAACTATGTGGAATTGGTCTAAAGGATAGAATTGTGCTATGCATGTTTTTAGAAAAGCAGTTGGTGTTTAAAAAATTATCTTTTCATAAAAAGGATTTTATTTCTTTTTAATTTCAAAATATCCAGTTTGCAAAATAAAATATGATTTTAGTTTTTCAAAACTTGTGGCCTACTCCCCATGATTTTTCTCATATCATGGGGTCTTGCACATTAAGGAGTTCATGTCCTTAATTTTAGGACATGTTCTTGTTAGTGGGTTGGAGTAGTGGCATCATGGACAAGCTGTACAAAGAAGTTTTTCCAAAACGAATTTTGGTCTATAAATAGTCAGATGATTTCACTTGGAAAAATTCACCCTTGCTCAAATAGATTTCAGTTTTTGTTTCCTTTAAATTGAATCAAGAGTCCAATTCTACATTAGGGAAAAAGTGTGTTCTATGTTCTTATATTAGAGTTTATTCTTTCGAGTTGTAATTTGGGGAATTGGGAAGTTTGAGTGAACTTCTGTTTAGGAGAAAGAGAAGTGAGAAAGAGAAGATAGGAACTCAAAGTTGGGTGACTTGTTCCTTGGGGCTTTGGGTTCGTTGAGGAACTCAAAGTTAGAGTCTTTAGTTTGTAATAGATCCTTTTGCCTTATTTTAGTGAAGTTCCTTTTCCTAAAATCCTAAGTGGTCGTGGTTTTTCTCCTTTTTTAGGGCTAAGGAGTTTTCCACATAAAATCTCTCTTGCACTTTCAGTTCCTTTAACTTACTTGTTTTTATTTCTACAAAAAGTTTGACAAATCTGTCATACTACAATTCAACCCCCCTTCTTGTAGTATTCATTGAAACAACATATCTCAAAAAGGTAGTCTGAAGTTTCCACATTTGTGCAAACTCTCCACTTTCTTGGTGCAACTGTGCAAACTCTCACTATTTTTTTTAGGTAAGGAGAAAGACTCTAACCGTACCTCAACCCTTATGGAGTTTTGGGTCAGGTAGTATGATGTTTCCACATTGGTGCGAACTCTCCACTTTGTTAGTGCAACTATACAATCTCTTACTATTTTTTTAAGATAAGGAGAAATACTTTGACCGTACCTTAATCCTAACGGTTTTTGGTCCACACTTTGAGAATGAGAGGGAAGGGTAAGAGATCTCCACCCTCAAAATGTCTCTAGTAGTGATTGAATCCCCAACCTCAAGGTTGGAAAATGTAATCCTTATAATTAGACCAAGTTTGGCTTGGTATGCAACCTCTCACTATGATTGGAGAGTTCTTGCCCCAAAGACTCAAAGTAGTATATAAATTTTACTCCATATCCGTTGAAAACCCTCTCCACATGCTTGAAGCAATCTCTCTAATTTTACGGTGAGTTTAACTCACATACTTTTTCTAAACATAAATTTATAAATTAAACATACATAACCAAGGAACCAACTAATCCTGTCAAAAAAAAAAAAGGAACCAACTAATCAATAATCAAATTCCATTTCAATATTTTGATGTTCATTAAATAATTTTATCGAAGCCAAAAAAATCCAATAATTTTCACAACAAAAATGAGACCAAAAAGAGAGGACAAAAGAGCCCAATCCTCTCCACCAAGAAACAGAGGACGCACCACCACCACCTCACCGTCGCGCGCCTCCAAAATATCCCCTCCATCAGCTTCACTCTCCGACCAAACCACCACCGAGCTATTCACTGAGTTCGAAGAACTCCGAGTCACTGAAAATTCCGAGTACAACCCACGAAGCTTCCCGTACAGTGTGAAGCAACAATGCTGGGAAAAGGCAGAGAAAATCAAGGGTCGAGACCCAAGTCGTTGGAGAAGGGACCCACTTGGGAACATCGTCTTCCGTAAGCTTGTTGGTTGCCCTGGTTGCTTGTGCCATGATTACGACCACATTCTTCCTTATTCCAAGGTATGATTTTAAGAACAATTTTTATGAACAATTTCCCTTTCAATTAGTTATTTAGCTTTGTTTGTTGCTCTAATTTGATGGGTTTTCTTGAATTTTTAATCTTTACTATTGTTGGTTGATCTTATTGTATTTGAGATGTTATATATCAATGTACTCTAATTTAGGTATGTGAGGGAATTGATGTGAATTTGATTACTATGTGACTGTTGCTTAACTGCTGTATTTGTGTCTGTGCTCTTGCAATCTTGTTTCATTATCTGAAATCGAAATTGGCTTTGCCCCATTTTCACAAGTGCAAGTTATCTAGCATAATTATGAGTTGGTTGAAGTCCATTGCCTAATTTGCTCAATTTCTGAATGGAATTCAATTGAGTAGAGATTACGTACCAAGGTATTGTATCGAGCAATGACACAACTTACACAAGGTATAGTGTAGGTCTAGGTGTGGTAAAAAGGTCACATTACTTTGTATATGTTTGATTGGCAACAGATGATGGTGCATGAGGTTATTCAAGAAATTTGTGCTAAGAAATACAATTGCTCTGTGTAAATGTTTCACGACTTTCAATTCAAACCTAATTAATGAAGATGTAGAGGCTTTTGAAATTATCGTAACTCTAGATATGGTGAGAGAATTTGCAAATCAAGAAATGCAATATTAGGTGGATATGATTGATTGGTAACATCTCAACTTTTGCCCTACCTTAACAAACTTACGGAGCCGAACCTAGTAGGTGTCAGTCTGAGTGAGTTACATCCAAACTTAGAAGAGTTTGGAGATGGAGATGGATGACAACAAAGATGATGAGTTTGATGATTTAGAAAAAACTGTTAGTGGTATTCCTCATAGTTAGAGTGTTTGACAATCCTAATCATTTTTGTACTTATTATACATTGAAATGGCTAGGTTTAGTGAATAGTTACAATTTAGACATACGAATTATTCACTACACCTATCCCTTCACTGACAACTTTTTATTTGTCTTCTCTTTTATCATTTTGTTTCTACTCATCACCAAGTCATCTCTAAGTTTGGATCTATCCTCATCTGTATTTCATACAAATGATATCATGTTTATCCAATATTGCAATTCTCAATGTTGCTTCTCTCTTATCATCTTTGGGGTCTACAACAATGTCAATAACACTTTCATTGAAAGGGATTGAGTTGGGTGGTTTATCATTGTCTTTGTTCTGTGTGCGAATTCATGAATATAAAATTGAAACATATAAAATTGCCTCTATCCTCAACTTGCACTGCTACACCTTGGTACATAATTTCTTAAAAATCCCATCCATGAAATTTAGCAAATTAGACAATGAACCTTAATTGACTATTAACTGTTGGATAACCCTATTCTTTTGAATTGTTACATGATCCTTCATTTCAATATTCATTTTTGCAAATGACCTTCCATGTCTCCCTCAAAATTCTATCATGTTCATATATCTCTTTAGAATCAACTGGAGAGGAGGGATTGGTTGAATAGACTCTTTAGGCATTTATATGTATCAAAATAATAAATGACACAGCAAACATCTTTACTGCCAGCCCGCTACCCATGATTTTTCTCCAAATACCACTCTGATCCCGTTTTGCCTCTAGCGTCTTTACTCTTTACTATTATCTTTGCTAGTCACAGGTGCATTAGACTTGATAGTAGAAATTTCGACATTTTCTGTAAGCCACTTTGAATCCCACAGTAAAATCTTATTCTGGTTTGCTAGACAATGACTTGACTAAACCCATTCTAGCATTAATGATTATTGTTTGATTTGAAGTTGTATTTTCTCTTTAATAAGATTGGCCTTAAATGTAATCACAATAGGAAAAATGCTACTAGTTCAGGAATAAATAAGGATGTCAAATTCTATAATGTACTGACTATTGAAAGTAAACAGTAGAGAGTAGATTTAGAAAGCCTATGTGTAAGGCTCTAAGCTCCCATATTCGGCCAATTGTACTGGAAAAATGTTTGCGAACACATCCTCCATTGTTGGAGAGATTTGAAAGGAAAATAGGTCACCTTCTCCCTCCCCTCACCAACGTTTCCTTTCCCCTTTTTTCTTCCCTTCCCTTGCACTTCACTATTCTTATCCAAACATAGTGTTAGCATATGACCATTTTTGTCTGTTTGTGTTTTTCTTTCCTTGCCATAGTGCTTTTTGAAAATCAAGTGTGTAGAGGATGGAGAGTAAAATAGTCTTATACATGTCAAATTTTTAACAAAGATCATTGTGAGCTATTGTTACGTGCTCTAACAACACAGACTCACCGAGTTATTTCAAATACAACCCAATTACAAATATTTCTTTTAAATTTCTATCAACTTGGCAGTTATTTTGTTTGCGAAATTATAAGTGTGGCAGGGTTTGCACAGAATTGATTGCACACTTTGTAAAGAGATTCCAGTGACTAAATCCAAGTTTTTAATTTTCAACAATATTGTTCAAGATCGTTGCTTGAAACTTAAATCTTAAAAAGTGCACCTGTGGAATCCCCTTCATTGCACGTGTTAGGGTTCCACTATAGGGAAGAAGGGAGAACATAACCACTTTATAACTATTATAAGCTTGAGGATTTATTCATATCACTAATGGGTTTTAGATGGGACCTCCTTTGATCTTGTAGATGTCCAAACTCTCCTTCTTACGGGTGGTTGGGTTTTCTTGAACCTGTTTTATTTTCTCTAAAATTTTAACAATATCCCTCTCTGATAAGTGTTTGTGCATATGGTGTACCTAATTTAGTGCTGTAGATCAGAATTTTTAGCAAGTTGGCTAGTCTATGTAATTGCAGGTTTATAATCTCTCACTTTGCTTACCTTATCTGGGCCCCTCTTGTCTCTATAATTGATCTTTGTTATCCAGTTGGGAGATATCTTTAGGTATTGGTTTGGCAACAGAGTGCTTTGTTGTGAACCTTCTATAAGCTTAGTTTTATTTTTCATTGTTCGTATTTGATAATGATATTCTTCTTATCAGATGCTTTTATTTTCAGGGGGGAAAAAGTACACTGGAGAATTGTCAGGTTTTACAGGTACTCTAATCTTGTGCATATGAATTATCCTCACATTGATTTTTCTTATTTTTTATTTTCTTCCAACCATGAGTTGCACATAGAGTGTGCATGCATTTGTTTCCCCAACCCCGACCCCCTCTTACAAAGCTACACTTCTTAACATTTTGTGTGATTAGCTGGTTACCCTATGAATTTGATGAGCAATATGTAATTTGAGTACGAAGTTATCTGGGGACTGACCAGACAATCAGACAGAAGATTTGAAAAGGCTAAAATAGTGGGAATGACACCAATGAAGCACAAAGGGGACTTGAAACTATGTTTCTCAGATCTAGTTTTAACCAAGGATACAAGGAACGAAATTCGATACGAAACGTGGGACGGAAACGGAAACGGGAAACGCTACCTTGAGTGAATCGGGAACGTTTGGTGTTTAGTTTAATATATATTTTTAAAATAAAAAAATGAAAAAACAAAGATAAATTGTATTTAAATAAAATTAAAATATTAATAACCATTAATGCATTTCGATCTCAAAATCTGATTACATAAAAACTGAAAAAACAAAGCTAAAAATGCTTAACACATGCTTAACTCTCAAGTCTCAACTCTAACTTACATCATCAAAATATTTTTAGGTTTCAATCTCCATATCTTTGCCTCTTACATGCAAATGTCATAGGTGTGGCATTAGCTTCCTGTAAATCATCTCTCCATCTCATATCCTCAAGTGCAAGTGGTGAACTCTCTATGAATGAATCCTCTGGATTAATATCCCATTTTCTATAAGGGCCTTCTTTATAGCTGCTTGTGAAACGGGAAATTAATCTAACATTACAATGAATAAAAACCAACTTGTCAGCTCGAACGGAATTCAACCGATTTCTCTTTGTATTGTGAATGAACGCATAAGTGCTCCACACCCTCTCCGCAGACGAGCTACTAATGGGCTGTGACAGAACTTTGATTGCAATCTCAGCTAATTCAGGAGTCTCCGCTCCATAAGTGGACCACCAAGAAACAGGAGACATTGTTACCGCATCTATTTTTGCAGCAAGTGACCCAAATATACCTTCTTTGGCTTGGAACTTAGCTAGTTGTTGGCGTAACATTCTTTTTTCTTCTTCAGTTTCCCCTATTTTATCAAATGCTGTTAAAACTCCATCAACAACTTCCTTATCAAAATTCGGTGCTCGCCTAGCCTCCCCTCCCGGAGCCGGAGTTTGCAAATAGTTTGAGTCATAAAAAAAAGGGTTTAATGCAAATCCTAAACAATGCATGGGAATGTTCATTTTTTCCCAACGTGATACCAAGATTTCATTCATTTTGTTCATATCATCTCTATGTTTATTATCTTTCATTACGTCTCCAACATCTCCAATCATACAATCCATTTTTTCATACACCTCTCCCATTTTTTGTCCTTCACCATCAGCAAATTTAATCATCAAGTAAATTGGCTTAGTGATAGCCAGAATATTTTCAACCTCATCCCAAAAGTCTTCGTCCCCTACAGTGGCAGCAATTTCTTTTCCCATTTCTCTTGTTTTCTCATCCCCTGAATTGACCCAATCTTTCCAAGCCCTCATAGCTACTGTAGCAGCTAATGATTCCCTACATTGGGATATTCTTTTCAACAACAAATAATGAGATGCGAACCTTGTTTTTGCTACTTTCAATAACCCAAGTCCAGATTGTGATTTAAAGATAGCATGAGCATGAGTATGATTCAAAAAATACTTCACAATGTTTTTCCCTTTAATGTACGTGTTACTAACCCATGGAAAAGCAGTAGCAATATCCTTACAGATTAGATTAAGTGTATGCACGACACAAGGGGACCAAAAAATGTGCTTGTGTACCTTTTCTATTTCTCTTCCAGCAGCCTTGCAGTTTGCAGCATTGTCAGTTACTACTTGCAGAACATTTGACGGCCCGACTTCTTCTATTGCATCAAGTAAGTAATCTGCTATAGCCTTCCCCGTTTTCTCCACCCCTGTGAAGTCATCCGCATATAGAAACATAGAACCGCGGCTATTGGATGCAACCACGTTGATTAGTGGTTCACGCTTCACATTCGTCCATCCATCGGAAACGATTGAAGTTCCTTGTGTGGTCCAAGTGTCTTTAATTGGGGCCAATTCTTTCTCGACATCTCGCTTAACTTCGTCTAGTAAGGATGTCCTTGCTCTGTCAGCCGATGGAGGCTTGTAGTCCTTTGGAGCATGGATCAAGGCCTTTACCATAGTAGAAAATTCTGGACTTCTTAATACATTGAATGGAATCCCATTAGCACAAAGAAAACGAACAATCGATTTGTCGACATCATTACGCTCAACAATACCAAATGCATCTGCTATAGGAGTGTTACTAGTTCCTGGAAGTTTATTTTTTATACTCGATTTGGATACTGATGGGGAAATACCTGCTTGCTCAGCCTCCTCAACTTTCTTTCGTATGCTTTGAAGCAATTCTCTATTCGCCATCACCACAGTACATCGAGCAATCTCTGCTTTTTTCCCAACACTACCAAAAAAATGTTGATGTATTCTTGTGTATGAGCTGCTGTATGATTTTTTGCAATGCTTGCAAGACCATTTCTTCGTTCCTCCTGCATTTTTCCCTTTCTCTCCTCCCACTATTGGAATAATTTCATCTAATAGAGGTTTTTGCTTATTGTCAGTAGTGGGCACTCCATGATTTGGTTCAGCTTCTGTAGGTTGATTTTCATTTTCCAAATCATCGAACTCTTCTGTTGAAGGTTGATTTTGTGTTTGGTTTCTTTGTGAAGTTTCAGTGGGCTTTCTTTGCTTGGATTTGTTTTTGCCAAAAGGCATTTTTGGGTGCTTGAATTTGTTTTGATTAATGGAGATGTGTTTTGTATTTTTGTATACTGAAACAGAGTAATAGACATTGAATATATAGATGATAGACTTGTAGAGTAGTTGAATGGGCATGTCGTTTGAGCTTCAAGCTTTCTGTAAATTGAAAATTGAAAATTGAAATAATGAATACGTCTCTTCATTACCTCCTTTATTTCCTTTTGATCCTTTTTCCCACTAATATTATAAACTGATATTATAAAATAATACTCCGTATAATACAATACTCCGTATATATAACCACGTATACTTTTTATAGATCAATCGTAGTATGATCAATTCCTTTTTATCGATCATTTATAGTACTCCGTATCGATCAATTCCTTTTTATCGATCAATTCCTTTTTAGACGATCAATTCCTTTTTATACGATTATACATACTTTTTATCGATCAATCGTAGTATGATCAATTCCTTTTTATCGATCATTCATAGTACTCCATATCGATCAATTCCTTTTTATCGATCAATTCCTTTTTATACGATTACATACTTTTTATCGATCAATCGTAGTATGATCAATTCCATTTTACCGATCATTCATAGTATATATAACAATATAACCCTAAAATGTATGTGACATACTATGTATGTTCATATATCCTTTTTGATCGACCACTCATAGTATATACGATCATATGCCTTTTATCGATCTGTCGTAGTATGATCAATTCCTTTTTACCGATCATTCATAGTATATATATCAATATAACCCTAATATGTATGTTCATATATCTTTTTTGATCGACCACTCATAGTATATACGATCATATGCCTTTTATCGATCTGTCGTAGTAATGATCAATTCTTTTTACCGATCATTCATAGTATATATATCAATATAACCCTAATATGTATGTTCATATATACTTTTTGATCGACCACTCATAGTATATACGATCATATACCTTTTATCGATTTGTCGTAGTATGATCAATTTGTTTTTACCGATCATTCATAGTATATATATCAATATAACCCTAAAATGTATGTGACATACTATGTATGTTCATATATCCTTTTTGATCGACCACTCATAGTATATACGATCATATACCTTTTATCGATCTGTCGTAGTATGATCAATTTGTTTTTACCGATCATTCATAGTATATATATCAATATAACCCTAAAATGTATGTTCATATATCCTTTTTGATCGACCACTCATAGTATATACGATCATATACCTTTTATCGATCTGTCGTAGTATGATCAATTTGTTTTTACCGATCATTCATAGTATATATATCAATATAACCCTAAAATGTATGTTCATATATCCTTTTTGATCGACCACTCATAGTATATACGATTATATACCTTTTATCGATCTGTCGTAGTATGATCAATTTCTTTTTACCAAACACTCATAGTATATATATCAATATAACCCTAATATGTATGTGACATACTATGCATGTTCATATATCCTTTTTGATCGACCACTCATACTATATACGATAATATACCTTTTATCGATGTTTCGTAATACGATGAATTCCTTTTTATCGATCATTCATTGTATAACACTATACTTTCTACGATCATATACTTTTTATCGATTAGTCATAGTACGAACTACGATCAATTCTTTTATTTTTAACGATCATTCATAGTATATGATACTATTATGTAGGTGTCATTCTATGTATAGTCATATATCTTTTTGATCAAATGTCGATATTATATATGATCATATCCTTTTTCGATCGATCAATCATAGTATAATTAGTTCATTTTTATCAACCACGCATAGTACGATCATATCCTTTTTATCGATTAGTCATAGTACAATCAATTCTTTTTTATCGATCATTCATAGTTTGATACTATTATATAGGTGTCATTCCATGTGTAGTCATTTATCTTTTTGATCAAATGTTGATAGTATATATGATCATATCCTTTTTCGATCGATCATTCATAGTATGATTAATTAGTTCATTTTAATCACGCATAGTACGATCATATATATCCTTTTTATCGATCATTCATAGTATAATTATTATTTAGTTATAGGTTAGTATTTTAAAATTTTAGTTATTTTTTAAAATTTTTATTTTGATGAGAAGTATTTTAATCATCCTTTGTTATTATTATTTTTGACGAGAATCATCCTTTGTTATAGACCCTCGTATAAATTATGCAAGTAATACACTTAGGAGGGCTGCACCAACACATTTAAAATTTAATTTCTTGTAATCAAAATACAAGTAATACTTTAATACGAAGTACTTTATTCTAGTAACTTGTAAAACCAGTGCACTGATACTAAAAAAAATTCAATATTGGTTGAAAATTTCAATCTTTGCTAGTTTCCCATGTGCAACCAGCCAACCACACCACACACCTTTTAAAAAAATATATATAAATGAAAAATAAATTAATAAAAAATAGATGATGGCCCCCACTCCAATAAAGAGTACTGCAACAGTTGTGCGTTTTGTACTGTAAACCGTCTTCAACCTTTGAACTCCCCGACCAATTCCTTTTCATACCTTCCTTGAATCTGAAAATTTGAAAAATATAACAAAAATCAAAATCAAGCACAGCAGAACACTCGATTTCATCATTCAAATAAAAGCCCTAACTTATTTTGATGAAAAACCTGTGACAAGTGCCTTAATTTTGCAACACTTGAAGAAGAAAAAGGAAACGCCATGACCACCGATCTGAGACGCGAACCGCTGCGATTTGGGACGCGATCGTTCCGCGATTCGGAACGAACGACTCAGGACGGGATTCGCCCTAACGTCCCACGTTCCTCGTATCACTGGTTTTAACTAGAAACTATGTTACTCAGATCTAGTTTTAGGTGTTTGGGTGTAGATTGAGGCGTCTTACATTTTAATAATTAAATTTAATGATTTGAGAACTTGCACAAAGATCTCCTAACTCTGGGTAAAAGTGTAGAGTTAATAAATATTACTAGACCTCAATTAACCTTTCATATTTGGCAATATTACTGAAAGAATTGTTATAATTGCAAATTTGCAATCATCCTTCCCACTTCCATTATAAATTATTCCCTCAGTTCCTAATAGTCTGTTCCGTGTTCATATTTGAGGGACACCCTTTTATGGAAAATGGGGTAAACTAATATGGACAAAGGGAATAGTAAGTTTATTTTAAGTAATATAATTTCAACCATTACTGATTTAGACTATGTGGCCTTTTTTCCCTAACACCCTAAATTAGTACTACCCCCGATTCCGAAAGTTCTTACTGATTTCTGTTTCTTCAGTCTCAGAAAGTTATTACTTCGTAACACTTTCACTTTATCCCAGTTTTGGCAACCCCTTTTACTACTTACCCCTCTTACCCCACAATATTTGCATCTTTCCACTTACTCTCTCTTACTATATCCACCTTTTTTCTCACACCTAGCCACCTTTTACACTTTCTCTCTTACTTAATTCACCTTGTTCTTACACCCATTTACCGCATCATCACTCTCATCGATTGATTTTTGTTTTTGGAAACAGTGGTAGCATATGTGATTGTTATTTTTATAATGTGAACAGAGGGAGTATGTATCCTTCGATCAAGGAACAAAGCCTTTAAATGTTGCCTTTTGTTCTTAACCCTCATCTATGATGTTGAAATTAAGCCTGGACTCTTTGCATTGTGGCCAACTTGCATGGATTCGGAAAGGAATAAATATCAAACGATCATACTTCTTAGTGCTTCCAAGAGCAAGTCACACATAATTTTGGGTGTTAAAATGAGCTGTCAAGCCTGTCATGTCAATATGAGTGTATTAGGCCAAATGAAGAGTTAGAATATAACCAGGAGAGATGCCTAAGATTTTGACATTTTACCAAAGTGTGATAGCAACAACGTTTGGCATTTCCCTTTTATAATATTAGGCTTTGGAGACATAGCCCTTAATCAACTTAATTGGTGCCTTGGTGGCAATAGATTCATTGCAGGCAGGCTATCAATGGTAAGTCCTAGTTTGTTTTGTGTGCTTTTTTGTTAATGTTAATGAAAATTTTAAATGTTGTGGTGGCTGCACATCACGTCACTTTCACTTTGTCATTTCATATTTTCATGCAACCTTCCACAACTTTGTTTTATTGTCTTCCTCATGTTGGAAGTTGAAATGTAACTCTTAAGAATTTTAGTTCTCAGAATCTTCTCATTATCTCGAACCACATTGATCATGTATGTGCTATTCATCATATCAGGCTACTGTTAATCGCTCAAAAGGGAATCGAACTGACATATCCAGAGCAGATCTGATACAAAAGAGTTCCTATTGTCGAGTTTCAGGTATATAGCTATCTGCATTCTGCACTCGCTTTATTAGACGCATAAATCAATCTGGTATTCTGGTCATATTTTGTGGCATTTGTGCATTTCACTTGCATGATCTTAGGTGCTACAAAGTACATTGTAATGAAATGTAATCTGAATCATGAATGTGTTAGTTGTCAATATTTGTGTAGATAGATTTTCTTTTTTCTATCCTAATCCATGCTTTATAAATTGGATTTCTGCTGATCTTTTGTGTAACAGCCCCTGTAGCTTCCTCATTATTGTTACTATTCTGGAACAAATTTGCAGGCCGTGACATGGACCTCCTTGAGTTGTCGGCATTTGGTAATGTTCGTCGAGGAGAAGATTCAGGTGGATGTAGAATTCAGTAACAACACTGAATGATAGCAAATAGGTCCTCATGTTATATGCTCATAAAACATTCTTAGTTCCTCCTAGATGCTCATGGAGTCATAGTTCATCGAGGAGCAGAATCAGGTGTATGTAGAATTCAGTAACAACGCAGAATTGATGTTGTTCTTGCGTTTTATGTTCACAAAACAATCTTAGTTCCACCTTAATGCTCATGGTTTTTGTTAGTTGTTCATTAAGAGATGATCATTACCTAGCATTTAGCAAAAGCTGTCGTAACTTGTATACTCTGATAGATTTTTTCGGATGTCTGATGTATGATGATGCAATTGTTTATAGGTTTAGAATAACACTGTAATTACTGTTAATAATTAGAAAGAAAAAAAAAAAAAGGTTTTACATATATCTGTTTCTACCTCATCTTTTATTCCAATCTTTTAATATAAGTTGTCCCATTAATTTTTCAGTTGAGCAAAATAACCCTTAAACTTTAAAAGTTGTGCAATTAACAACGGTTCGAGTACCCGATAACCAAAATCCCTAAAAGTGATATCCATAACCCGAACCGATAAGTTCGGGTACCCGGACTTTGGGTACCCGTATTTTCGGATTGGTTATCGGGTACCCAATAATATATCCAATAATGATAATTAAACTTAAATATATAGTTATTATGATATAGTTTACCACTAATTAACAACAATACCATATTAATTTGACTAAATTATTATTAATATTACTAATTATTGATATTATAAAGTAATTATGATGTAAAGTAAGAGTTTAGATTTAAAAAAAAAAAAAATTAAGTTGGAAAAAAAGCAAAAAAATGCTTATTGGATCGGATCGGGTAGCCATTAATTTTAATTTGATACCCAATAACCATACTCGATAACAAATTATCGAAACGGGTACCTGAACCGTCATGGTTATCGGATCGGGTACCCTAATTTTCGGAACGGTTACGGATCGATTTTTCGGATTTTCGGTTTTTCGGATAGTTTTACTCAGCCTTACAATTAACCCCTCAACTCTTTTATTTTTGCCCAATTTTTACTAAAATGATGGCGTGACTGGAACTTTTTAGCTTTCACACATACTTACATGACGGAGACTAGGAGAAGCATGATGATATGGAAAGAACCATGAAAATTCAAAAGAAAAACTCAAAAAAGTGATTTAACTTTGACCAGGAAAAACAAAAACTTAGAGTTAACTCTAAAGTATAAATTGAAATTCCAATAAGAGGAAAAAAGTTACATTACTATGAACGAAGTAAAAGATAAGATTAGAAAGGTTGACTTATATGAATGTTCTTTGTTAGGACCTGTTCACATTTATTGAGCTGAGCTGAACTGAACTGAAGTGATTGGAGTTGAACTGAACTGAAATGAGCTGAAATGAATATTTTATGAGAGAGGGAAATTAAAAGCTGAACTGAACTAAATTGAAATTAAGTAAATGTGAACAGGCCCTTAGTGGATTTCTATTGAGAAGTGTTTGACCATCTTTGTTGTATACTTTTTTTTTTATTTTATTTTTTTTATTCTTATTGTTTTTAAGATAAATGTTGACAAAATAGACAAACAACTATAGCAATTACCAATGAGGTCTTCGCTTAATATCTGAGGGAATGTGTTCGATAGGCCAAAGGTTCGAATCCACTCTATCTTGTAATTTGTAACAAGATAATTAAGGAATGGTAGATCATGTATGGATGTAGTTTGGAAGGTGTAGTGTATACTCTAGAAGAGTATTAACTATCACAAGACATATATAGTCATTTAATATCCATGTTGATTTAATAAATGTTTGTTTTATTTATACAGAGTATTGAGAATTTGAAAGTGATCCTTGAAATTGAATTCGACTACATTATTTTTCAATTATGACTCTCTCAACTAAAAATTGTGGGAATTGAAACTTACTAGGATAATCTTTCTTTAGAATGCAAATGATTATAATTTGAATTTATCTTTATGATCTCTTATCAAATTCATTGGTTTCTTTACTGTCTGGAACAATTTTGATCAACTATTGATTATGATAAGCCTTCCCACAAGTGAGATTTAAACTCTAGTGCATAATTAAATAAGATTAATTTCATTATAGGTATCATTATTTAGGTTCTTGTCAAATCTAAAAATGTTAAATTAGATAGGGTAGTTTCATGCCAACTCAACCAAATCTTAACACTTAAACAATTCCAGTCCAAATACAATCAATGTACCCCATTATACTAACAATTAAGGATTTTTAAAGCATAGAAGACGCACTAATAAATATTGCTAAATGCTTTAAAAAGCTGCTTAATCATTACATTAGCAAGTGTGCATTTGGAGTTTGGACACCAACGTGGCTTCTACTTCTAGTATTCTAGTATGCATTAGAAAACTAGAAACCCTAATTTTACCAATGAAGTTAATTGTAAGCTTATTTTCAAAGTCATAAGATCAAATTCTCTTAGGGATCGGATCAGACACGAAGAGATCCTTGTATCTCTCAAGTCTCAACTACATCGTATACATAGTTTCACTCAAATTCACATCATTATTTGATATAAAATATAAATAATTAAATAAAAAAATAAATAAAAACATCAATATTATATTGTTAAGATTTGGAAAAAAATAGAATTAATACTTTTGAAGCTTTGCCTATAACTTACTAAAGTGAGTTGACTTATGGCATTTTTCTAATGTAGATAAACCGAAACATGGTCAAAATATATATTTTTTAAATATTAAATTTATATTTACCTCTATGCTAATTTATAATTTTTTTTTTTAATCTTGCATAACAAGTGTGATAAGTACAATTAAAGAGGGCTTTTAACTTTTTTAGTGGCTAAAACCTTTTTTCACTTTTGATTTTGAAGAGTGGAGCATTTTTCCTCATTTTCATAGGCCATGGATGTGTTAATGCTATCATCTCTTGTGAAAGTTTTTTTATTTGACTAATTGTCAAAATTCACTAATACAATCTCTATATAAGTTACTTGGTGGATATTACATCACTTCTCAGCCTCTAGTTTTTGACTTTATTTTTGGGATCTTTTCCTTACACGGTATCGTTTAAATTTTTCGTGCTTTCCTTTTGGAGGTAAAGGAGGATAATGTTAAAGTTTGATCAATGTAATTGTTGGCCTACCAAAAGGCACAAGCTAAGCATGAAGAGAGCTTAAGGGTGAGTAATAATAAGTTTAGCGCGATTCTATCCTAAAATTATTGTAATATGGACGTGGTCACTTAATGACTTAAGTTCAAATGACTACTAAATGAGACATCATCCTAAGATTGTAATATAGACATATAGTAATAGGAGATGTAACCATCAAGCTTATAGAGTATATATTTCTCTCTTATTCAATTCCTCTTACATGGAACAACGAATACACTTATGAGATTTCAACATGACAAATTTTATATGTAGCTGGCCACACTATGTGGTAGGGGTTACTCAAGTTACTCAGTCAGGAGGATACTTAAGGGGTTCGATCAGGGATTACTCGGTTAGACCGCCATCACTAAGACCATATCAAGTTCATCAATTGTCGAATTCATCAATTGTCAAATAAGGCTAATTTGGCACTTATGAGAACAATATGCCAAGAGGAATTTGTCAATTCTATAAAGTTTTTTTTTTTTTTTAATTAAATCAAAAAGATTCTATAAAGTAATTTATGTCTTCTATTGTTCTTCAATATGGGACAACTTTTGTGGATTTTTCATGTGATCTCAATAACGTTTACTCGCTTAACAGTTTCAATCCTTTAGGGTATTGTTTTTGGGATTATTTTTGGGTATTTATATTATCTTCTACATGCATTCATCCCTTGAGTTTTTGAGTAATTTTTGTATACATTCGGTGTACAGTAATTTACTGTATATTGGGATCACTTTTACAATTTTGACCCGTAACTTTTATTAATAAAGTATAAATAATTCGTAACTTTTATTTATATCATGGTAACTTTTATTTATATTAGAGTAACTTTTATTCATTTTAAGGTAACTTTATAACAAATGTACAATATTTTATTGTACATTCGATTTTTTTAAAAGTTTGTTTGAATTTTGTATGTTTATCATTAGCACAATTTTTAAATTTTTAAAGGGGCAAGTCTACCTCGATTTTTTATACTACCTTCATCCTCAACTGATTTTCTTAAAAATTCAAATTAGCTTTCTTTTTGTTGGAGTGTTGTAATCTTCATAAGATCACTTAGGAATTTTATTTTTAGGCTATGTTCATTTCAAGTTATTTAAGACTTTAAGTTGCTATCAACTTAATTAAGAAATAATTGTCACATCAATTCTTTTTTATTTGTGTTATTTATCGTTGAATATCTTTAATTTTGTGATTTAAAATACTATAAAAAAAAGTTTATATTGGAATATATATTGATACAAAACTAATTAATGAGCTCTCATTTGATAATTTATTATCTTATGCATTAATGCACAAATTAGTTCAAAGTTTGGTCAAATTTACCAAATTAGAAAACTTCAGATGAGTTCATTTGAATTGAACATAGCCTTATGTGAATATGTAGTTGTTTAATTTCTTATGCATGCTGGAGTTACAAATAGTGACATTATTGCAATTTGCAAAGCTAAAAGTAAAATTTAAGGCATGTTCATTTACTGAAATGAAGTGAAATGAGCTGAAGTGAAGTGAAATTAACTGAACTGAACTGAACTGATTGTAGCTGAACTGATTGTAGCTGAACTGAAATGAATTGAGCTGAAATGAATATTTTATGACAGAGGAAATTAGGAGTTGAACTAAACTAAACTGATTGGAGCTGAAGTGAACTGAACTGAAATTAAGCTGAAGTGAACAGGCCCTTAGGGCCTGTTTTCTTCAGCTTAATTTCAATTCAGTTCAGTTCAGTTAGTTCATCAGCTCTAATAATCAGTTCAGTTCCTAATTTCCTTCTCTCATAAACAATTCAGTTCAACTCAATTTAGTTCAGTTCAGTTCAACTTCAATCAGTTCAGTTCAGTGCAGCTCAATTCAGTAAATCAGAACAGACTCATAAACATCATCCAAGCTAAGATGGTACGAAAGATTGGTCTGCTCCGAAAAGCGGAGCTTTTGGTTAATATGAAGTACTGGTACTATATTGAGGATCTATTTGTTTCATCTTATCTTATCCCTACCTTATAAAAAGTATGAGTAAACTCTTATAAATAGTGTCCGTAAAAAAAAAATCTTTTGAATAGTGTTGAGACTATTAAGCCCCTAAAAGCGCTTATTTATGTATTTACTCCTTTTAAAATTATGGCCACACTTTATGAATAGTGTTAAAGACGATTATGTCTCTAAGATGTTTATTTACATATTTTCCCTCATTAATGTTAATTGTTTTATTTTTTAAAAAAAAAACTCTTAATAAGAATAGCTTGTGGACATTTATACCCCTAAAAATATTTGTTTACATATTTTTCCTAATTTACGCTACTATTAACGTCAAGCCGAAAGAACTTTCGGACATAACTAACTATGATGCGCACATTAACCGTCCTAATTATAATAATAATAATAATAATAATAATAATAATAATAATAATTTCACATAAAATAAGTTTACATTAAATAATATCAGATAAAATAAATTTATAAAATACAAAATAAAATGAGTTTAGATAAAGTAATATAAGCTCAAATAATTAATAAATTCAAATTAAATGAAATAAATTTAAATTAAATAATTTTAGACAAAATCAAATGAACTACCATAATGTAAGTTGTAGGATAACAATTAAGAAGAGAAGCTTGACTATTTATTTTAGGGCATTCACGTGACATTTGTCGGCTCGATCATAAAGTCATATGTGGAGTTATGGCATGCAATGAAAATATGAAATAAGGCCTTTTCCATTTGACTTTGTAGGATGATTATTTTAATTAATACTTCTACACCCCGGCACGCATGTTAAAGAACATATTAAACTAGGTAAACGAATAAATTAATTTACAAAATTTTAACACTTATAAGAAGAAAGGGATAAATTGTTATGGTTTAAAATTATAGCTTAATTCATTCATTTACCTAGTTTAATCACCTCGTCAATAAGCGTGATAAAAGGTGTGTTGCAAGTATAAAAAAAAAAAAAACAAAGGAAGTAATACTTATCAAGAAATTTTTGGTAAACAAATTGTGTGCTACATACTTAGGGTATGTTCACTTCAGTTTAGTTTAATTCCGTTCCTAACCTCCTCTCATAAACAATTCAATTCAATTCAGTTCAATAAATCAGAATAGGCCATTAGTATAGAGTTATATTGTAGTTTCTATCACATATATATTTAGGGTGAATCTCACATTCTCCGGGGCCAAGAAACACTAGGGGGTCTAGGGTCACGGGTAATCAATGACGGATCATATTTACGACAGTAGAGATTAACCTTTAAGGGTCTGTTCTCTTCAGCTTATTTTCAGTTCAGTTCAGTTCCTAATTTCCTTCTCTCATAAAATATTCAATTCAGATCAGTTCAGTTCAGTAAATGAGAACAGACCCTTAGATTATTTAAATATAATAACAAATTTGTTTCCTAAATTTAAATATAATAACAGATATGTTTCCTAAAATGTGCATGAAAAGGTGTTACGACGTGGTTAGGTGATCAAAGATTATAATTGAGGTTAAGGGGATCAAATTGTTTAACTTCCTTTCATTTTTGGTCTAAGATAGGTCATTATACATGATTGGGATGTGAGAGGGAAAATTATACATAACACGGCATAAAATGGTAACCTTAAAATTTCACGTGTACGGTCATTCATAATTTTTATTGTAAATCTTAAGTGCAAGTAAATTCCAATAATTATAATTGAGTTTTCTAATTAATTTTACATAATATACTTATACCATATATCAAAATAAATAAAATTCATATAGAGTAAGATAATTATAAAGGTAAAAAGAAAACAAATTTTTTTTCAAAAAAAAGTCTCAAAGTAGATATTTTCTTTGAAAGTTTTTTGAACTTTCTTTCATAATCTTAAGCATTAAGCAAACTTCCAAGCAAAAATGCACAAAAAGAAAGGGAAAAAAAACTGTACATAAATAAAATAATATAATAAAAAAATTTAAAAAAGAAAAGTGAGTGGACATTTGATATATCCATGATAGTGAAAGAGCACATTTTCTATATAAAAAGGTAAATAAAAAGGCAAGAGAAAAAGAAGAAAGGGAAAGAAAGCAAAAGAAAAGCCAAAGCACTTATGAATAAGTTATGTGCTTGGGACCCATTTACACTAATTTTTTTAATACAAGTTGTGGCTTACATTTGCTTATACTTTGAAAAAATATCTGAGTGTTTTTTAGTTGATGAGAAATCTGGGTCACATACCCCCTTAGTTCACCACTATGATTTGGCATATCATATTTTTGCCTCACAGTTTTTCTACTCCTTGATTAGGAATATTCATCATTTTCTTGGTTGAATGAATAATAATCTTAATCTTTTGGCTTCAATGAAGACACAAGGGATGGGAATATGACATTTCATTATTTGATTATTTTAGTCGAGTTAAAGGATGATACTCCGATCTCAAGTATTGGAGTATTTCCGGATTGTATACGCTATCTATCAATTCATGGACTAGATTTGCTCCTAAGGTTTTTCTTAGTTAGCATTCCTATTTTGTAGCTTAATAAATTAGATAAATTAGTGTAAACATGATTACAATACACGTATTAATGTTACAAAGTTTTTTTAAATGATTGTCTTTTCTCTTTTGCATTTCTTTTTGTTTCTATCATTGTCTTCACTATTTTCCTAGAAAATGGGAGTATACCATTGTTGTCTAAATTTTAAGCTTATCCGAAAGTAGTAGAACAAATTTAAATTAAAAGAAAAACTTGAAAAGGCTAACATATAATCAGTTACCTAATTAACTATCAAATCGACGAAATACTCCGTGATCATCATTAGATAACTAACAGTTAGCCTTTTCGCCTGATTTTTAGCAATATTACCCAAGCTCAAACTTTTCTCCAGGAGATGGATATAAGACTGCAAACATGGACCATCAATTATCTTGTTGTCAGATAGCTAACAAAACACAGCAAAAAGGTCTTAAACAGTTATCATCCTATTTGATTTGGCAGCTATCAACAGACTGTTCAACATCTTTCCACAACTGTCACTCATACCCCTCCAGTACTTCCTGCTAGTCATTATTGGCTGCTTAAAATCTCTTTAGATATTCACTAAAAAAATTTTCTTTTCTGGTAACATTATCTTTCTCTGGATAACAATTAATTATATCTAGGCAAAAAAGCTCTGAAATTCATCAAATTTTCAACCTAACACTTGTAAATTGCATAGATATTTTCTGATTTTCTGTCTTCCTAAAAAAAGGATTCAACAATTTTGGCACTAACTTAAATTGCATAAACATGCAGAGTCTGAAGAAGTGGCACTTCAGAAACATCTAAAAAGGGAGTGAAACAAAGGCAATTTTCATTATTGGATAGAATATATTACAACAAGAAGCTAAGTATAGCTAAATGTATCTGTCACACCCACTCTATTTATACCTCAAAACACTTCAAAAAGAGGTTTATGTACAAGATCACAAACAAGAAAAATTTGAGAAAAAGAAGAAAAAAAAAAACTTTGCATAATTCTACAAGATGATGACATGCTTCTGGTTGCTGCTTCTGCTCCAACCCTACCCTAATCAGAAACTTGTTGCCTGCTTCCACTTCCCTGGTTAACGATCACTAATAATCTATAATAGGCTCATCAACTAATATTCTGAGCCATACATGGAGGTGAAGTTTCCGAAAACTCATCCTTTGTTAAGTTTCGGTTTCACCTTCAAGCACTCTCTTGGAAGTTCATTGACCGACATAAAGCTGCAGGGTTAGCCTGTAATGCAGGTGGAGCGTCTATATTGTGTAAATCATCGTCTTTCTTCTTTGACTGTAAGGTATTGAAGAAACCTCCTCCTTTACTTACAGAGTCACCCTTCTTAATCCCAAGAGTACTCCATATAGAACTCTTGGCAGCCTCATCCGGATCATCAATTCTCAATGTCTTTGGTACTAAAACAGTGGGCGTTCCTATGCTCTTTTCATTCTCACTTTGGTTAAGCATTTCTCCATCCCTTGAATGCTTCCCTAGAGTTGGGGAATTAGGGTTGGATCCCGGGCTTTTTTGGCCAGGGGGACATGGAGACACCCAAGGAAAGTTCCAAGGCATTGCACCATTCCAATAAGGAGGAGGGGGGTAAAATGACATAGGGAAAGCTGAAGGGCAAAATGGTGGTACAGGAACTGCCGGATTCCACATGTAAGGCCATTGATAGCAGGGCATTTGATTGGTGAAACCATTTAAGTTTGGCTTGATTTGCCCTTGTTGGCCTGCCGTTGCCTTCTCATCCATTGAACTCGTTGTGGTGACTGTTGATCCACTAGATCGATCATCCCCGCTTTCCTTGCTCCTACAAACAACCTGGTCCATGTTATGGAACCCATTCCTAGGAGTGGCAGTGGTGCCATTCAAGACTTTCTTATCTGCAATGTTAAGCATTGATTCACAAAGGGGATTGTCTGGTCCAAAGGTCAAGACCGTTCCATTGGTTTTCAAGCCCGGGTGATGAACTCCATTTGGAACATCAAGACGAGCTGCTTGAAGAGCCTCAGAAACCGTGATGTGGCAATATCGGGATGCAGAGCTTTTATTCTTTCGTCTTCCTGCTCCTACAGGAACATTCCTCATAGTACCACCAGCAGTCCAGTACCTCTGACAGCTCTTACAAAAGTGTCGAGGTTGGTTGACATTATAGTTATTGTAGTAGCAGAACTTCGTGTCCATGCTATTGCACCTAGGACATGGGAGTATCTTATCCGGTTTCTTCAACGTTTTCTGCTGCGAACTCTTCTGATCATCTGACTCCTTCTCATCCATCTCTTCAGATTCCTTCTCAGAATCTGGTGCTTTCTCATTGTCATTAGTATCTGACATTATTGGTGGATTTGTGGAGTCTTCCTCAGGTGGTGGTGCAGGATCGTCAGACTGTTCGATCTCCATTGCATCTTCAGTGGATTCCTGAAATTCAGAAAGCTCTTCCTGTCAATCATTGTTTTAGTACAAAATACCAACTACTGTATTTACAGTAAACACACTCCCCATCCCCTACAAAAATGATGAAAGAACATTTGTTAAGAGATTTGATTATCAAATCACATGTTGAGAGGATCAATTTTTAGGTGATGCCATCTTACAGTACCTTATTTGGTGACATTAAAAGTTACCTCTTAACAAACAAAAAAAGTAAAAAGTCAACCCCGACTTACAACAAGTTACCGTGAGACCATCTCATATAAGACTTCACTAACTCAGTATGTCAGAAAAGAGATTTGTTAATAGCAAAAATGAAGATGTTCATCAAACTACGCCCTTAATTATTGATGATTCAAGCTGTTTATTGGAACAAATCGTACAAGTATTGTTCTTTTTGCTACTATTCAAGGTGGACTTGTGAATTTCTATGACTAGTAAAAAAAAAATAGCTTTTTAAAAGACCAAAAAAAATGGGGATGAACAATTAATGATTATACACTCCATAATTGAGATGATATAAATCAAGGGGAAACCTAAGTAGGTGAGAAGATATGTAATGTGAAAAGAGAAAAAAGAGTAAAAATTGATGAAAATTTGACAATGTCAAAAGATTCAACCAAACAATAGATTTTTAAAAGCTAACTTTATCACATTAATGAAACTTCTGGAAATTCAAGCATAAATTCCATCTTCGTTACAGAGCAAAGATCCTCCACTTACCCAAAAAAACCATAATAATTCATCAAAATAAATTAAATTAAATTGAATAAAATTCCAATTTATTTTTCCCTGTTTATAGTTTCTTCAAAGGAAAAACAATAATTGAGTGTGCAAATAATACTAAGGTATTAATTAAATTATTACACTTTCCATTTTTTTTTTTTTTTTTTTTTGAAAGAACACTTTCCATTTTATTATTACTAATAGATAGACCAATTTTATTTCTCAATAATAATTGAGGAACTAATAATTTAAAAAAAAAAGGTACTATTGTAAATTAAATTTTCTTTCTCTTTAAAAATTCCTAAATTACTCAATAATTAGTGAAACAAAACCTCAAAAATCAAAATTAAAATTCATTGATTGACTAATTGATTAGTAAAGCCAGTACCAACTACTAAAGAAGCAAGTAAAATCTACCCACTAAACAAATCCAAAAAATGGGTAAAAATCAAAACAAAGAAAAAAACAATCCCAGATCCATTATTAAAAATTTTATAACAAAAATTAACCCCTTCATTATTTTTTATCCTTAATCAAAAACCCGACCACAAAAATCGTAGCCGACCCCATCTTTTCGGAAGAAATTAACTATAATCATAATCAATCAAACATACAATTAAAAATAACAAATTGAAACCAAAATATGTATATAAAAAATATACCTTATCATCAACATCATGAAGGTCAGAATTAGAACTCTCATTAGAATCATAACGAGGTGATTCATCATCTCCAATAACAGGTATAGTTTTCCCAAACAATTTAATCGCTGGATCCATCATTTTTATCTAATTTTTTTTATTTAATTTTCCTCCTAACCAAACACGGCCTTATTCTCTCTCCTAAAAAATCGCGGTTTAGAAGGAAGGAAGGAAGGAAGTCGTTTAGTGAGTAATAGATTGTCGTTTCAGAGGAGGGGGTATTATTATTTTTAGAGAGAGAAAGAGAAGAAAGAGAAAAGAAAGATGGTGGTGCAAACTTGGCATTCTCAGGTTTTGGGTTTTTGATCCGTTTAAAATCAAATTGGATGCCATGTCAGCATCTTTAGTATTTCTCAGCCACATATATTTTTCCTAGTCCCCCACTTACTTTTTTATTTATTTATAACATAAAGTATTTTTTAATATTTATATTAATAATTATATACTCTGTATTTATTTTTATATAAAAAAAATCTTTTATTGTAGCATTAAATAGATGGCCCCTTGAAGTAGACGTGGCACCATCTAATTGGCCCCATCAAGATGAAATTGACCTTTTTGGTTTCAATTTGATTCTTTTTCTTATTTTCATAATTATTTTTCACATGGATTATTTATTTTTATTTTTGTAAGATTTTATGTTTTTGCTTTTTGGATTGGTTGGAAGGTCAGTCTTATATGTGAAGCAAAACCATGGTTAACAACATAGTACGTATACATAAGTTGGGAAATAGTTATAATATAAAGTATTATTAATAATATATGTTACACTAATAATAGATAGTATAAGTGTATAACAAGAGCACATGACAAAAAGATACCCAAAATTAGTAATATTAAATATTATGTACTACATGCTTTCTTTCTGTTTCTTTTTCTGAATTGTCTCTGACTGTTTAGATATTTATTTAAATTGATGGATATGAATAAATTAATCATAAGTTATCTCTTTTTCAGGAAATAAGAGCTATTTTTTATGTTAGTAATGGATATATATCTCACCTAACATTGTTTAGTCTTGAGTAGCATGTTAGCAAACAGGGTGAAAACTATGGGATTGCATTTTTTTTATGGGACTGTATTGATTATATGTTCAGCGATCTTCACGGCGGCCACATATATACATATAAATCTTTTAATTCATTTTCTCTTACCATACTTTATACTTCGTATCTATTTTTATCTAATATCCATTTGTTTTTTCAAAATTTTCATAAATCGAAAGTTTACTGGAGTCAACTTGTGAGAATTAAGGAAATATTTACAAGATAACACTGTTAAAACATGCATTAAAAATGATTTAAGAAGACAAATGAGAGTAACTTTTATAAATGGATGGATCGAATTGGAGTATGATATATGATGGCACTAAACCTTAACATCAAATATTCACTTATATACTCTGTATAATAACTCTCTTTTACTGATATTTATATCTTTCTTACATTCTGTCAAATTTCATAAGCTTTTTAAAAACATGATTTTGCTCAAAAAGAGCAATATAGAAATGTGCAAGAAGGCCCCTTCAAAAAAAAAAAAAAAAAAAAAAAAAAAAAAAAAAAAAAAAAATGTGCAAGAAGGCAACTAGCTACGAACATATTTTTAGAGAAATATTATTGGTTGAAAATAAAAAACTGGTGGAAGAAATTCTTGTGATGATTTATAATTAAAAAAAAAAAAAATGTATGTCATCTTCATGACATACGATTGTCGATTAAAGTTTTAAAAAGAATTTATACAAACTCTAGAGAAACAAAATAAATGCATCTATAGTTCAAAAATACCATAAACATGTACTTCCTCATCTCCATTTTTTTGTTCCATTGTAAATAAAAGGGTTAGATTTCAAAAAGTTAACTATAAATTCTCATTAATCAATAGGAGATAATATACCAAGCAAAGCTTGATGGAATTGGTGGGGAACTCACCTTGTGACTTTGAGGTCACAAGTTCAAGCCCCACCAACTACAAAATGCTTGGGAGTAGGGGGATTCCCTTACTTCCCCCCTCTATTCTCAAGCGATGACCTGCAGAGTTGGGCTGGCTAAACCTGTGAGAGGTGTCGGCTCAGTAGGGTCCATCTTCTTACATTGAAAAAAAAAATTAAAAAATAAGAGATAATATAATCATGTGGGGCTTATTAGATTCATCTAATCATCTCATTATACTTCCTCCATTTTTCTTTTATTGCACCATAAGGACTTTTACACGATTCACTTAATCTTGTTTGACCATTGTGATTTATCTATTAGGAAAAACATAGTCATGTGGGATCTAGTTAGATTCGTCTTGAAACAATTTGGTTCTTTTTCGGTTTAGTTTTATTTTAGTTCGGTTTTTTAACGGATTCGATTCTTATACAGTTTAACATTATTCGGATCGGTTTAATTTCGGGTTTACTAAAATACGGTTCGGGTAGGTTTTTGGTTTTCAATCGGTTCGGTTCTCATTTGGGTCGGTTGGGCAGTTAAACGGCTTCGGTTTGAAATTTGACAATGCTATATTTTATTAATATATATCAAGTTTTATAATTTTTGCACATATAAAAATAAAATTATATACTCCGTACTTTTTAAGACACGTCTTGAAAATCGTAAAAAGTCAAATAGAGCAATAAAATGGGGACATCAGAGAGAGTATATGAAATAAAGAAACTAAGGGTTCGTTTGGCATCATTGTGGTTTTCTGTTTTTTGGTTTTTTGTTTTTTAAAATCATATGATATATGTCACATAATGAATCAAAAAGTAGTCAAACTTATTAAAACCATGATAATTATGAAAACTGACAACAGAAAAGTGGAAACACCTTTTTCTTGTTTCCTGTTTTTGGTTTTTTGTTTTAAAAAAAACTGGAAACTGAAAACAAAAAACAATGTCAAACAAGCCCTAAGTTTGTTATTTTATTTTTTATATACTGCTCAACACTTTCGCAAATTGTGTCTTCACTTCTTCACATAATAGTTTGATACTCGTACTCCATGTATAATATACTCCCTCAATCTGTTTCAATTTGTTTGCTTCATTTTTTATGGAGGAGATCAAGTTGAGCCCGGCACCCCCGTTGGCCTGACCCGATTTTGGGCGGGCAACAGCCTTTTCCAGTCCAAAATCAGGTCGGATCTAGCCCGATCCGATTTTTAAAAAATTTGGGCGGATTTGGAAAATCAATTTTATGCAATTTTTTTTTATTTTTTTTGGCCCGGCCCGAAAAGCCGGTTTCGGCGGGTTTGGGCACACATTTTTCAGCCTGAAGTTTGCCCGACCCGGCCTACCCAATAGATGGGCATATTTTTTGACCTTAGCTTGACCCGGCCCGGCCTACCCATTGATCACCTCTAATTTTTTATATAAGGGCATCCCTAAAAAGATTAATCCATACTATATATGGTTATGGGGACTACAACTTTACTCTCACACAATTAATTTAGGTCCTACTACTTTTATATCACATCAATTTTTAATTTATTTTTTTGAAAACTTTATCTCTCGTCATTTCAATTAAAACTAAAAAAAGTAATATATGGGTATGTGGCAAACAATCAAAGAGAATACAAAACATAAGAAAAGGACTTATACAAGAAGTGGATTGGTAAAACTGGACTATTTGTCAAATAATCTAAGAGCATGTTTGGTTAGTGTATTTTTAAGGATGGAAACGAATCCGGTTAAACCATTACCATTATTAAATGTTTGGTTTAGAGACTCGGTAACAATTACCTTTACCTGAGGGTAAGGGATTCCACTCATTTGTTACAACTCTAAAATCTAAAGTAACAAATACCTTACCCTCTATAAACAAAAATGAATTTCTTTCTATAGTTCAACCTAACAAATGAAAAGGTAATAGTTATATGGTTGCTTTCCCTTTTTTTATTTGTCTCCTTTCCACTTTGTTTCCATTGTTCTAACCAAACACCCCTTAAGTGAATAGGGTTAACTATATATGAAGTTCACCCACCCCGATTTTCCTTTTAAAATTCAATGGTTGTAAATTTGTAATAGACAAAATGGATACAACAATAAATGTCCTCATAAATGACAATGGTTTAATTATTGTTTGAAAAATGTCAATTATATATTTACTTTTTTTTTTTTTTTGAGGCAATTATTATATATTTACTTAGTATTTTAATTTGTGCTTGAAAAAACAAAGGATAATTGTCAGTTTACTAGGATAAATTCAAGTATGTGCCAATAGACAAGGCCTCCTATATACGAAATACGGAGTATATCATTGGATAACTTAGCCAATTAGCCTATCGCCCTATCATAAGATTCATAACAACCCTTTCCAATAGAGTGAAGGAGCCAACTTTACGAAATAATTATCTTATATGCATGTTCCTTTCAACTTATATTTTTTTTTTTTACAAATTCTTATCTTTAATTATTGTACGTAATATTAAGACCAATATTATCTTTGATTTATTACTCCCTCCGTTTCATAATATAATTCCTGTTTTCCTATTTTGGAGATCCAAAATGTTGTTTCTACATCTATTTTTGGTTAGTATGTAAAGACCATTATACCCTCACTTTTTTAACTTTATTCATTGCACTTCTTAATTTACCCTTTAATTTTGCACATGTCATGTACTTTTTTCCATTTTTTCTCTCTTTAACTATTGTCTATGATTGTAGTTTTCACTTTTATTAATGTATTTTATCCACTTTTTCCTCATATTTCTTAAATACCGTGAAAAAACACAAACAGAAATTATATTATAGGACGAGGGAGTACTAAATATCTTTAATTATATATTAATAAAAATTATAAAAGTTATCTATTTGAAAAGTACACATTGAAAAAAGTCTTAACATTAAATCAGACTAGCTAGACTAGAAAAATTAAGATCAAGCCTTAATAAAATAATAATTAACCCTCTTATTTTATGCCAAAATAAGTATTCTAACATGAATTCTGGCCAAAGCCAAAAATACTACCCAAACTCGCCAATATTTATAGGTAATAAAATGATACTATAATGTAGGTTTAAATAAAATTAAAAGGTTAGATAAAATATAAAAACCAAAGAGTAAAAAAAAAAAAAAAAAAAAAAAGTCCTTGCAATAAAAAAAGATGGCCCTTTTACTAAATTTGCCGGATTGCCACCTAAGCATCTAACCTAATTTTAATAGTTAAAAAAACAAAGGCCCTTTTTTTCCTTTTCCTTTCAAAAAGAAACTACTCTTCTATCCTTTTTAATTACATCGTTCACTTTTTCACTATCAAAAGTTCATCAAATTTAAACTACTGCGTATGGCTTTATTTGGAACTACAAGTGAAAAAAATGTACTCAATAGTCAATATGATCTTGTTCAATGTATTTCAATGTGCAATTTTTTTTATTATTTTTTTTTTTTGACAAAAGAGCTATCAAATAAAAGGAAAAACAACAAAAAAAAACTACAACTGTCAACCCAAAAAATTAAAACAGAAAATACTACAATTGACGACGCCGGGCACAACCAGCCAATCAGTGAGCATGATTGACCCACAAACGAGGAACCTTTTGAACCTGGCAAACCAAAAGAGACTGAACTGAAGCCCGCAACTCCTGAATGAGCCACCAAGCAGAGATTTCCATTGAACCAGAAGGAGGAAGAAGAGCAAGGAGGGCAGCACAATCTGTATAAATCCGGATTTTCAAAAAACCTTTACGAATAGCAAACTCCAAACTCCATATACAAGCCTGAAGCTCATATTGCAACGCTGAACTTGCCATAAAGCCCGACAACCACCTCCCATGACCTCAAAAGAATCAAGATCACGGAGTGTAAGTAGAACAATCCCAGGCCCCGTCTATAATCAAACAAGCCGTTGGACAATGTGTAATTTTTAAACATTATATTTTGTAAATTTTATTTCCTATTAATTTCATACAATAGAAATCCAAAATCAAGTAATCATGCATTAATGCGATTCTAATAACAAGGTATGGAGTAAATATTTTTTCCATTTTAAAACATTAACTTACAACAGTTTGGATATGACATTATTAAATTTTGACCATAACTTTTTAAACTAAACATAAAAATCAATTTTTTATTTTTATTTTATTTTTAAGGAGAGTGAACTCATAATTTTATGTAGAGGAGTTTTAATTAAGTACCTTCACCATTATTTCTTACTCCCTCCGTCCCTAAATTACATTCATACTTTTAGCATTTATTCCTCACATAATATAGAGAAGTAGGAAGATGTTTATAAAAACGTATAAGAGGATTCGAACCCCAAACCACTTACAGCAAAATTGACTATTTAGACATCTAAGCTAATTATCAAACATGTTATAAATATAAAAAAGAAATATATATAAATATAAGTATAAACCACATGGTTTAATTTTTATTTAAAAAAACACATATTCATTCAAAGAAAATTAAATCATGAATTACAATGTATATTAATGATCAATTAGTTTCATGTAATAATTTGGGGCATCGTTCGGGCCAAAAAACTAGTTAAGTACTTAAATGGAGTGGTAATACCTCAATAGTTTTTTTTTTTTGTTTTTTTTTTTTTTTTTTTTTTTTTTTTTTTTTTAAAAAAAAAAATTTTTTTTAAAAGAAATATTAAGTGCTACACTACTACACTTCCTTAAATCATAATTTTCTACATATTTTTTTTATAAGATCTTCCTATAGTCCACACTCTTATTATGATTAGACGCTAGCTATCAAATCCATCAATACTTCATATATTGTGCTTTTATTTGTTAAATTTTTGTTATTATTTAACCTCTTAAAATTCTATACCAATCAAAATGTTGCTCTTAAAATGGGTAATTATAATTTCAATATTTATATTTAGCTATTATTGTCAAATACATCTTACTGAATAATTACATCGATTTTTATGAAACTGAAGGAATTTTTAATTAATTTGAGTTGAGTACT
Source organism: Chenopodium album (assembly GCF_948465745.1). Taxonomy (NCBI): domain Eukaryota; kingdom Viridiplantae; phylum Streptophyta; class Magnoliopsida; order Caryophyllales; family Amaranthaceae; genus Chenopodium; species Chenopodium album. The sequence continues at coordinate 7,998,345 of NC_137844.1, read as the reverse complement.
CCGGAGTAATTTTAAAGAACATAAGGACGACCTCGGGGTCTAATTAAATTATCTTGGATATTGGGGTATATTTCACAATCACCTTCCACGTGTCCACATCAAAGCCAAGTGTTTAAAATCTAACAAAGAACAAGTCACTGCCAGTGTACATGACATTCCATTGGCACACGTGTCCCTTTTGAAAAAAATACACTAAAAAAATAAATTAATCAATAAATTGTTTACAGTATATTGACAAAGTGTCGCCATAATCTTTATCTCTTTCGGTGTTAAAAAGGGCGCATGACGTGGCAAAATCATCAATATTTTAATAATAAAACATAAATAATGGGGTTATAAATCAAGTATTATCAAGATATTATTAAAATGAAAATAGTAACTCCAAAGTTCAAAAGTGATTTCCACATCAGCACAGTAAAAGATACCACTTTTAATTTAATACTATGATTAATCTAATGAAAAAGATTATATTTATAAGTCATAATAACATAGATTAACATTATGATTATAAGAGAAGGCCGCGTGTATTATTAGAGACCCATTTTATAAGCTTGTTTAGTTGGGTGTATAAAAGGTAAAGTTGACATTGACATATTATTTGCTTTAGGTCAAAATCCCATGAACAGGGTTATTTTAAACTTGGAATTTATGTGAGCCAAGTATTTTTTTCATACTTGTTAGATCTCATTTATGAAAATTTTATTCAGTGGATTGAGATTGGGAAATCTTGCTATATACTTGCGGCTGTTTATGGCTCTTACAAAAGTGAAAAGTATGATCAATAAAGTGTTTTGTTAGCTTATTAGGTATGGTTTTGGGGAGCCATACGTTCTTATTAATTTTTTTTTGTTGAATAAGGCTATCTAGAAATTTGTTTGATGGTGAATTTGACCGTTTGTGTAAAAAAAAAATTATTCACGAAAGAAATTTTGGGTGGATAAAAAAAAAATGCGGATATACATATATTAAACTTGTTCGGATCCTTAAAAGGGTTCGATAAATATCATCCATTGATTAAAAAATCAACGGATGATATAATTTCACCCAAGTAGAGAGATTACAAGTTGATATTCTATATTAACAAAACTTTTTAATAAGGGTTTATTCGTCATTTTTGGTTGTAAGCTAGGGGTATCACTGTAACTTCAACAATAAAGCTTGTAAATGGTAGAATAACTTGGAAACGGAGTTAACTCTTGTGGTTGTCATACAATGGAGAATGAAAAGCTTATCTTCAATGAAGAAGAAGTAAAAGCTCCATTTTAATGGAGAAAGTAATGGAGTGAAACACTTACTTTTTGGGGTTAACCATACCTTTAATTTCTCCATTTTTCTTAGGGTTTTCGTTTAATTTGGCTGCTTAAGGCTGCTTAATGGTAGTGTTAGAGACTACCATCGTCTTGTTGTTTGAGTATGAGGGCGGGTTGGGCTAATGGGCTTATGGGCGTGATGGTGGAAGTTAATGAGGCAAAGGAGAGAGAATGCTTTTGAAGGAAAGTGATGGGTCTTCTTTGGCTTCGGGCCTATTCACTTCACCTTAATTTCAGTTCAATTCAGCTCCAATCAGTTCAGTTCAGCTTAGCTTCTAATTTCCTTCTCTCGTAAAATATTCATTTCAGCTCAGCTCAGTTCAGTTCAGTTCAGCTCCAATCAGTTCAGTTCAGTTCGGCTCAGTTTGGTAAATGTGAACAGACCCTTCGTTCCTCCATTGTCAAAGGTTCCGAATCTTCATCTCTTCATGGCTTCGTCCCTCCATTGTCAAAGGGAGAAGGTGGGTCTACTCTTTGAAGTATTTATAGATGTTATTTGGCGAAGTAATAATGGTAATGTAAGTCAACGTAATCACCAAAGGAAAATTGTAATATTTAAGAATACTTGCTCGTTCTACGTTAGAAATAAGAGGATATAAACACAATTTTGTTAATATAGGATATAAATGGGGGTCGACTCACCCAAATACACTCCTACTTTTCCCTAAAAATCCAACTCTTGTTTTCACATTACCACCAATTTTAAGCCTTTGAAGTCAAAATGTGTGGTTAGGATTCAACTCTACCTCAGTATTTTGTATATGTAAGAAATTTTAATCTTATGCGGCTCTCTATTATTTGTGGAGTGTTCACTAATTAGAAAATGTCATTTCATAATAATTCCTTTTCAAAGTAATATGATCAAAAAAGGGAAAAAAAACATAGTTGTGGAAAGAAAATTATGTAATTGCCCTTAGCTTCTTACTAAAGACTATAAAAAAAAAAATTGTATTATTTGGCTAATAGTTTCTATGAATTCATATAATGGGGCCTAATTATCCATATTTATATTTGTATCTATATCAATAGTAAAATAATACAAAGTACGTAATATAAAATAAGAACTTTTGTTATTATGCTATGACTTTTCCTTCCTACTTTTCATATTACCATATTTTTATTAATCACAGTGTAATTTACTAATCATATGTCTTTTCATTTTTATTACTTCGGGCCTGTTCTGATTGACTGAACTAGCTGAATTTATTGGAGCTGAACTAAATATTTTATAAGAGAAGGAAATTAAGATAAGAACTGAACTGAACTGATTGGAGCTAAACTGAATTGAAAATAAGCTGAAGAGAACAGACCCTTCGTCTAATATCCCAATTTCAAGAACCCCAAATTCATCATATTCCATGCATTGTTTCACACCTTCCATGATTGAGCTCTTTTTTTTTTCCTTTCAAATACTTACTTTCACATGTCCTACACAAAATTTTCAGTAGTTTTTATCTTTTAAGGTTGCATTAACCCTTTTTAAATGTTTGATTTAATTACATTCATTAAGACAAAATGTAAGTTTGATTAGTTTTATCTTATCTTATGATAAGCAGTTAAGCACATATAGATTAGTTTTATGAGTTTATCACAAGTGCATTTTAAGATGCAGTTTGGGCATAATATAGGCCAAAAAACTAGTTAAGGTCATTTATTATGAATGGACATCCGAGGTTATGTGTTCAGTCCAACAGATATAAAAATGTAAGATTGATCTTTCTCATTCGGTATTATCTGGCCCATAACCCAAAATACAGCATGTCTCTGCTGGACTCGGCCCAATTTATACCTTAATGTTCAACAAACTCATCTATCTTTTACCATTTCTCTAAAATTTTCTTCATGTTTTTAGAATTCGCTTTGATCTTTAATGTCTTTTTTCTATCTTGATTGTGCACCTTCGTCATTGCATTATTTTGATAATAAATATTTGTAGATGCATATTTGCAAAACATAATTAACGGTTGTATATTAATAAACTACACATTGAATCATTAAGACGAATTAAATAAAACCCAACAAATACAATTTGGTTTTTGGGCAAAAAATTAGATGGGGTCGAATAATTAGTTAACCTTCAATTATAATTAGATGAATCTATCAAACATGAATCTTTACAGATGCAACAATTCGATACACCTCATTGAAGAATACTGTACAACATGTTGATAGAAAAGAGCTGGTTGAAGAATACTTGATATGCATCAATGATCGTAACTTTGTTAAAAGGAAAGTTCACCTTATTTTTACATAATTCAGATCAGATCAAATAAAAAATAAGTTTAGATATTCTTTATTTTTTTATGTGTGGTTTTTTATATTGCTTAATATTTTCAATTTCGTGATTAAAAAACTTAAGAAATTACATATTGATAAAATACGGGATTAGAATTTTGTTAAAATAGGATTGGAATTTTGGGTCTGTTAATTTTTGGGCCTTAGAAGGAGTTGGGCCTTATATGAAGGTTAGTCATATTATGTGGCCAACTACGTACAACAAAATTTCTAACAAAACCCAACTTGATATATTTTTCTTTATAAATTATAGTATCCATAAGGTTAAACTTTGGTCAAATCAGACAGTCATATCATGTCGATCAAACCAGATTTGTTCGGACCATATGAAATAAGCAAAAATATACTCAATTGAACAAAACCTTAAGGACTATATGGAAAGGGTTATGGTTTAAAAGGCTTCACCACTTAGAAATTTGTTTACATGGCGACATGTCATAGATGGGTCCGAATCCTCTATCCCACTCTTGTGTCCCATTCTAGAGAAAGTATTAATGCAGTGTTGTTATGCATTTGCAAATGCATAACAAATATAAAAATATTAAATAGTACATGGAAGAGAGAAAAAGGAGGAGAGAGATAGGTATATGGGACCACTTTTAAATATATCTCTAAAAGTTTATATAATACCATTAGTTATTTAGTGATACTATATATGCACTTAGTTAGTACCGCCGAATGCATACGTAGTACCACTAAAATATTCAATGGTACTATTTGATCACCCAATGATACTATTGATCACTTAATGGTACTACTCTAAAATCAAAATATACATTACATGCAATTACACTCTTACCCCTCGTAATGCATTTGTTCTTGCATAACGGGACTCCCTTTAAACAAGCTCCCCATTCCATGTCCCATTTCTTTTTATTGGTCCACGTCACTTTACATATCAATATTAATGTTAAAAAAATTTAATAGCAAATTAAATTAAAAATTTTACACACACACACACACACACATATATATATATATGTATGTATTTTTTTTTCCTTTGAAACATACATAATTTATATTCTAGTCCTTATCTATTTTTTTTTCTTTATACAATTACGTTTAATTCAATCTCATCATTTTTTTCATTATAATACCTCTATAACTCTAGAAGAACCCTAATTTTTTTTTGTTTTTAAGTTACCTCAATTCTCTAATTGCATCCATAAATATTAAAGCACTACAATTCACTTTAATGGATACTCCACGAGAAATATTGACGAGCAATTTCGACAATTTACCATACGAGGTATGAATTTTTTTTAATTGAGTTTAATTTTTATTGAATTACGTATCTATGAAATACTATAGCATATTTTTTGTTTGTTTTTGGTCATTAGGGAAGCTATTAGAGTATATTTTGATAATTACTTTTAGTATAAGCCATAACATTGTCAAAATTATATTGTGTATATGCTTAGGTTTTGGATACATACTTTTTTTTTTTTTTGAACCAAAGTATATGACATACTTAGCTTGTAAAATTTGATAATACTTTATTTAATTTTTTATATTTTAAATAGTTGGTTGGCTTGATACTTTGTAACTTTGATCTCATGTGTTGTTGGCATGTTGCAGGATAATGAATCGCATGTTCCATGACTAGAGGGATAGATCTTATGGAAATTATGGCTTAGTTTTTTCGTTTGTGCTCACATCTTTTCATAAACTAAGCTAATCTAGTTCCCAGCTTGCTTTTATTTTTGTGTGTATGTTTTTTGCATTTTTAATTTCCTAAAGGTTTTGAATTTACAATGAACGAAGTTGTATCTTTACTCAATTATGAATTATTATAATAATGATTGATATGCTCGGATTGTTTTATCATGTCTATCAAGGGGTTCTTCTACAGTTATGGAGGTAGTATAAAGAAGAAAAAAAATGATGAGATTCAATTAAACTTAATTGTATAAAGGGAAAAAAAAATAGATAAGGACTAGAATATAAATTATGTAATATTTATTTAATTTAATTTGCTATGAAATTTTTTTAACATTAATATTGATATTTAAAGTGATGTGGACCAATCAAAAAAAATGGGACATGAAATGGGACACAAGAGTGGGATAGAAGATTCGGACCCGTCATAGATTAAGCATGCTTTGACATAGATTTTATCCATATTTAAAAAATAATAGTGAAAGGAAACTTTAAGAATTGTTTGAATCCAATATTTATTTACATTATCTATCTGTTGATAAAATTTTTTTATGTGAGTTTGGACTAGTTATCCTTCATGAAAAAAGAAGAAGGATAAAGAGGAGAAGAAGAATGTCTAACATAATAAGTTAATATAGTATTATACGGTTACACTTATCACCAATTGATTTTAGATGAAACACTATATATTGAACTTAGCTTAAATGGTTTGGACTTTTATTTGGCATGGACTTGTGTTTCACCCTGTGATGATTTATTAGATTATTACAATCAATTACATGCATAACACAACTTCTCTTATCAGCTCTTTTCTATAACTATATGATGATATCTAACCTTCATTTCCCTAAGCTACAAATCCATTTGCCTACGTATTAGCCCTTAACTATTTGAAAAAATACCTTTGTGCTCTGTATTAAACCTCATTTTATAAGTTTACAACATAATACTATAATCTTAAATAATTTATTGTTATTATTTTATCATTTATTACTCCATTTATTCTTTTCATTCTTTATACGGAGTACTTTAAATTTTACGGTCTCAATTCAATGCACATTTTTTACCACGTACGTATACATTAAATACTTGTATAATATGAGTAAAATTCTTAAAAAAAAAAATTTAGCCAATACATGTCATGCTGAATCTAATAAAATCCAAGTTGATCATTGTAGGGAATATTTCAAGCATCCCACACCTGAGCCCCACTGTGATCATACACTTAAGCATGGTGGCGTCCAAAGGGAAGGAAACGAGAGCAAAAGAGTCGCCAACAAGTTTTAGGAACTTGTAAACCATTCAAAGGGTGAAGGTTACACCCCTTAACGATCCATGAGATCGTCAACTCCAATAGGTCTGGAACCATGACTGGTGTTCGGGGATGAGGGTACGAATCCAATCTAAAAGAGAAAGAACTCGCCCTATAAAATAAGCCTCTACTTTATTCTACTCGTATTCATGTGCGCTTTCTGATTAACATGCAATCATTAGGTTAACCCTAAACCTGTTTAACTATGTTGGTTGAATATTAATGCACAAACAAAATTATTATTGACGATCACTTGAATTATAATCATATTATCCCTAAACAAGATTATTAATTATCTTATTAAGCGTGATTACAAGTACAAATTCCCTTTAAACATGCATAAAAGGGGTGATCTAGCAATAACAATAATAAACGTCAAACAACATAATAATCAATCATAAATCATAATTAACAATCATAATCATAACCATAATCATATTAACGCTAAAGCATAATAATAGCAAGATCCTAGGCATGATACTAACAAGATTAATAACAAACCCTAGCATGTCACTAAGTAATAAAGATCAAAGCTTTAGCTCTAACATGATACTAACATGATATTGATATGATATTAGAAAGCATAGGAAGCACCCTAAACATGATACTAGAAAGCAATAATAACATCCTAACATGATGCTAGGAATTAATAAATAATATAAATGCTTTCTACAAGAATAGAGCAATAAGACTACATACTTTGACGCCTCGTGCCTCTTTCTAATAACAAAATACACGCGTTAGTAAACTTCAATAATAAATCAAAGAATGGAATTAAATAAAAAGAAAGAGTTAAAAAGTTTAGACTGGATTTGGGACCAAACCCTCAGAAATTATCAACCTTTCACGTCTAGGGCGAAGGCAACCTCGAACTTGGCTAGGTGTGTGTAACACACCCAATCTCCGTCTACGGAAATACTAGTATAATACATATAATTATACCGTAGAGATAGACTTAGACGTATTACCGCCGCGTGATTACGCAAGGCTACTCAACTTACTAACAAAACCATACTTTGCAGCGGAAACTTCAAAACTCTCCTTTATTAATAATAACTATGAATAGAAACCAATGTTATGAGTACTCAAAAATAGATACAAAGACCAAAATTCCTAATTTAGTGAAACCAAATCCCGGGACTCCAATGCATCAATTTATTCACTCCACCTGAAATAACACTGCTTACCATTACGGTAAACAGGGCGAACCAAAACAAATAAGAAGTATGGGTTAGCAAATATGCTAAGTACGGTAAGTGCAAGATAATTAAATTCAATTTATTTGCAAACATGCTTTTGAAATCAATTCCAATAATTATTCCAATAATTCCAAACTCATGATTCAAAACCAATTCTCAATATTCAAATCCCAATAATCAATAAAACCAATTCCAATTATTTTAAAACCAATTAAACCAATTTAACCAATTCCTCTCCCAAGTGTGCACACCCCCCAAGCTAGTCTCCTTATGTTACAAGGCTATTCTTGAGGAAAGACCCGGTCATACAAAGTCCAAGGCCTTATCAATAAACCAAATCCGCATAGTGGGATTACTAACATGCTTATAAAGCATAAATAATAAATTTAATTCAATGATTAAATAAATCCTCTTTAAATCCAATAATTCCAACCTTTAATAATAACAATTCAAACTCCCTCTTTTTTTTTTTTTTTTTTTTTTTTTTTTTTTTTTTTTTTATAAATCCAACAAGCTTTCAAAACCAATCCTTTTTAAACATGAATAATAAATTAATTAATCAAAACATGTTATAAAAATCAATACTCCAATTTAATTATTAAAACCAATCTTTTAAACATATTTTTATTTCATAAACCATAATTCAAGTCAATTTAATTCAATCACCATAAAATCATTCAAACATGTTCATTCAAATCGATTACTTTCAAGGTATCTAGTCACCTAACGTATCTTGATCCTTGCTTAGCCAAAAACACTTCAAAAGAACTCTCAAGTAGCTTGATAAAAAAACATCCTACTGTAGACACCCATTTGTGTCTCCCCAAAACCAAACCCAGTGATGAATGCCTTGCACGTTGTGTTGTTATCGAATTAGGTGAAAGTGATTCGAGAGCCAAGTGTTGCGGTTTAGTTTTAATTAAATTCTTTTCTCTCTGTTTTTGAAAATGACTTATTTTATTTGAAAACGTCCATTCCAGTTTATTTTGGTCCATGATAAGGGTCCAATAATGGTGTAGATGGATGGGGTTCGAAGAGACCTTTCCAACGATATATTATAAGCCCGATTCCGATGAATATTGAGGAAGTTATGGCCAAAATACTAAACTGGGCCCAGTTATTTATTTTAATACGGCCCAATGATCTAGAGGAGGGCCCAATATTAATTATTATTCCTAAAATTATTAGGATTAATTATAGTTTTCTGGAAGTTTTTAGAAAGTTCCTTTTAGTTCTAATATTGTTAGATTTAATAATTAATTATCTTTAAAAGATTTTTATTTGGAATAAAATATTGTTTTGTTATCTTAAAAGTATGTATTTTATCTTCTGTACGGATTCCGTAGATCAAGTTGATTAAAGATCGGATTCCGCGTGAAGAAAAACGCGCTAATACAGGCTGTCGCCTCGCGACGGACCCTGTCGCCGCGCGACGGACCCTGTCGCCTCGCGACGGACCCTGTCGCCTCGCGACAGACATTGTCGCGACAGAGTTAGTTCCTGGCGACAGCGTGGAGTTTTATTCCTTATCAAATTCTATGTTTTTCCGGATTATTTTCATTATAAATAGCGTCCGAATCTTTGTTTTCAAAATCATCTACAAACAATTCTCTTTCAACTTTCATCAATTTTCATCAACTCTCATCCTCAATTTTCTCTATTCTCTCTAAGCAATATAGCTTTTTCTTTCTCTCTTTCTAAACAACCTTTTTACAAACAATATTCCGCATTCACAAGACTTAGAGTCTCCTAGCCAAGTTCGAAGTTGCCTTCGCCCTAGACGTGTAAGGTTGATAATTTCTGAGGGTTTGGTCCAAATCTAGTCTTAACTTTGTTTAATTTGATTTTAATTTGATTCTTTAATTATTGTTTATTATTTTCATTGAAGTTTACTAACTTGTGTATTTTGTTATTAGAAAGAGGTACGAGGCTTCAAAGTATGTAATCTTATTACTCTCTTTCAATGTAGAAAGCATGCTTGTTATTGTTATATTCCTAGTATCATGTTAGGATGTATTTAATTCCTAGTATCATGTTAGGATGTTATTTAATGCTTCCTAGTATCATGTTAGGATGTTATTTTATGCTTTCTAATATCATGTTAGTACCATGTTAGGTTTGAAGCTTTGATCTTTATTGCTTAGTGACATGCTAGGGTTTGTTATTAATCTTGTTAGTATCATGCCTAGGATCTTGCTATTATATTTAAGCTTTATTATATCATGTTATTATCATCGTTGTTATTGTTTATTGGTTATTATGCTTATGTTGCTTGATATATTTTATTGTTATTGCTTGATCACACCTTTTATGATTGTTAAAGGGAATTTGTACTTGAAATCACGCTTAATAAGATAATTAATAATTTGGTTTAGGCTAATGTGATTTTAACTCAAGTGATCGCCAATAATAGTTTATTTGTGCATTAATTTCAACCAACATAGATAAACAGGGTAGGTTTAATATAATGTTTGTATGTTATTCGAAAAGCGCGCATGAATACGAGTAGAACAAAGAAGAGGCCTATTTTATAGGGCGAGTCCTTTCTTTTGTAGATTGGATTCGTACCCTCATCCCCGGACCCTGTTTGGTTCAAGACCTTATGGAGTAGTTGATGGTCCTTTTGGATTGTCTTTTGGGTTTACAAGTTCCTAAAACTTGTTGGCGACTCTTTTTGCTCTTTGTCTTTCCCTTTGGAACGCCACCGTACTTTAGTGTATGATCACAGTGGGGTTCAAGTTTGGGGTTATCATAGTGCTTAAATATTCCCTACACCTACAAATAAATATAACCTTAATTAATATAAGGTTAACAAATAATCACAACAATAAAATTAAAAACCCCCAACTATATGTACATGAACCTTTTAAATTAATTTTCATAAACATCATTAAAAATCTAATTTATATAATTAAAACTACTCATAATAATTTTTATAAATCCCCCATAATAATAATAATAATAATAATTGAATAAGAGAAGAGAAAGAGAAAAGATAAGAAACCAAGAAAAAGAGAAGAATTGGATTTTCGTTGGAAAGAATAGGCAGAACTTGCAGAGGCTATAACTCCTTCGATATAACTCCTAATTGGGTGATTCTTGAGTCTAACCTCAAGGATTTTTCGAGAGGAACAATCTTCTGTGAAACAGCAATACCCCAAAAACTGACCAGAAGTGCCCGAAAATTGGCTTCAAAGATAAACGGGATGATTTGTGTAAAAAGAGGAGAAGAAAAGAAGAGAATTGGTGTGAAGAATGTGAGAGGTATGGAGGGGTATTTATAGGCTAGCTCATGCAAGAATTATGGTAAGAGAATTTGGGAAGAATTATGGTAAGTAGGGTTTAAGGGATTACTTGGAGAAGTGAGTAAAGATTTAAGGAAAGTTTTGATATTGAAGAGATTGTGTATAATTGAATATGGAAGGTATGATTGTCATGAAAAATATTAAGGAAATTGGAATTACTTGGGGAATAATTAAGAAAAATAGATGGCAAGAAAATATAATGATTGGATACTAAAAAGATGGAGAATTAGATTTAAGGAAAGTAGGAGATTTTAAGGAGATAATTAAAAATACAATTTACCACAAATATTTTTCCCAAAATCTACATGGGATGGCCGAAATTTTTGAGCTTTCCTAAGCTCATATTTTCGGCCCTCCTATTTAGTACTTTAGGAAATTATTTTTCTAGTTTTAAGGAATTAAAATAATTGTGTAAATAATATTTATTGTAATAAATAATTAAATAATAAAATACCAAATATTCACCAAATAATTTAACTAATAAAATCAGATTTTCTCTTAGGAAAATCCGAAATTTATTAGCCAAATAAATGGGATTTTCGGACTTATTAAAATAATAATAAAATATAGCTTTTGCCTTAATTAAAATATCCAAAATATATAAATAATCCGGTTTTTAAAATAGGATAAATGGATAATAAATCTTATCCAAAATAATAATTTGTTTTTAAAATACTTTTGGCGCCAAAATTCAAATATCGTTTTGGCTCCAAGATTTAAATAGTAAGTTAAATTACTAAAATACCCTTTTAAGAAAATAATAATTAATTAATTAATTAGAAAAATACGTATAAACATACGGGGTATTACAGTGTGTCTAGTGCTAATGTATGAGGAATTGTGTTTGTAAAAGGCTAGGCTAGAAAGAGGGAGAGTGAGAATAAGCTTTAACTTAGAGAGAGAGAAGAATTAGAGGATTCTGGTTATTGAAAAACGGAGGTCCAGAGACCCTATTTATAAGAAAATAGTCCGAAATCGATAGAAATCAGAGTTCGAAAAGGAATAAAACACCTCTCCTGTCGCCAGCGACAAGGCTCGTCGCCAGGCGCTGCAGTCAGGCGACGAACCTGTCGTTTGGCGATGCAGGAGGTTTTCAACGCGGAATCCACTTCTTGATAAATTCGAGACGTAAAATTCGTGTTAGGGGTAAAATTGTATTTTCATATAAAACACTTCTTTTATTCCAAATAAAACTCATAAAACATAATTATCAATCCTAATCCTATTAGGATTAAAAGAACCTTCTAGAAGATTCTAGAAGACCATAATCAATCCTAATTAATAATAGGCCCTCCTCTAGATCATTGGGCCGCATATAAGAACCAAACCGGGCCTAGTTTAGCATTTTGGCCATAACTTCCTCATTATTCATCGGAATTAGGCTTATAATATATCGTTGGAAAGCTCTTTTCGAGCCCCATCCAACTACACCATTATTGGACCCTTGTCATGGATTAAACTAAACTGGATGGACTATTTTCATAAAATAAAGCAGGTTTTCGAAAACAGTAAGAAATGTTTTTATAAAAATTAACCACAACATTAGACTTTCCACACTTTCACTTCATTCGATTATAATTCGACGCGAAAGATATTCATCATTGGGTTTGGTTTTGGGGAGACACAAATGGGTGTCTACAATCATAAAAGTCAAAATGCAAGGAATTAAAAAGATCGAAGGAGGTTTTTTTTTTTTTATTTTTTTTTTATTTTTTTATTTTTAGAGTGAGTACGTAGATTTTAAAGATCGGGACAAGAAGAGCCACAGTATATACTTTGTGGATTACCGCTAATCCCTGATATGATCATGATTAATTAAATCTAATATCCACAAATATATAGTATGTGATGATCCAAATTAATTAAGCGTGCCATAGATAGAGGTGATGAAGGGTGTGGACAACTTAATTGCTTGCTTTGCTAACATCCATCATCATCATCATGCTCTTGTCACCTTCCACTTTTATACCTTTTTACATCTTGCCTGCTCCATCACCATCTTCACCCATGATCATCATTGTCTTTTTTTTTTTTTTAATTAAGACCATTAAATCTAATTTATAATAATCTTTTTTTTTATTGACTTAACACCCATCTTTGACCTTTTTAGTGCTTAACATATGATATAGACAATGCCCAAAAAAGCTAGATTTGGCATAAGATTATATAACAATATGACATAACTGATGAAAAATAATAAATAGTATAATTAATGTTTGTGATATTTTTTAAGACAATCTTTTTATTTGACTTTTTTGATATTGATTGCTTACCCCAACCTCACATACACATACACACTACACGTACACTACACCTTCCTTTTATCCCTTTTGAAGAATGTATATAAATTGCACCACTTTGCCTTAAAAAATGACCAAACCCAAAAGCTAAACTGCTTGCTTAGCTTACTCTTACAATATGGCATTGCCTAAAACTCTTCTTAGCTTGCTTGTGTTTGTTGTTCTAGGATTGTCTAGCATCATTGGCTGCTCGAATGCTGTCCCTATTACAAGTAAGATTTATTCATTTATTCGCGATACTTATTGCTAATTATGTTGCTTATCTTTGTGTTTTTCAAGGTGGTTGTTTATTGTTAATGATAAACCATTAATTATTATTCATGTAATTTTGTAGGAACAAAGAGTCTAATGCATGAAAGTTTTGCAAGTATCCAAGCTTCAATGAACTCTCATCTGGTTAGTTTCCTTTCTTTGTATCATTAAGCTAGGCATAATTAGTTGGATTATTCAAATTTCAAGATCCAAATTACAATACTTTTGTTGATAATCTAGATTTATTATATATTGTCTGTTTCACGTTAGGGCTTGTTCATCATCGTTGTTTTTTTCAAAATAAACATGACTAATATAAATTTAGTGTCATGATACATCTTATATTATATTGTTTCAAAATGAGAAATAGGCAATAATAATGAACAAGCCATTAGTTTGAATTAAAAACAAGAAACTAAACTTGACATATGTGATCACAAATTTAAAATCTAGTGTGTTTAAAGATGTTACTCTTCCAAATCATACAGAATGGTGTAGAGGCAATGCCAAAGAAAACTTTCATGGAACGACGAAAGCTAGCCGATTTCGAGCTCGAAGACTATCCAGGTTCAGGAGCAAACAATCGCCACACACCAAGGCCTCAGTTTAAAGAGTGTGCTGATTGTTAGAGAGATGCATCCCCTTAAAGGCCAAAGGCAAAGTGAGAAGAATCTAATTAAGGGAATATTATTAATAATTTGTACTATGCGATCTATATTAAGAGAATATTGTACTTGGTAGTGAATTTTGTTACCACTAGTATTATGTATGGTATGATCTTAGATCGATACTAGCTAGTATATATGTGTATATATATTTATATAAGTGATATTAGGGAAAAATCAGCATATTTAATTAATAATTGCTGGTTATTGAGTCTAGAATAAATCTGTAATAGCTAGAGTACGTACTCATTGTTATCAGGTTAATGTATGTTAATTTGGTATGAGAAGTTATGTTCAATTCAATATGGATGTTCTTACAAAATTTAATCTCGTCTTTCGATTAGTTGCTAAACTACATATACTTCTTGATTTGTAAGATCTTCACCATACAACTGGTTATTTCTACATTGCACTGTACAAACACATGGTCAAAGAAATAACATTGCTTATACTAATCGGTTGTACATAAAAAATTACTCTTGAGATAATTATGATCTTTAATAGAAATTTACTTAATTATTCATTTTAAGGATCGATTTTATAGATGTAAAAGCAAACTTAATCTCATTCTTCATATTTCAAACCTAAATTATATGCATCCCATTGTTAATTGGGCATCATTTTTAAGGATTTGAGTTACATATATCAACATAATGTCCAATCGTCGATAATTAGCTAATCGCTTTTCATTATTTACCTTAACGTTATCACATATAATAATGTGGGGGTTTTGTCATTTGTTTGAATTTCTAGATTTTTTTTTTTTTTTTTTTGTAAAAATGATATTAACCAGAATATGCACTTAGAAAATCATGGATGTAATATATACCCAAATGCATATTAGAGTTGATAAAATTATTGAGTAAAAAGTAGTTTAAAACAAAAAGCAAGTACGAGTAGTCGGGAGTCGGTCCTCATTATTTAATTATAGCTATTTTCAGATATTGTAAAATTAACTTATGCAATCTATATATGCTCTTGTCGACCTCAAATAAAATTCTCCATGACTTTTTGCTAACTTCCAAGCTTTAACAAAAAATTGATAACCAAAAAAAAAGGTGCAATGCATTTACTTGACAAACTAACTGATCATGACTTCAAGAAGCTAGACCCTTTACACCTTTTCTCCATTAGAAAGTTCCAAATCCTTTCCCACACATTAGAGCTTGCTTGTGACGAAGTTATATATATAACTACAATTTTTCCCACAATCTAAGTAAAATAACGTAAATGAATTTTTTCTTAGCTTAAGCATTGTGAAATGGTTAATAATTAGCTAGGTACATTAAAGTATCTTGTCGAACCTAGTGATGAATTGCAGCAATCTAGGAGCACAAGGTACACAAAGGTATTTTGTAGTACTTGGTTATGAATTGCAACAATTTAGGATTAACTCCGAGTTTGACAAAAAGTATTAGGTATGTATTAAACTATATATATTTCCATTTCAGCGTGTGCACATCATGTACACACCGTGAAGAGGCTTGTATAACCCATAAACTAAGAATCTTGATACGAAGTGCGACGCGTAAAGATCTAAAAGCAGAGAAATAGGATAATCAAGATCCATAATCAAGCAAATGATGTAAAAAAAAAAATATCTAGAAAGAGCATCTTGTGTAGTTTATGTAGTAAGTGGAGAGGTGGAATTTGAGTATTAATCCACTTTGTCACCACTATCAAATTTTTGAGTTGCTTCTTTTGTCTCAAGGCTTTTTATGCCACTCACATGGCAAAGTTGCATAATACGTAAAAAGATCAAATTCTTCTTTTTGTTTAGTGGGTCTCAACGGTTCATCTTTTGACAGCAAATTAATGCTCAAGAAAATGACAATTTCAGGAATTTGATCATATTTTAGAAGGGCCATAGTTTGTTGGGCATGCTCTAAAAAAGTTGCATTTTCATATGCTTATGTTTTAATTTGGTTCATTTCCTCTATTTTGATTCATCATTTCCACCCACTTCTTTTGAGTACTTATTTTGACCACATGTCAATATAAATTCATATAACTTACCTTAATGATTATAATTTTGGGTATTATTGTAATAATGTAATATTCTTGCCTCATATTTTTGTAACCATGACTATTTTTATGATGATGATGATTGACTTTTTCTTCACTCTACCTATAAAGTAGTTGACTTAACAACTCAAGGTTGTCTTAAACTTTCTTTAGATGGTCAACTAGAAACCTATTAATTAAAAGTGATTCTTACTTTCAGCAATAACAAAACTTTTAACTTCTGTTTTTCTTTGAAGAAATATACACGAGTAGATTAGGTTCGTTTCATTTCAATACTAAGATCTAACTTCTCAAATAGAAGGGAAAAAAAAAATCTATTTGTTGTCAATAATAGGATCAATTTCTTGATGACTATCACTTAAATAAAATTTTCATTTTCCCCAAATGGGCATAATTGTGACAAAGAAAACAAATTACGTAATGCCATCGATCATCACCATGTGACATCTCACACTAACGAATGTAAAAGTAGGGGGGAGTTTTGGGATATCCAGATATGTATCTCACATTGAAGAATAAAAGCTAAGGGGTTATCTTGTTATATGATTGTGAGGTGAAACCTTATTAGACTTATAAAGTGGACTTTTGTGGCGGGTGTGTCCCAAGCTGTTTAACAACTTATAACCCAAGTGGGAGCATTAGAGAGTGGAATATTTGAAAGTTACGTAACACTTGTGTTATCCATGTAGTTTTATCAAATAGACCAGAACACAATATCTTTCCATATAACAAAAAATTAGTGACTTTATTTAAGCAACGATCTGTGCTACTTCATATGGAAAAAGTTGATTCATTGTTCAAACCCTCGTAAATGGTTTTAATCCAACTTCCCCTCTATGTGATGAAATGTTAGAACGATTTTAGTAAAATCTTAAATTAAAGTGTGTGACTATAAAGCTTTAACTTACTGTGTTTACAATTTGAAAAATGAGCTACATAGCCTACAATAGTACAATGGTACCATAACCATTAGCAAGTGGTAAGTCTGGTAACACTGGGTGGACCTAACTATGTACTCTATTCTTATCCATAGAATGCCCATTATTAGATGGATTAGATGTCAAAAATGACCTGGCCCGAAACACTTTACTACTGCATGAGCTATAAACCCAAAAAAAAGAAATTAATGTTGGCAGTTTTATACAAATTTTAATCATGAGCAAGCCATGGTTCATATAGCACCCCTGGATGACAGCGAGGGATAGCTCATGTGGATAGAGATTTTCTCCCAATTTCTGGAGATCTTAGGATCAATTCTCATCTCCTGTCCTTGTGGCTCACGAAACACCAAAAAAAATATATATATAAATATATAGCACCCTTGAATCCCCCATTGTTGCAATGACAATTACTCTTCTATCTTAACTTTATCAATCGTGCATGTTATTACTTACTCATACGAAGTATTATGTAGCCTTCACATATATTCTGATTTTCGAATCCAACTATAATGAGGCATTTGATATGCTATGAGATAACCCTTCATAATTGATGATTGGTTATCTGCTTTTGGATCTTAGCTTAAGAGGGTAATATTAGTAGTATACTTTTTTTTTTTGAATAGCTATTAGTAGTATACTTTGTAATACACAAATTAAATGTTTTTTTTTTTTTTTGGATGGACAAATTAAATGTTAACAATGAAATAATTTTGAAATATGCAAGTTATATACTTGTATATCATAGTTAATTTTCATTTCCTAGATATTTGTGGAAAGAACAAACAGTAAAGACCTAAAGTTCAACCAAATGTGTACAAAATGAATACCTCAACTTATGGACCTTTTTTTGTTTTGTTTTGTTTTTTTTTTTTTTTTTTGGTTGACCTACCAATAACAAACCACATCAATAATAATCATAATATACTTAAACTTAAAAATGCACTCCATTACTAGGAGAACTGATTAGCTACTAGCAGAGGGAGCATTAGCACCAGAGGGACCGTCAGCGGCCGAGGGAGCACCAGCAGCACCCGAGGGAGCATCAGCAGCAGGGACTAATGCTGGTGCAGGGGAAGGAGAGGCGTTGCCATTGTCATCTTCATTAACCCTCGTAAACTTGAACTTCTTGATGAGTTCCTTAGCAATGATCATGTTTGCACTATCACTTGGATGATACTCGTCCCAAAACACATATTTGCTCCTATCCTTGCACAATATTGATGCTGGAACACATGTCAATGCTGGCCTAATTCGTCCAAATGAACAACACGGCGAGTCTGAGTTTGTAAACCCTACAATTTACAAGTAAACGTCTGAAATGACATAAAAGGGTAACTTCGCATTTGCTCAAATTGTACATGCCTTATTAGCGTAAGATGATGCTGATAGAGTATTAAATATATTTCTGGGCTTTAACCATCAGCTTAAACTTTTGGTTGAGTTGATCCTTTAAGATGATGTAATAATAATAATTATTAATGTTAACAACATTTAGTTATAACTGGACGAGTAGAGTTAAGTTATATACTATCTCCATCTCTAAATGAGTAAATGATCTCTAATTAACAAATGTCGCCTATTTGATAGAGACGGAGGGAGTTTAGTTATGATTCTACTTACCATATCTGTTAGGATTTTTGATGACATCGTCGACAACATCAAAGGCGTCACCAAATTTGTAGGTAGCATCAGTCAGACTTGTTGAGAGTTCTTGCATCATCTTGTCTGTTGCTTCATTGAATTGTTTGGCTAGCTTGTTTGTTTTATCTTGGCATTCTCCTGATGTGCTGAGCACCCTTTGAAGTGGGATGCAGCCCATGGGCCCAAGCCCAAATACCATCAACTTTCTCGCTCCTAGACCGTGCAATATCTACACAAATAATAACGTAGCATTAAATTTGGTTTAAATCGGATTGGGTCCAGTCATGTTCAAGTCTATTGTTACTCCGTAATTCATTTTTCAGTTCATTTAAAATTTATCCATGAATAAGAGTTATAACATACCTTGAGTTGATCTCTTAAGGTTCCAACTAAGTAGTCCATGAAGGAGTTGTCATTATACTTCCAAGAATCACTATAGACCGGCATTAGGTAGTTGTTAATGAAATCATTACTTCCTAATGCAACCACATAACGAGCTTCTTCGAAAAAATTTCGTGACTCATTTTTGCCAATTTTTCGAGCAATCAACTCTTGGGTTCCTTGGAACAACTCGATTTGCTTGTACATACATAGCCTTTGAATCTACAAATGCAAGCATTAATTAGATTGATAAAAAACTACCACACATTTATAAGTTGTGTTAGTATGTACGTAAAAGTTGTTAATACTTACAAAATATCCACCAGTTTCATTCAAGATGCCACCACCACCAGATGCATAATTAACACCATTGTTTAAAATTGTATCTTCATCCAAATTCGGATCCAAAAAAGCTGGTGGTCTGGGTAGACCCATATCATCCCCTGCATATAGCGCGTTAACATTTTTTTTTAAAACGAGTATACTAGTTGATGATGTACACGAAATGAAATTGTTCAAGACATTAAGAAATACGTAGCACATACCTATAATATCGGACACGGTACGACCATTAGTGAACCTTCCATTAGGCAATCCGTTACCAAAATCGATACCATACCAAGGAAGATTGGCTTTTGCTAGACTTTTAGGGAGTTGCTCATTATTGCCCACATCCGAGAGCGAATCTCCAAAGATAAATTGTACAATTCTACAATTGTACCCGTCGATGACACAAGCTAAAAGCGTTACAATCACCAACGTAAATGTCACCACAAACTTCATACTTATTCCAATTTCTAGCTCGTAAATGAAATGAAACTTGGTATGATTATTGTGGCTGTTTGGAGGAAATCGCGGTCTAATATAAACATGTAAGGGTGCAAGAAGTCATTGCTAACCGAGATTAAAATGGGCAAGAATAATTGAGCTAGGAAAATCATGATAAGTAAGAGTGTTTTAAAGAGAAGGGAATGAAAAAGAGTTGGATGAACAAACAGGTAAAGATTTCAAACCTACTGCAACTAACTAAAAATGTTGTTCATGAGATGGGTTATGGTAGTTTGGGTAAAATTTGTAACAAAATCTTGAATTTAATATTAGGGAGAATGGCGTGTTTAGCTTAAGATGTAAATAATTTAAGGAGTAGAAATAAGTTGGCGTCATTATAAGTCAAAGAAATTAATTTTTTTGTCATACTAGTGTAAATACTTGATTTTTGAGGAAATGCTTTGTTTAGTAATGCCTTAATTGCGACATATCATTTGATATGATCTAAGATTAATTTGGGTGGGTTGGTCCATGAAGTAAGAGTTGACCAACCAATTATTCAGCTATGCTTACATAACTTGTACAATTCTAGAATTAAAAGAGGGTAGATATTGAGAATACGAGTAATATATAGTGTAAATGATGGGTTGAAGGGTGTAAATTAAAAACTCGAGCCAATGAACAAGTAAACGTAACATGACACATAACTAGCCACTTTGAGCTGACTCATGTACGCATACTCTTTGACGATACTTTCCAAAATTTTGTTACATTTTGCATACATGTCAATTTTTTTCACAAAGCTTTTCAGATCCTGATTGTAAAGCACATTTTTCACAACTCTTTGCATGAACAAGCTACTCCATTGAGCGAATTAGCTCCAAAAACATAACTATATGTACTTTATATACATACGACTATATATATAAGATAAAAATTACAAAGTACTTACTTAAGAGTTCCAAAAATAGTCACATTTACTAATGGCTTGATAGAGAAATTATGGGATAATATTATGCGTTTTTGAGTAAAATTACTAATACCTTTTCTTTTTTTTTTTTTTTTTTTTTTGGTGTTTAGAGAGCCACAAGGGCGGGGGTGAAAATCAATCCCAGGATCTCCTGAAATCGGGAGGGAAGCTCTAACCACTTGAACTATCCCTCACTCTCCAAAATTACTAGTATGTTGTACATAATTGTATGATACATTATAATATTCACATAATTAACAAGCTAGGTGTTTGTAGTCTCTTTGTTCTATTGTATGGCTTTCAAATAATTCGTGGTTAAATCGATTATATATTTCGGCCATTGAGCAAGAAATTAATTTAAAGATAATTCCCTTTGTCTTAATTAAACTAGGGCTTATAAGTAACAAAGAAAGCAATAATCAGTAAATTGCTAGTTCAAAGAAAGACTACTATATCCCGTCAAAAAAAAAAAAAAAAAAAAAAAAAAAAAAAAGTAAGACTACTATATATATTGTATTGTAACTTAATTAATTAGCAATGTCCAACTTTTTAATGTCCAAGACTCCAAGAGCAGTACCAATTAATGTAGAAATGAGGAGACTAATGGCTAATTTGTCAAAAGCTAATCAGGCAATTGGCTTGAAAAAAAAATCTTGTCTAATGAAGCAGGTTTTACCTTTGTTTTTGGAATTATAGATAGGAAACCCAGTGATAGACACTAGTACTAGTCATTGCCCAATATGCCAACTATCTTGTTAGATTACATGCGTAAAGACTGGAACAAGAGTTTGGTTGATCTTTTAATTAGTGCTAACTTCCCAATTTTACTTGCACTTTTTTTTTTTTTTTTTTTTTGACAAAAATGCTTATCAAAGAAATTTCGCATGGTTATTAAATTAAAGCAACTAACACATGGTGATTATTGCACCTTTTGCAATGTTAATTGTGCATGTTGGAGTAGTGACAATAGTAATGCAAATCGGAGGAAGTTCTTATCGAGCTATCTAGGAAGTTGTCGTTCTCTAGGTGATGACATGGAAAAACAAGGCCGAGCTATAGCTCACAGGTGATCGAGTGATAGCTCAATTGCACACGTGGTTGCGGACTTGTTGCAAGGTCGAGCTATAGCTTGCACACGAGTGAGCGATAGCTTGAATGCATGCAGGTCCTCCAATTTAAAGAAGGCTCAATTTTATATTAATTTTCTATTCTTATTGTTTTTTTTAAATGTTACAAAGAGCCTTCTTGTTTCTAATGCTCAACATATTACTCTCAATTACCAATTCTGTAACAATGCCGTCGATTTAAAAATAAAAAACGATTACCAATTCTCATGCTCATTTTCCTCTTTTAATTTAAGCTTCTATATTAATTTCTACAGTTTTCCATATTCTTCTATCAATTCAAATTAGTAATTTCATAATTATACCAATTCAATCCATGAAAAATTGTATTGCCTAATTCCCCACTCAAGAATTTTCAACGGAAAAAAGTTATTTTCAACCAAATTCCACTTCAACATCCCTCATAATATATGTGTTCTACGCCAACGAACGAAATTGTTCATGTTTCTTTCATTTTTCTTCACTCGACAAATTCCACCATTTTCCTGACTTGAATCTTATTCAATGGGGGCTCGAGTGGGGAAGGGACCAAAATACTAGATAAATGAGGCTTTCCCCACAATCAATGGGAAGAATTTTTGACAGCAATGCACTCGAACTAAAAATTTCTGGAAGGGTACTAGCCTGAATTCAAGATTTAAAAAAAAAAAAAAGTTATTTATCTTTAGGGATAAACCTGGGGCCAAAAAAAAAAAAAAACGATTCTTCTTATGTAACAATGGCAATAAATTTTATTATACTTATCAAACGACTAAGGGCCTATTTATTATTAAGAACGGGGCCCCGACCCCAAAATAACTTCAACGACCTTGAGTACATTCTTATGTGCAGCAGGAGCACAGAGTCCAGATATACGTCGCAAGCAAGGGAGCGATAGCTCGGCTATTCGTGTGTGCGTGGAGTGGAAGGCAAGATGTTTTTTTTTAAAAAAAAAATTTCCTTGTCTTGTCTACTCGTATACCAATTCCATCCTTCGAGTTTGCGTGTACAAATTATGAGGGAAGTTGCTGATGTGAATCAAGAGGCTAATTCTTTTGAAGGATCTAATGAACATTTAGAAGGTCCAATTAACTTCATTATAGGCCACCCAAACAAGGAAAGAAGCAAGGAAAGATTCAATAGCTTAATTTGGAAAGAAAGGAGATTGATTTTTAAAGAAGAAGAAATGACACATTCGGCTTCCGACGACAATTGCGACGGCCACACGCCACAACAAGGGCCACGCACCACCTCTGAGCAACCACCTTGAACCTAGAAACACCGTGGGCTGGCGCGTGAAGATTATCTCGGCGCGTTTGATGGTTTGTCGATGGCAAGTGGAAATTGATGGTTTTTCTTACTTAGTTTTTTTTTCTAGAGTTTTACTTTCAGGTTTTTACCTTTCACTTGAGAGGGTTTTTCTTGGTTTAAGCACTTAGGATAAGTTTTAATTTCTATTATTTAGTTGCTATAAACTTCCTAAATAAATTAGGAAAGTTTTTTAGTTAATTAGAGTTTGTTTAGGATTAGTTTTCCTATTCTAATTAGAAGTAGTTTTCTATTCCAGTTAGGATATTTGGGGGGCAAGGTTAGGGGTTTGTCCTAATACGTGTAGGGATGGAATTAGTTTATTTTTAGTCTATAAATAAAGGATTTTCGTGGCATTTAGAGTCATAGAAAATCAGATTAATTTCAATAAAAATTGTTTTGCTTTGTTTAAATGTTTTCTTGCTAGTTTTCAATTCAAGGAATTGTTTTGATAATTAGAACGTGCAATTCTTAGTTCTAGGAGTAGTCTAAGATTTGTTTATCAAAATACTTAGTTCTAGGAGTAGGCTAAGTAGTTTGATTAGGCATTGAATTCATTCCAGGAGTGGTCGTTTTCAAGGTTATATCCGGTTACTTTCAATCGTTTTTGGTTCGAATTTCTGATCAAGAACAAAGCTTTATTCTAAGAGTGTGATTTTAGATCTTTTAATAGGTTAAAGGGCGTTAATCGACATCAATTGCGTTAAATTTGGGGGCGTGTGTCACTAGGAAACTTGTACTATTAGTGGCGTATTTCGCTTCTAAGGTACTTTATAGGATTATGTTCCTTAGCACACAAGTACAATTCTATGGCACTATAATTATGTACCATCATAAATTAAAAATCTAATACGGGTTAAAAGGAATACCAAAATAAGTTTGTTTGCAAATTTCGTTTGTAAAATTGTTTGCCGGAGGTGTAGCTGTTTCTATGGCACAAAAGAAAAATACCTTTTTGTACCGAGTACTTTTTAGTGTGTACTCCCTCCGTTTTTAAATACTTGTTTCGCTTTTCTTTTTCGGTCGTTTTTAAATACTTGCTCCATTTCCTTATTTGGAAAACTTTTACAATATTTAATTAATTTCTCTCATCAAGTGGACCCAACAATATTAATTTCATATTCCCTCTCCTTCAATTCTCTCGCTACTTTTGGTATTTCACAATTTTTTTTTATTCTTCCACTAACTCCACTACCTCCATATTTTATTCTTTTCTCCTAAAATTCCGTACATAGAAAAATTGAGCAAGTATTTAAAAACGGAGAGAGTATTCATGACATTAATTAAATATATTATTTATGTGATATTATTGTAACATCATCCCTTTACAATCACCACATTTATCAACTCTAATAATCAACACTAAAAACCAATAACAAACTCTTTGACTTTATAATTGTGATTACTATTGAAAGTAATGACAACAAACTATTTGAATTTTTAGACTTTATTTTAATTGTTGCTATAAACTCTCAATGATGTAGGTTTCCTTAGTAATTGTGTTATTTTATTAACTAATTGATTTGTGGCTCAGACGATGTTTTTGTTATTTTAAAAAACACATCATTTTCTTTACACATGTTAGATACGAGTTAGTTACATATGTTAATGTTAAATAAAAGGGTCCTACACCTATGCGAAATGGTGGGGCGGGTGGAATAGAGTGGTTATGGCTCCTATTAGGGTTATGTTAGTCCGTTTGATCATCAAAGTGATAAAATAGATGAATGGAGGTACTGTAATTCAATAGATCTTTGACGAGTGAAAAAGGATTAGATTTATCTTTTTAACATTATTTTTCCCTCTTTCTTAATAAAACGTGTATTAATTAAAATGATGTAATTAGTATGAAAGGGATTAAGTAGTTGTATGATTGTGTATTCAAACGGAATTCTAGTAAAGAATTGCTACTCTTATTTATTTATTCTTTGAAGGGGAAATATTGAATTTTATTTTTGGTGAAAATAAGCAAGAGAAGAATGTCACCTAACACGTGGCAATCATGCATTGGTGAATACACATATGTTAACAAGAGGGTGTTAACAATGGACAAATTGCAGAGCTCATACAGTACCTCTACTAACGTGGCCAAATATCAACCATCCCAAACTAAGGAAATCTAGCAACGTACACTTTTCTACAACCCATCACCAAAATCTCCCAAATCAATCCTCACCCTCCATTTCCCTCAATCCAACGGTCCTCTACCCCACTTATATCCCCAACCATATCCTAATCACAAAAATATCACTAGTAATACAAACTAACTTAAAATTAAAAAAAACTTCAAGTTTGTTTGATCTCTCACTCTCTCTCTAACTCAAACTTCCAATGGCTTCCTCTATGGCTTTCAAGCCCTTCACCGGCCTCCGCCAATCAACACCTTCCACCACCCATGAAACCACCTCCTTCAAATCCATCAAGATTTCCCCTAAAATCAAGGCTAGCATCACTAGCCCCAAGGTAATCTTGTTATTTCTCTTACTCCTTTCCGTCGATAATTAATAGTCACGTATACTGTTTTAGAATGTTCCGCATAATTTGTCACATTTTCGTAGTAGAAATAGACTATGCATTTCCATCTAGCAAATTAATTTATCCACTAATAAAATATATAAGCAGATAGTAGAAGCCCATGATTGATTTATTTTAATCCAAATGAACATAACATATGCTCTCAGTCTTTGCCAATGTGTCGTCTAGACATTATTGGTTAATTATTGTAAAGATTGATAAAATATAAAATATATTCTTGGACCTCAACCAACGGCCTCAGTTTAAGCTTTTGGTTGAGATGGTCTTTTGACTAATGGGTTAGCACTAAAACAGCTGACAGGGCGCAACCTGCGAGTGGCGGTGATAGGTGGTGGACCAGCCGGAGGGTGTGCAGCAGAGACACTAGCAAAAGGAGGGATCGAGACGTTCTTAATCGAGCGAAAGATGGACAACTGCAAGCCATGTGGTGGAGCAATACCATTATGTATGGTTGGAGAATTCGACCTACCATTAGACATAATAGACAGAAAAGTGACAAAAATGAAGATGATTTCACCCTCAAATGTGGCAGTTGACATTGGTCGTACCCTTAAGCCGCACGAGTACATTGGTATGGTGCGGCGAGAGGTTCTTGATGCTTACCTTCGAGAGAGGGCGACCGAGTCCGGTGCCACGGTTATCAATGGGTTGTTCTTGAAAATGGATATGCCAGAATCGTCTGATGCTCCTTACCAGTTGCATTACACGGCTTATGATGGTAAGACGGGCGGAGCTGGTGAGAAGCGGACTTTGGAAGTGGATGCTGTGATTGGTGCTGA
This sequence comes from Chenopodium album, assembly GCF_948465745.1. NCBI lineage: Eukaryota > Viridiplantae > Streptophyta > Magnoliopsida > Caryophyllales > Amaranthaceae > Chenopodium > Chenopodium album. The sequence continues at coordinate 7,971,597 of NC_137844.1, read as the reverse complement.
TGGGGCTAATTCCAGGGTTGCTAAGTCTATTTCTGCTGGTGATTACGAATATGCTATTGCCTTTCAGGTAGTATTCTATTTGATTCAATTCTTATCGTATTCAGTTATATTGGTTTGCTCCAATTGGATTACCTCGGATTTCACCTGAAATCAATTGACCTGATATGGGAATGACATGAAAAATAACTACTTGTGTTTGTTAGTTGTTAGCATTATTGTTGATAATGTTTGTTGCTACTTACTAAGGCCTAACCGCGTAAGTTGGTTTAATATGTGTTATAAAATTACAAAGTACATAATTAGTTGTTGGTGGATGGTAATTATGGATAATCTACCCTTGATAATATGGGAAGGTAACGGTAAGTATCATGTTGTCGTGATCAATTTGCGTAACCAATTGCATTTGATGTCCATTTATTGAACAAGAAAATGTGATTAGTTATTGACTAAAATGATGTTCTTTCAGGATTTTCACATCATAGAAACAATTATCTGAGCTAAATAGCTTAGATTGATTAAAGAAAGTAGTAATTTACGAATTTGATGGAGTAATGATGATCTTGAACTCATTACAAGAAGAGATGTCTTGAACCCTGAACTTAAATTTCTTATGATATAAATGTTCTGTTTGGACAGCTTGCTGATACATCTAATTGATTACAAAATGATGATTCAATAGCATGTATAAACTTTCTAAGAAAAACTTGACTTATATACGATTTCATCATTCACAGGAACGTATCAGGATACCCGACTCAAAGATGACCTATTATGAGGACCTAGCTGAAATGTATGTAGGGGATGATGTCTCACCAGACTTCTATGGTTGGGTATTCCCCAAGTGTGACCACGTAGCAGTTGGCACAGGGACTGTGACCCACAAGTCAGACATCAAGAAGTTCCAATCAGCAACAAGAACACGAGCCATGGACAAGATTGAGGGGGGCAAGATCATCCGAGTGGAAGCTCACCCCATCCCTGAGCACCCTCGCCCAAAACGTGTTCAAGGGCGAGTAGCATTGGTTGGGGATGCTGCAGGGTATGTGACAAAATGCTCAGGTGAGGGGATATACTTTGCAGCCAAGAGCGGAAGGATGTGTGCAGAGGCGATTGTGGAGGGTTCTGAGAATGGAAAGAGATTGGTTGATGAAGGAGACTTGAGAAAGTACTTGCAGAAGTGGGACAAGAAGTACTGGCCTACATACAAGGTGTTGGATGTGCTGCAGAAGGTGTTTTACCGCTCGAATCCCGCTAGGGAAGCGTTTGTGGAGATGTGTGCGGATGAATATGTCCAGAAGATGACTTTTGACAGTTACTTGTATAAGACTGTGGTTCCTGGGAATCCATTGGATGACTTGAAGCTTGCAGTGAGGACAGTAGGGAGTTTGGTGAGAGCGTATGGTTTGAGAAGAGAGATGGAGAAGATTGATGCTTGAGAGCCGTGATATTCTTCTGATATCAACTGCACTCTTGATAATTTCAGTCTGGGGTGCTTTAAACTTGTAATGTAAGTAGCGAAATCTGGTTTAATAGGATATTCGAGGCTGAATCTGTAATGAATTATGTATATTTTGCATTTTCAACTTTTGATATTGCTTTACTTCAACTGTAAAACTGTCACTGTGACATTCAAAACCCACTGTATCCCTCTGTTGGGCCAAATCTTTGTAGGGAATTGAATAATGCAGGAGATTATCATTCATGGCATCTATCGATATAAGTTGCTTTGACATCCAAGCACAGGCTGGTTTTGTTACTGAAGTAATTATGTCAGATGAAAATGATCCTCAGAAGTCAGATCAGTATGAAACATGTAACATTATGTAATTGTCTGGATCATCGTATGATGGATCCCTCTTCGATTCCATTTAAATATATGGTATGTATAAGAGCAATGCTCGTGAAAATTGGTCTCACTTAGAACACAAACTTTCTTTAGCTAACAGTAGGAAGGTGAACAAGGATACTTTACTCTCATTACCATGTAGGAAGGTGTTGCCTCCACACGTCGTGACTCACAAGTCTTAACCATTATGTGTATTTAATGAACATATTTACAATGTACGATGGTTACATAAGAAAAACACCAAGGATGTGCTCAACAGGAGATATAACCAGCGGCTACATACAGAATAGGATTCAGCGCAGAGGGTTGCTCAGTGTTTGTGGAGGCAGAGGTCACACAGTGGTTAGTTACTAGATAGTTGTAGCCTTGTACAAAGTTAGTTAGCTATCAAAACACTTTGTATTAATAAGTTTTAATTAGAAGGATTTAGTATAGAGTTAGATATGATTGTACATCACTTTGTTGTCAATTTTCGACTTGAAATTAATTTCGAAAATATATTTACTTACATCATTAATAAATTCTTAGGCCTATGGCTAGTAAATTACCATGTAAATTTTTTGATCAATTAATTGATAAATTTCTATTTTTTGTGGTCAACGGACAATGAGATAAGATAAGATGGTGTGGATAAGTACTTTTTAATACTCCTTAGTCCTTACATACATAGCTGGCTAACAAGAGAGGTGAGGCTAGCTTAATTAAAAATCCGAGTGAAGGAGTTTGTGTTGTATGTTTTAAAAATATATAATTTAGCTATTTGTATTAAGAGATATAAAGCGTTAAAATTATGCACTAATTAGTAAGTAAGTCTAAATGTTACAGCTAAAAGTGAGCAGAAGAAGTATGAGTTATCTTGTTTGATCCCATATCAACCCGACCTCTTCATCCACTTTGAATGGGGGCAAATATATGTTGGGCGAGCTCTACCCAATATATTGGCCCAATAGGCTGTATAACAACGTTGAAGACATTTAACTTGTTATTATTGAAAGAGACTTAATAGGCTCAAGCTAACAAAGTAACAATATATGGTTATGGTCTATGTTAATCATTGCTATATCATGATATCAACAAACAGAGGATTCCCTTCACATATCAAAATAATAATCATATAAAAAAATATATGATAAAGTTAAGAAACTAGTAGATGTAGATAGCTGAAAAAGGCCAAAAAAAGAGAGGTGTGTAGTTGCTCATCTTGCTGCCTGTTTGTTGCTCCAATTCCAACCGGTCGAATACTAAGGACTTGCATACAGTTTGCCTTTACCAGGTTTCTCTCTCTCTTTTCTTTTAACTTCATTATCGGTCGATTTTCGTGAGCTGTAATTTGCATAAAATGGTACTGCAATTTTTATTCAGAAAAGATACTAGTATTTAGACTAGTTAGTTACAAGTTACTGTATTGATATGGGAAACTAACAAGTTTATTGCTTAAGAAGTTTAAAGTGACTTATAATAATACCTTGTTGTATTAATAGATGATACAAAATGAGGAAGTTCGAGGTAGTACAATACCAATAGCAACCAAGTAATCAATTTGCTGTCATAAACAGTTTTTCACAGTTTCTAAGATAATATGATCAATACTGCTTCTAAAATTGTGCCAATATGTGGGTTTTATTGGTTCTGTAGGACTCCAGAATGGCAGCAAGAGCAGCAGCGACCTATTCGATTGCATCCCCGTATGTCAATCCTAAACCCTACCTTCCTCATCAGATAAAGCCGGCAACTATAACTGTAAATTCCCAGTACCCTCTCAGAGGTTTCAGTGGCCTAAAGGCTGCTACTGATGTAACTTGTGAATCAGAAACTTCTTTCTTAGGAAGGGAAAGTAATGCAGCTCTAGTACGAACTTTTTCTCCAAGATCTCAAAAGTACTGTAAGAATTACCAACATCACTTAAACCCTCAAGCATCGTATTACAAAGTGGCTATCCTAGGTGCTGCAGGAGGAATTGGACAGCCTCTCTCGCTTCTGGTCAAAATGTCTCCCTTAGTTTCGGACATAAATCTTTATGATATAGCCAATGTGAAAGGAATTACAGCAGATGTTGCTCACTGCAACACACCAGCTAAAGTGATCGGTTTTACTGGGACTTCTGAGCTTGCTGACTCTTTGAAGGGTGTGGATGTTGTAGTCATCCCTGCAGGAGTCCCACGGAAACCTGGTATGACTCGGGATGACCTCTTCAACACAAATGCCAGTATTGTCAAGAGTTTGATCGAGGCTGTTGCTGATAACTGCCCTCAAGCATTCATCCACATAATAACTAACCCAGTGAACTCCATGGTTCCCATAGCTGCAGAAGTACTGAAGCAGAAGGGAGTTTATGACCCGAAGAAGCTCTTTGGAGTTACCACATTAGATGTTGTTAGATCAAACACATTTGTTGCTAAGAAGAAAAACTTGAAGCTGATTGATGTTGATGTTCCCGTGGTGGGAGGGCATGCCGGGATTACTATTTTGCCCCTCCTGTCAAAAACAAGGCCATCAGTGAGTTTCACCGATGAAGAAGTGCAAGAATTGACTCTGAGAATCCAAAATGCGGGGACAGAAGTGGTGGAGGCGAAGGCTGGAGAAGGTTCTGCTACACTGTCAATGGCATATGCTGCTGCGAGATTTGTGGAGTCATCTCTGAGGGCTTTGGATGGAGATGCAGATGTTTATGAGTGTGCTTACGTAGAGTCAAATTTGACTGAGCTTCCATTCTTTGCCTCACGGATTAAGCTTGGGAGGAAAGGTGTTGAGGCTTTTATTCCCTCAGAGTTGCAGGGCTTGACTGAGTTTGAAGCCAAGGCGTTAGAGGCTCTAAAGCCTGAACTCAAGGCAAGTATTGATAAAGGGGTGGCTTTTGTCCACAAGCAACCTGTAGCTGCATAAACTTGAGGAGATTGACACAATAATTCATGTTTGTAATTCTGACTCTTACAATTGTGTATGCTTATCAGTCTGCAGTTCACACAGTCCATCTAACTAATTTTCAAGAGAAGTAATTAAAACATGCAGCATTTGATACTTGTGCAAGGCTAAGTTCAGCAAGAGGCTTCATTTGGTTTAAAAAATTCTCATTTTTAAGAATGAACTGTTTGATTTTCTGGTTTTTATTTGATAAATATTTTCCTGTAAATAGAAGTTGTTCCTGCAATTAACAGACTAGTTCCCCATAAATAGAAACGGCACATATGAGGTATCGAACATATAGATAAAACTATAAAAGTCAAGAAAGTGCACAAACAGCTGCAATTCATATAGTTTCTCTTCTGGAATATGTGCTTCTCAAATTCATAAGAATCATAAGAATATCATAGGATTGAAAAATACTCCATGACAGCACACAGCCACCAATTATACATCAACCCAGGAAAAGTTGTTTCTGTCAGCAAGTTGGCTATAATTTGAAGTGTTAATTTACTAGTATGTTTCAAGTATTATACTCAATCTGGACGTAGATCATATAACTGCTCCATTACATCATAATTCATAAACATTTTTTTTTTTTTTTTTTTTTTTTTTTTTTTTTTTTTTTTTTTAAATCGAAACCTATCATACAGCTCAATTCCAACTTCATACATCAAGGATCAAGCTCTTGAATTATGATTGACCAAAGACCTGAAGCTGATATATATATATATATATATATGCACTTGGAAAAGTTTTTTAGTCTTAAATCTCACATCTACCATCTTCAGCATAACCCTTTAGTGTGCCTTGTGCACTAAAAACTGGTTCAACCTGAAGCAAAAGCCTCTCCATCAAAAGAAACCCAATTAAACAGCTATTACTATCTTCCCTGGTCCAAAAGGTGACAGACAAAAAGGCTTGCAGTCATTAATCTAAGTGACTGTATTATCAGTCATAACATTGATGGCGATGTTCCTCAGACTCTTCAAATTCACCACAATTTCTAGACAGACCTTTCGACATGTATATGGACCAGGGAAGATAGTAATAGCTTTCACTAAATATCCAAGCCAGCCACTTGGACACGTATCTGCGTCCAAGAAGAGTCCTTGAGTCCGAGTAACATGGTGTACTACTACTTGCCTAGCATACCTTACCAGAAGTCATCACAGGAGCATTTTCCTTCTCTAAAATGATGAATCCTGTTTGGATCACTGATTATCACTTTTCGATTATAAACAGCAGAAAAAACCTTAGCAAAGTTGTGGCAATCATCACAAATCTGAGCACTGTTGGCAACTCTAATTGTTGTGCTAGGGGGAGTAGAGAGGACTCCAAAAGCAATAGCTAGTTTTTCACTATGAGAAGAGACTGCAGTTTGCTTCTCAATCAAATCTAAGTCATGTAATTCTGATGATGCTTCTGGTACATATCCAGCAATCTTCAATTGTTGCAAGATTTCATTGAGCATTTTATATATTTCATCCTTGCGTGGATGTGAAACATTGCCAACAACAAATTTATGCACCATTCCCTTTACTTCAATAGTACTACACCCCGCTGTAAAGATTCCTTGTTCTTCCATAAATTTCCTTAGTTCTCTCACTTTATCCCATTTGCCATTTGAAGAATAAGTATTCAACAGCAGAATATGATCCCCTGCCTCTTGGGCCTTAAGTTCCGTTATATGCTCAATCACTCTTTCTGCCAAGCCAAAATTCTTGTGCATTCTACAAGCCATGAGCAAGGTCCTCCAAACTTTAATGTCCGGTTTATCTTCCATGGACATAACTAGATCATATGCTTGGTCAAGTGAGCCAGCACGACCTAATATATCAACAACACACCCATAATGATGGATATTCGGATGTATCCCAAACTCCTGAGTCATCTTCTCAAAAATCAGCAAACCCTCATCCAGCAACCCTCTATGACTGCAGGCATATAATACCGTGGTAATAGCCTTAGCATCAGGGGCAATGCCCATCCTATGCATCTCCCAAAACAGTTCAATGGCATGTTTCCCATACCCATTGATCCCAAAGCCTGATATCATGGAACTCCACGAGACCAAGTTCTTTGTAGGCATTCTTTCAAAGATACAATATGCATTGTCCACACACCCACACTTCGAATACATGGTAATAAGAGCATTACTTAGCCTCATTGACATACCATAACCATTTTTCTCCATGTAATTCACAACACTCCTACCAAAATCTAGCGCGCCTAAATCACCACAAGCTTGAATCAATAGCAAGCAAGTAACTTCATCAGGTCTACAATCTCTTTCCAGGGTCAGCATTGATTTATACACAGACAAAGCATCTCTAGTCCTCTTATTATTCACAAAACAAGAAATCAACGCGTTATAAGCAACCGTATCTCTGTGAAGCATATCATCAAACACCTTACACGCATCATCAAACCGCCCACAGCCCGAATACAACTCCATCAAAGAAGTCATCAAAACACAATCTCTCTCATACCCATCAACCAAAACACTCTTATGAATCTGCATTCCTTCAATCAAAGCAGAATTCCTAGTACAACAATCAAGACAAAACGAAAGGGTAAGCTGATTCGATTTGACAACTTCCCGCTTCATCATCCGATAAAACCTAACCCCATCAGAAGGGATTTCACTACAAGAAAAGGCCCTAATCATGGTATTATAATGCAACGAAGTAGGCATAAAAATCTGGTTGAAAATTCGAAAAAGGTACCCAACATTCTGAGGGCAAATTCTGACAGCTCGAGCAAGGAACTTGAGAGAAAGACGAGGATGTTGAATAAGATCAGTGCAGATGAATTGGGTATGGAGTTGAAGGAAATGGGTATAAGTAGAACAAGATTGTATGAGAGAGAACAAGTGTTCTCTTCTTTGGAGGTGGGATTCTAGGGTTTGCCGCCATTGATGATGTTTCTGAAATCTGGGCTTTTCAGGAATAAAGTTCGGAAGAGTTGCAGAGTGGTCTTCTTCAAGAAGAGAGAGAGAAGAGGAAGAAGATGAAGAGAAGAGACGAAGGAAGAAAATGGAGGTGACGGAAGGACGAAGAAGGGAAGTTGGGGTCATAGGCATAGGTGCTGGACTTGGCGCCTAAACTTGGTGAATTTGCAACTTTACACAAATGTTTGTCATTTTATTCAACCCCATATTCAATATTCTAAACAATGTCACATTTTTAATTTACGAGTATTTTTTTATTAATCAGACTCTTACAATATTTAAACTTGTGTTGCGTATAAATAGACGGGAATATTCATAGATTATTCATATTAGTAAAGGGAAATTGATTTTAGATTTTAATTATCAATTCTAAAATTTTAACCAACTAAGGTAGTTGACATCTACGCTATATATAAAAAAAAAAAAAAAAAAAAGGCCTTTTTGATTTATGTTTTCTTTTAGCACCAAAAACTTTATGCTTTGAAAGTCATGAGCATGGTAGTTTATTCAAAACCTAGCTTAAGACTTTATCCTATCAAAGACTCTTCCAAATTAGGGATAAAATCAACCTAAACCTAGAGATAGCAGCTAAAGTGTTTGTATCAACACCTAGTAGAAATTGTACTTGTATGTATGTGTTAGAGATATGAGATATAGGAAAATATATGTGTGATATATTTTCCGTAAATATCATTAAGAGAATAATATATTTAGGTTTTTTATGTTAACATATTATTTTGAGAATATATCTTTAGGGTTTATGGTTAGACTAGTATATCTTTTAGGAAGAATAATGATCAAGCAATACAAGCCATTCTATTCTCTCTTCTCTCTAATTTGTTAGTATGCCATTCTTTTTGTTCTTAAATATTGCAAATGAAATATTAAGTTAAAATAGCTTCTTATTGAAATCTTAAGAATTCTATAATATTTTCAAAAAATTTCCATTGGATTCTTAAAGATAAGAAAAATAATCATGTGAATAATTAGTTATTGGTAAGATAAAAATAGTATCAGTAGAATATTATTCAGTAAATAGTTAAATGGTTAGATATATTAAATGTCATTTTATATGGAGATTTCCCTATGTATATACATTGTCGTTATTTTTGATAAATTATTTGCCTTGTATTTCTTCTAGAGTAGAATACGTACATGTGCAGGTTCTTATTGCTAGTAATAATAATAAGAAAAACGTCTAAACAAAAATTACATCAGTTAAACCATTCTTCTTCTCTTCCATCTAGATTAAGGTAACTAAAGAAAAGTTGCAACAGAGTTGCAAGATGTAACTCTGATTAATTATTTTCCCCTCTAAATCTAAACTTATATCACCATGAACAAATTGATCATGAGCAAAAGTAAGAAAAGTTCACGTCATCCATAGCATCCACAACATCTCCATATTGATCATCACCCTTGCTAGTCCCAAAATTCGCGTAATCGGTTGAGTTGCTAGCACAAGAAGAAGAAGATTGGGAGCTTACATCGTAATTCAAGTTGTTGATCATCTTTCTTTTCTTGTAATTTGCCTTAAAGCAAGCTTGCCTAAGTCTCTTTGTTCTGGTTTCAAGTTGTAGGTCAGGCATTTTTTCCATCAATTTCTTTTCTTGCTCTAGAATTTGGATGGCTTCTCTTAGCTTTGCTTCATTTTTATCTCCTCCCTCCTTTCCCATCTCCTGCACATATATATTCGTGGCACAATTGAATCAATAAAACTTACCGTGACAATACACATTATATTAGACTAATATAAATCAATAATGTGACATCTAAATTCAAATAGAGACGGTAAAAGTTACAAAGTTTGTTCGATTAAGAAAAATGTCTTTATATATAATTTAAAATTCCCTTTTTTATCGTCATCTTTTAACATGTACTTGATCATCAATACCTATATCGGTATAGTATTTTAGTGTAAGAGTATACCCAGCCATTGGTTATTGAGGTTGGTTATTGAGTGAGAGAAAGTGGAATAATAATAAAATAATGAAGAGAGAGAAATTTTTGGGGAAAATTTTCAATAACCTGGTTAGTAGAATAACCGGTTATTGTAGCTTGGTCATGGAATATTTTATTGTTTTTGATAGTGACACATAATGACAAGGCTTCTTGAGATTGTGACACCTATTCATTTAATCAATGGCTGAGATTTGCTCTGATTTTATTACCGTTGTAATTTTGTAACGGCCATAATTTTTAAAATACAATTCTAAAAAAAAAAAAAAAAAAAAAAACACCAACGGCTCTGTTTTATTTTTCTCTATAAAATGAGCCCAATATTGAGGTATTTTGAAACAATTTTTTTTAGTGAATATTACTCTCTTTATTATCAAATTGTGTAGAGATGAATATTCCAAAATCTAATAGGAAAAAAAAACCCACAAAATCTCAGAACTCATCACAACCCCAAAATAATCCAAATCTTCAACCTTACTATTCTAACATTCCAATTGATCTCAACTCAGATTTAGATACAAATTTTCAACAATTTTCGAATTATGGTTCACAAAATCTCAATTTCTCAAATCCAAGTACTTTTACTCCTTTCCCTTTTCAACCACCAAAAAATCCTAATTATTCATATTCTCAAAATGTTATCCCATCTTTTGAGAATATTCAAATCTCTCAAGGTGATCCAACATTTCCTATGTCCCAATTTCCTATGTCACAAGGTGATGATAGTGCACTTCCGAGTTTCAATTGCTCATACACTTCGAATGGATCAGATGACGACAATGAACCAGAAGTTGAAGAAGTTGAAGTCAATGAAAGAGGTCATGAAGGAGGCCATCAAGATGGAAAAACAAAGTTTTGGTCAAAAGCTGAAGAAGTGGTTCTTGTGAAGGCTTGGCTTGAGGTTAGTCAAAATAAAAAAACTAACACTAACCAAAAGGGGGATGTTTTTTGGAGGAAAATTGAGGAAATGTATAATAATGTTAGACTATACAAACAAAGGTGTTTCGAAGAAGGTACTGACGGGGTAATACGAGAAGATTTGTTGAAAATGAGGGGTTCGGAGCAACTTAGAAACCGTTGGAGAAGGATCAATGCTTCATGTTCTAAATTTTGTGGTTCACATGCTCATGCTGAATCAAGAAGGGGAAGTGGTCACAATGATGAAGATGTTATGAATGCAGCATATAGTATATATGCTGCTGACAAAACAAAGACATCATTGATGTCTAAAACCTTTCAAGACAAGCATGTTTGGGACATTTTGATACAACATGATGCGTGGAAACCAAGTGAAGATATTGTTCAAAAATGCAAGCAAAAAACATCTACTCAAGGAAGTGACTCAAAGAGATCACGTATCAATGAAGCTGGCAACTACTCATCTTCATCAAACCCAGAAACACCAACCAGTGGTGATATTGGGTATTCAGGCTTGCCTACCAGCAACGAATCTAGCAAAAATAAAGGAAAGAGCAAGATGGCAAATATGCCAGTTGGAGCATGGCAACAATGGTTGGACACGGCCCAGGACATGAACCTTATAAGGCAATCAGAAAATCAAGTGGAACTTACAAGGTTGCAACTAGAAAGGGAGAAAGAAGCAAGGAAGCAAAGAAAGATTAATATGGAGTTATTTAAGCACCTCGATTCAAAGCCAAACCTATCTTCGGAAGATCAAGAACTGAGGAACAATTTATTGAAGAAGTTGTTCCCCTCAGACTAATGTACTAAGTTTATGGTTAATCATAGTTTACATGTTGCTTAATTTCAAATAATTTGTTTTTTAGTTTTATGTTTTATGTACTAAGGTTCGATTTTTATTTTGGCAATTTTTAATGTGTTGTTGATTTAGGAAATAAATGAATGTTATATTGTGATGTTATTATTAATAATAAAAAAAAAACAAGTTATATGCTTTATATGTACATATAATTATATTGATCTGACTAAACCCATCAATTAGCTTTGATATTTCACTGCAAAAGATGTACATTGATTTACATTACATTGAAAAATAATTGATGTACCCAACACTGAAAAGCAAATATTAGATACTGGACATTGATGTACTTAACACTGAAAAGGTAATAGTGATAAACACTGTACACTGATATACTTGACACTGCAAAGATAATAGTAGCATAACATTGCTTTTACGTACATAACAATGCTAAGTTGATATTGACAATACAAATGCATGCATCTACATTACTGAAAAGGTAATAGTAATTTTTTCTGAATCAATGCATGCATGCAAGACTTCAAATTTATCATATAAGACAATAAAGATGGCTACATACCAAACACATTTGTTCTATAAATGGATGAGATACATTTCACTTGATTAACCATCCATCTTTTCTCCTAAAAAACTTCTACCTTCCATTCTCATATCAACTTGGTTTTAATAACATGTCATCCGACGAAAGCTCCAACTCTTCTAATTCTTCATCCAATTCAAAAAATAGCCAAACACAACGATATGAAAGACGAAGGCAAGCCAATCGTCTTGTTAATCGAATGATGGATGAAGTTTTTATGTCCAATCCAAGACGAAGGCTAGCTCGTGACTCATCAATGTTAGGAAAAATAATGATAGCATGTATCATTATGCACAATATGATCGTTGAGGATGAAAGAGATACATATAAAACGTATTACGATCCAAATGAATATGATCAAGCTACAAATGCGTCTTCAAGTAATAGAAATACTGAAGAGCCTTTTCAGTTCGAAAATAGCAACAACCAAATTGCAAGTTTGGAAACTTATATGTCTAATAGAGCTCGTGTTCGTGATGAAGCTATGCATAAAGCCTTGAAGAAAGACTTAGTTGAACATATGTGGCTCAAATTCGGTGTAAACCATAGGCAAAATAATTTGCGTTAAAAGTTGTATAATCGTAACATTAAATTATTGTATTTGTACTCAATCACAGTTCGTTGTTATCTTTTCAAGATTGTTGTCATTTGATAGAATATGTATTATTTATTATTATCGAATTTAGTAAAGTTGCAATTATTGTGTATTTCTTAATTATTGTGTATTTCTTAATTAACGACTAATTACTTATTGATTAAATAATATAATGCATAAATTTGAAAACATAAGTCATTTTATTTAATTAATGTATGCTAATAATAATTATTAATTTTAATTGATTATTACCAAGTGCATTATTTATATATGATAGGATTTAAGAGAGATATTGTGTGGTGGGGTTGGGTAAAAGTAGGAGAGAGAAAATGTATAACCAAAAAGTTATGGTTAACTATTGGGAGGCATTGGTTATTAAATGGGTATAAGAGTGGTTATAGGTGAGGTGGAAGATGTAGAAATTATTAAAATAAGCAATAACCACAGTGGTTGTGGGCAACCATTGTGTTTGCTCTAACCTACCTAAACTCCTAAAGCACTTACTCACTTAGTGTCACAAGTTGCATTATGGTCACATAGCTCTTTCTTGTTAATGGACCTTGTTAATATTCACGAGATATAAGGAAATTGTACATAAAATTAATGTGATAATTAATAAAATGATAAACATGATTAAATTACCTAGCAACAAATTAGAATAAAATTAATTACCTGAACATTCCTGATTAATGTTTGGAGGCTCATGAGCTTCCTATGAGGCCATCTTTGAATGCCCAACTCTCTGCATCTTTTCTTGAGCAAAGTTAAGCCAACGTTAAGTTCTTTAGCTGCCATAGTTATTGGCATGTAAAAATACTGGCTAATTATCTCCTTTGAAAGTGCCTTAGACGAACAATTATTATTATTGTTGTTAGTTTCTTGTTCTTCAGATGATCTTAACTGATTAATCTTGTTTTCATGGAGAATATCCTTTCTATAATCAGATTCATCATTGCACAACGCCAATGGCGGCGGCACGTTGTCCAACTCTAAGTCTTGCAACCCCTCAAATCCATGTCCATAGTCATTGTACATGGTGCTGTTGTCTGCATGAATATTTTGCTTAATAAGCACATTGATCAAGTAATAGTTACGTACGTAGTATTACATACTAGGATCCTTATTTGTGATTTGTGTCAAAAATAAAAATTTTGTGCTTGTATATATATAAATTTACTAGCGAGTTTATTTACTTTACAAACGAATATGGAAACTACTCCGTAGTACAATACTAATAGTAATATGATAATCAAGCAAAGCAAATAGACTTTATGGTTGACTGAAACGTATATAATTTAAACAAAACGCGATTAATAGTTAGAAAAGATTTTTTTTTTTCATGATTAGGGTGAAGGAAACTCGCGCATTTAAAACATGAATTCGTTGCCTAATCCATCAAAAACAAAATTTCCATCTTATAGACCTTTTTATTAATGATCAACTGGTCAAGTAGGAGTACATAAGAGTATAATGTACATGTACGTTTTCATACAGAATTCAGACAACTCTTCCACAAATCTTGGATACTACTCAAATATAGATACAATTGCTGAATTGCATAAGTATATGCCAAATTATAATTTTTTTTTTTTTTTTTAAAAAAAAAAAAAAACATTGTAAATTACTATACACGTAAATAAATAAGAAGATTACCTTCAATAACGTGTGGAATAGTGAAGTTTGACACAATATCAAGGGATGTAAAGAAAGGATAAGTAGGATCATTTGGAAAGCATTCTATCAACGGCGTTGCATCCATCATCCTCACATCCAAGGGAAGCTCGTATTGCCAATCACATGGAATATTATATCCACTTTACCCAAAAAAGAAGAAAATAAAAATTATTATCCAAATGCGATTGAAAAAAAATGAATTAAGAACCTCCGAGTTTATAATAGTAATACGGAACATATAAAATAAAAACCCCAAATTACGAAAAGTATAATCGTGTTCAACGTACTTAGTCACGTATATAGGAAAAAAAATAGAAAAATCCCCAATCGTTGAATCTTGTGTTCTAAGCATATTACAATTATAAGTTGCGCGACTTACTATGGATGACAGTGGCGGATCCAGGATTTGGGGAATGGGGGTACGAAATTACGTTTAATAAAAAAACAAATTACAAAATAAAAAGTAATATGTGGAGCGTAATAATTTTTTCCTAACTAATAAATTTTGAGTTAATAAATAATTTTACTATTGTATATTTGTATTAATATTTGTGTGTACTATACACCCTATCTTCCGACACTAAGGCTTAAAATTAAGTAATAAAATTGTGAGGAGAATTTTTTTATCTAAGAGACCTGTTATTTGTAACAGTAGGTCTCTTTGATAAAAAGTACAAATCTTTTTGTGGAAAAATAAACAATATCACTTAAGAGACCTGTTTTTGTAACAGTAGCTCTCTTTGATCAAAAGTACTATTCTGAAACTCCTAGGCTTCTAGCATGGAAGGTATAAAAAAAAATAACCTAAGAGACCAAATTTTTACATAGGCGGTCTCTTTAAATTAAACATGAAAGGCGGGGCTGATTCAGTGATGCGGTGTAGTACATAACAGTACCTAAGAGACCGCCTATTACATAAATGCGGTCTCTAATCTTAACAATATATTTTTTTTTTTTGGCGGAATGGGGGTACAGCTGTAACTCTATGTACCCCCTAGATCCGCCAATGATGGATGACATATTTACATGTTAAATACTTAGACAAAAGAAAAATCAAGTAATCCTTACTTATTGGGATCAAGATATTGATGAGATCGAATAGAGTGAAGTTCGTCATTCTTTGAAAGAGACCAACGAGCAAGATTATTATTGCTCCACATAAGGAAAAGGGAGAGAAGTATAATGTAATGTTAAAAAAAAATGGCTTTGAAGGGTCGTAAAACACAAGTTTGATCAATTTAGAAATATATATATTTATACTAGTGTTCATATACGACAGAAATACTAAATGAAGAGGGAATATAAAGAGATTTTTGCTAATTGTTACATTTAATTTATGTGACGGCATATGATGGTTTTTAATTACCACGTTAAGTTATGGAATTATTAGTGAGTGGTGTTACTCATTATTGGATCGTACCAAGTGTGATTAATTAATTATTAGTGTACATAAATTACATACTCCATATACTCCCGTACTTAGCTTCTTTATCTCTACGTATTAGGCTCTCACAATTTTGGAGCTTGAACTTTGATTTAATTCTCTCCGAATAAATTTATTCTATGAATGAGCATTTTCTTAAAAAATTACTCCAAGTATTTTGTTAGTAGTACAATTCTAACATGGATGCCTTCTAACATTTAGGTATACGATATATCCGCCCATTGTTTAGCAGTAGAGACACGGAGTACATTATTTATAGAAATACATAGTTCAAAAATTCAATCTATATACAAGCAACTCGTACGTATATTGATAAACTATATTCTGTGTTGAGAGTGATGGATAGCTCAAGTGATTAGAACTCCTCTCTCGATTCCAAGAGATCTTGGGATCAATTCTCATTACTTGTCCTTGTGGCTCTCTAAACACCAGAAATATTATATTTTGTGTTAGCATATGTTCCAAAGCTTACATTTTACAAGAGTATACAATTGTTGATCTAAAAATACTGAGTTCTAAATTACAACTATACTTATACCCTAGGATAAGAGTATATATATACGTACTTTTTAGTTTAGTGATGGATTAGATTTGATATTTACAAGAGTAAAGTTGGAAAAAGATACTTATTTCTTGAAAATGTAAAATGATACTCTAATTATTATGAAAGGCTAAAAAGATACACCGGTAATTGTATAAAGGGTACTCCAAATCGGAAAAGATTACTTGGCTATTTTGGCTAAGTAGTGAAATAAATAATTTAACCGTTTTGGCTTGTAAATTAAAATGTGTTATTAATAACAAAAATCAATGTCACACTCATGCAAATAATGGAATTTATGTACAATTTATTTTGATTGATCATTTATGTACATTCACTGTTCCATCATTATCTTAACGGAATAATGAAGATGATTGTATTTGTGGAAAAAAATAATTCTGCATTCATTTACATTTACTGGTTAAAATTACTTTAAATCCCAAGAAAGTTGGTGGATGACTTTGGTCATAACATGACACATTGAGCAACAGTTTTGTGATTGTGGTCATAACACTTATAAATGGCTGGTTTTTGTAGCCAAACGATATATAGTAAAAGTAAGAAATTTGAGACTTCACAATCCGTGGATCATATGGACTTGATTATAAGTTACAACTATGGAGTAACAATATTAGGGATGGCTAAAATTTGTAGAAGTCCAATTCGCACTCTAGCCTACTCGAGACCTCTCTCCTCTTCATCTTAATTCTTTCTCTACATACCTGAATTTTATTTGGGTTATTTGAAAACCTACTCGACACTGCAGAATACTTCTTGAGAAAATTTTTGCAACAATCAAAATCATTCATTGTCATAGAATGTTGCATTGGCTACATACTTGTAAGATTTTGTCCATGCCAAAATAGTTGGTCGTTCCCCTATAAGGCTATATTCCTGACTTCCTGTAATACCTGCTGACAAAGGCAGAATGTAATCTACACACTTCCTGAAACTAAAGTCTTCTACATATGTTTCTACTGTGTCATTTTTCAAAAAATGACACTATAACATGATGATGTGTCATATGTTATGATTGGTCCATTTTTTATTTATTTTTAAAAGCCTAAATGTACTATACATGTATGTATAATTAGAAATACATGTATTTTTTTTAAGAATACATAATTTTTTTTTAAAATCTATTTTTATCTTTTTAAAATCATTTTCGAAAATTAAATCATAATTAAAATTTGGAAAATAAAAAAATCATCTTTGTTCTTCATTCATGATCTTAATTAACCACCCCAAAATCTTGTATAATCTATCCAGAACTCAAACCAAAATTCCATCCAATGATCGGATTTATTTGGTTTTGAATTGAATCTGCTTCATTGATTCGTATACAAATTTCGTTGGTCGATTGATAATTTTGATTTATGTAAAAATAATATTGTTTGATAGTTTTGAGGATGAAAATGGCCTTAGAAGCGTGTATTATGATGATCTAAAATAATATCTTTCAATTATTTTGACAATCAATGGATAATGAGGCTATTGAGTTTATAAAACTTATCCTTCATTCAACATTTCCTAGAGCCATTTGTGACTAGTCGGGTTTGAAAAAATATACACTTACTTTCAATGAATAAATACATAGTAGTCCATAAGACCCTCACAATTAGCTGCTATGAGAAATTTGGCACAGGTTGACTATTCTTTAGCAACTTATCACTAGATGTTTCTTTTGTTCTCACTATTATTTCCTGCCAAACAATCAAACCCTAGGACTGAAGCCTCTTGACCACATAAAACATATTCATGACCCTTTCAAACTAGATTGACAAAATGAAGATAAATGGAGAATCAATTTAAGTCGTTTAAAAGATTTAAGGTAGTATTTAATCTAAAGACAATAATAATCAGATTAATTAATCACAGCTGTTTTATGAAGAGTTGTTATCACAAAGCTCTCACGTAACTACAGCACAAACCCTCAACCTTGGCAATGTCACTTAAAAAGAAAGATCACTCAAAAAGAAAGAAAGATCACTTAAGAAAAGAAAGATCACATAAGAAAATCAAGAGACTAGTTAAGAAATCAATTAAGATAATCCGGGCAATTAGCTTCATCTTTGTATTTGATCAGTAGTGTGGCTGCTTGTGCAGATGATGAGGCCGTTGAGCCATTTAGCAACCCATTATCAGCAGGTGGAGACGACACTCCCCACTTGCCTTCTGACTCGGCAGGCTCTATCACTTTAACAGTTCCATCACTCAACCCTACAGCAATTTGAAAGGGTTCTTGTGGGTGTGCAGCTACCACTAGCGCATAAACAGCTTGGCTCCTAAAACAAGGTAGAGACAGATTAGATGATGAGACTAATATACTGTAAGTATAGAATCTACATCACCCACATAACCCTTGTGTTCAGCAACTCAAAACAAAGCAGCATTGCATATGTCAATGTCTCAGGTACTTGGTATTTCTTCACTGTATAATTTAGAAAAATTACACATGCATGCCCAAGAAACAGAATAAACTCTGAAGATGTTACAAACAATGAAGTTAAGTTACTAATTAAGAAAATTGTGAAAGGCGCAATTTGACTATAAAAATAATACATTCATCGATCGTATCAATATAACTAAATATAATACGAGTATTCAACATCACATATTGTACTCACCCATTCAATTGAGCCTGAGAAAGGTATGCTGAAGGGCCCAAACGGCATCGAAGTTTCAAAGTGTCCGCATCAAATACTCCAATGTTGCCATCACAAAAGGAAGCATAAACTATCATACTATTGCAAGAGTATGCTGCATAGGATATTGGTGCAGACAATGCAACATGGGGGACCCACTGCAATTTAAGAAGAATCACAACTGATCTTCCATAATCCCAACCTCAAAGCAAAATAAAGTTAAGCCATCATTTTGTTATACCTGTCTAATGCATTCCATTTTAGAGGCATCAGATATTGCTAGCTGGGTTTCATGGAACACTAGCAAACGGGTGTGGTCATAGTGAAACTGGACTCGTGTATCACCAGTAGCAGCCTTACCAGCTGGAAGTTGTATTGTAACAATCTTCATCTACTCCCAGGTATCAATTTCCCAGACACAGCTGAGCATCAGCACCAGATGTTACCGGGATACCAAGATTGGTTGAAAATCCTAAACCACTTATGCGCTTCACATGACCTTTCAATATTGATCTAACCTGAAATTAAGGGGAAATTCCCTGTTTCTCATATTGAGAAACAAAATTTGTTTCTCATAGGGCATTTTCGTGAATAAATCAACAACTTTTTTTTTATTATTGTAGGCTCCACAATTAAATAAAGTTGTTGGTTTATTTAAGAAAATGCCATGTGATTTTGTTTCTCACTATGAGAAATTGGGGCATTCCCGATATTAAGAGGTTTAAAAAACCGAAAATAGATGGCATACTAATGTAAGAAAACGCAAGGAAGAAGTAACTGTGTATTTGAAAATAATTACTTTATCAACTCTAAAATTGTAAATGTGAATGGTCCTTTCCAATTGCTATGAGGTTGTAGTGACGGGGATGGAATGCCAAGAAGGTTGAGGCAGGCGGAGGAGGCATAAATGTCGTCATGACCTGAAATTGCAAAATGATCAGTTGTCCATAATAAAGCTGAACTATAGATAGAACAACAGGCATACTTTACCTTGAATGCCATCATGTTAAACAATGTCACCTTTCCACCAGCAGCCGACAATCCGTATGAATTATATATCGAAAGTGCTAAACATGGTACAACTTCTTCAGCATTGATAACTGGGAGATCATTAGTCATAAGAAGACAGCTGCTTGGTTCCTATTGAAAATTGAAACTCAAAATTTTAGCAACAGTTGATTCACAAACATATTTGATGAAAACAGAAACTTCTACTAATAAATCCATTACCTTCCCGCTATTTTTTTTTTTTTTTTTTTTTTTGAGGAAAATTGTTATATTAATGTAATAAAAATATACAATGTAGATGTCGTATGACTTTAGTCTCAATTGCATCTTCGGCCATCCTACCCTTTTCCGTGTTTCCATTCTGAAGAAAAAGGGAATCCAAAACTAAGTTAAATACAATAATGCAAAGGTACATGTATGTATAGAAAAGATAGTCCAAGTACGATGAAATCGAAG
Source organism: Chenopodium album (assembly GCF_948465745.1). Classification (NCBI taxonomy): domain Eukaryota; kingdom Viridiplantae; phylum Streptophyta; class Magnoliopsida; order Caryophyllales; family Amaranthaceae; genus Chenopodium; species Chenopodium album. The sequence continues at coordinate 7,951,254 of NC_137844.1, read as the reverse complement.
GGCTTTCTTTACAAAAGAAAGTACAATGGTTCATTTTTTTGTCCAAGGTTTCTCAGACACAATTATGCTCAGTAGCACATGCCACATCAAAAAACCAACAATTCCAAATAAGCCCTCACCAGTCACCACTATTGAACAGAATGTCCATGGATGGATCATTGCAGAGAGTTTAGACAAGCACATATGAGAGTTAGGAACACAAGCACAAAAACAAACATAGCTAATCTAATATGCTTGAATTGGCAAGTTTAATAAATTTGAATCATTGAAAGGTACCTTGATAGCAAGCATTAGTAATAAGAAAGAGTATAAAAACATTTGAACCAGAATATTAAAAACCTACTCTATTCTTACTTTAATAAGTTTATCATCTCCACATGTTAGGACACAAATCGAGTTCAGCTTCAACAAGCAAGATAGATAATACTGATCACTCTTGGGAGGTCATCCACAGACCAACAAGCTTGTTGGCGATACGTAACCTCAAATGTAAAACCATTAGTAAGTGCACTGTCGATTAACATCAAAAATTAAGCCAACAACACATACATTAGAGTTGTAGTTGTTACCTCCTCCACAGATTGTTTCATCACCGGTTCGCGATCAGGATTCTCATAACCAACCATGCCAAGTGTCGTTGTAGCTACTTTGTTGTGTGGTTTTTTAGTTTTAAAATTTTTACCCTTTTTTGGTTTGGGCTTCAGTTTTTTAGGAGACCTAACAATACAAAAGAAAGAAACAGGGGAGTGTTTGGAAAATATAAATTCACATAAATAAATTAAATCTAAGCATGGTAAAGTGTTTGTTAATTCTCTTGCGTTTATCTTCATAGTCGTCATATTTTAGTTCAAATGTGTTAATAAAAAAAGAGTAATTATTAATTTAAAAGAAACATTAATTAATTAATTACAAATAGTGTTAGGTCCGGACAATGCCCTGAGTAACTGCATTATTTCCATGACAAAAATATTTGTTAATATTTAATTTTTATTGAATGACATGTAATATGGCAATTTATACAACCACACACAATGCTCAAGCTTCTTACTCTCGTTCTTGTATCAAGTTTGGCATGTTTTATCTGGTTAAGAGGAAAACATTGACTATATACACAGTCATACACTAACCTTGTTGAGTAACAAATATAGCAATATTAGAGCACTCACGATAATGAGCAAAAAAATGCTGAGCAAAAAACATAAAATTGTCTATCCCCATCAATGAGCAAAAGCTAATTGCTCATCATATGAGCAAAATTGTAGATGAATAGTCAGCAGTGGGCCTAGGTTGAAATTGCAACTATATCTATTAAATTGTAAGAGAGAGAAATGTTGATGGGTATTAAAATAGGTAGGAAAGAGAATGGTGAACAGATTTTTTTTTTTTTTTTTTTTATCATTGATGGGATAAAATATGACCACCAAAAATGCTCATGAGAAAAATAAGATTGGAAGAGAGAGAATGAGGAAACAAAAAAACGCTCATTGTTGTGAGTGCTAGTGACGGCTAAAATTTGGTATGGTCCAATTTGCACTTTAGCCTTCTCAAGAGTACCTCTACATGCCCAAACTTTGAGTTATTTGAAAACCTACTCAACATAGCAGAATACTTCTTCAGAGAAAAAATACAGCAATTGAAATAATTTATCTGTCATATAATGCTGCATTGCCTATAAATGCTTAATGTCGGAATGTAGAGTTAAACTAAAATACAGTCCCTCAACTTTAATATTTGTAGCATTTTGGTCCCTCATCTTTCAAACGAAACAAATTGGTCCCACAACCACCCATAACTTACTTTTCTGATGGAAAAAAGATGAGTCACTAAAGTTTAAGGACCAAAGTGCCCGTGTGGCAAAACATAAAATAATATTTCAAAAAAAGATTAGGGACCTATCCTAGTTAGCAAAAGTTTAGGGACCATGATTCATTATTTTTTTTTTTTTTTGTCAGTTTTTTATTTAAAAAAGAGTCTTTTAATTCACATTAATTTTTTTTTCATCAACATTAATATTTTGGTTATGATTTGCATTAATAAAACTACAGAATTTCCAAAAAAAAAAAGGAAAAAAACTATAGGATTTTCCACCTTTTCTCACCCCACATCACCAACAACAACCTGTCGCAAACACACAACCCCATCTCCACCAGTTTGCAGCCTCACCACCGTCATTAATCAACCACGCAACCCAAACCTACGGTTCGGATGAACTATATTGCGCATGAGCTTGTATAGAATTAATAAAATCAAATATGGTGATTGCTGATGATCGTTAATGAGGTGCAAAGTAAGGGATTGTTTCCCCCATTAGAGCCGCCAAACCGAAAGAGAAGAAGAGAGGGCTGACCCTTTGTTTTTTTTTTTTTTCCCTTTTCCTATTCCCTTCTTTCTTTATTTTTCCTTTTTCTTTTTCTTTAAGTCGAAGTATTTAATTTTTTAAGTCATATTTAATTTTCTTCTTTAATTCTTTAAGTCATATTTTAAAAAAAAAAAAAAAAAAAAAAAAAAAAGTAATTTAATTTTTTAAAAAAGCAAAAATTTTGGTTTTCTTTCATTTTAATCAAAGTTTGTACATAATAAATAATAAATATTAGTAGCTGACAAAAAAAAAAAAAAAAAAAAAAAAATAAAAAATTAATGATTTATAATCCCTAAACAAATGCTAGCTAAGATAACTCCCTTAACTTTTGCTTAGTTGGCAACACTCATCCCTAAACTTTGCTGACTCATAAGTTCCTCCACCAGAAATGGTGAGGCAAGGGTAGTAGAGGGACCAATTTGCCTCATTTGAAAGATGAGAGACCAAATGTGCAACTAATATCATAGTTCAGGGACCGTATTTTAGCTTATCTCTCGGAGTGCATAATCTACCCACTTATAAGCAAAATATAGGAAGTACTTGGATGGCAGATTGCGCCTTGACAATTAAAGTGATTTGGCCTTGCCAAAATAATATTCGGCCGTTTCCCTTTAATACTTGTTGACAGTGACACCAACTGCAATCCTTCCAAAAATCAATGGAGAAATATAGCAAGTAAAAAAAAATCCACACACACAAGTTAATTAATAACCTAAAAGGAAGAAGTCATTCATAAAATTGTCGCCAAAACTTGAGATTACATAGATTTGGTGCAACAAAATAGGCATAGTAGCACCTGCATATCTGGCATTAATACTCTTACAAGCTCTAAGTTAACTTAGGTCAGCTTTCACCTTCTAAACTTGCCGCCCCCTCTTCCCCCACCTCTTCCCCTACCACGACCACGCCCACCCCCTCTTCCCCCACCACCACTACCTTTACCACCACCCAATGCTTTGTTCACATCAGTTTTAATCTTCATATTTTCTGGCAAAGGCAGAATGTGATCTACACACTTCCTGAAACTAAAGTCTTCTACAGATTCATCAGCTCTTATGACAAAGAAACAGCGACTTTTCCACTCTGGATGTTGGCGAATTTCAAAAGCATTAATTCCTGAGCCAATCTTCTTCACCGGCTGTGGATGGCCCTTGTTTATCAGCTCCTGCAGCACCAAATGCTCATACTGGAAAAGAATAATACAAGGAATTTGACAACATTAGTATAATCTACACAAAGTAAAATTTGGCAAACAGGAAAATTGAATTAGGAGCATATGTCTTCTGAGTTCTAAACAGGGTCAAATATCAGGACAAAAAAATAAAATACAGTTGAAATTCCTTGAAAATCAATCATATGACCAAAAAGAAGAAACGATAAAAACAACTGCACAATCACCACCTAACAATTGAGATTAGATTGCTTTAGTATACTTCAAATATAAAGCTATCATTTTTCAAAATGATTACATTGCATATAGCATGAACCAAACAAAGGAGTGACCAGAGCCACTTCAATAATAATCAAGGGCTCAAGGCATGTACAGGGGCATTAAAGAATTCCTCTAATAAACAAGGGGGCACTTTTGGAAATAAAACTAAAAGAGGGGGCACTTTATTCGTACGGTTCCTCGTAACGATTCATGTTAGCCGACCCAAATCATTTTTGGCAACACTAAGGCTTTGTTGTTGACTTGTTGTTGTTGGCTATTTGGTACTGTGGTTTCAAGAAAGGGAAAGGTGAATAAGACTCCTGCTTCCCTTATATAGTGTTTGGTAGACGTTTCTTGGAATTCCCTTCCCCTTTTCTCAATATTCAGCTCCCTAATCTCTACTCTGGTTTCCACCACCATCAAGGGCTTCACAAAACCACCAGAATCCCCTATACTATGACCACCTTCCTCCACCACCCTCCTCAGCCAACCCAATTCCACCACAAACACCACCAGCAGCCTCCAACACCCACATGACCACCCCCCCAACCCCCCCTTCTCACTTGACCAACCACAGCCTAGCTACATCTGAAAAGCCCCCGAGCCTGAAGTCTGAATCCCCTCCTCAAGTGCCCAACAACAACCTTCATAATCGAACCACCATCAAAGCCACCCTTCCCATTACACTGCAATGTTGTTATACACTTACACCCAAAATAACACAAGGAACTACCGCAAAACCTTCACCATGCTGTTGTCCCATTTACAAAATTGATGTTTTTCAAGGAAATCTCTGTATATGAATATAAAAAACTGAAAGATGTCTTAAAAAAGTTATTCATACAATTCTTTTCCGCCCTAATTGGGTTCAAAACAGTAGTACTGACCTTTGTTCATGAAGACCAAAACAAATGGAAATCAAATTGCATCTCTTACAAAAAGAGAAGAGAAAAAAAAACTGAGTCTTTGATCAACTTAGAAAATATATTTAAACTTTAAGATCTTGTGAAATAGCTCAAAATTGATAATATTTAGGAAAAGGTTTTGAAGCTGGTAAAAATAGATACTCCCTCCGTCTATTTATTAAAGACCTATTTGGATTTTTTCACGGAAATTAAGAAAGTCGGTGGAAATACATAAGTGCATGTAGGGTTAGAGAGATAGAGAGGGAAAAAAAAGTAGTTGGGAATAATTAAAGAGAGGGAGAGAAAAAGTGTTAGAAATTATGTAAAAAGTCATTATAAGTAAAAAAAAAAAAAAGTGATGACAACTCATAAAAAGTGAGAGAATATTCTCAAATAAATAGTACAACCTCAAATTGCATCTCTTAAAAATTAGTCTTTGATCAACTTAGAAAACACATTTAAACTTCAAGATCTTGTGAAATAGTCTTGTGAAATAGCTCAAAATTGATACAAGTAATATTTAGGAAAAGATTTTGAAGCTGGTAAAAATAGATACGGAGTAATAAACTTAAAAAAGAACCAATTACAAGTTTACAACCCTCTTTACACTTCAATTTTTTGTTTAAAACGGTTAATTAATTTTGTTATATAAAAAAGAAGAATCTTTTTTAAAATTCCATTATTCAAGAGCTAATCGTAGACTATTATCACTTCTTCTCAAGCCTCCTACAATCATGAGGTAGCCTATGTATACACTGTAAATTCTAGGCAAAATACACAAAACTTTTACACCATGTCCACAAGGCAAACTTTCATACATGAAGCAAAGTTTAAGCAACAATGCGAGGAATTCACAAACATTGTCTCATGAAACCTCACCAAAATGCAGTGTACAAGAGTGTTTTTTTAGTATATTGTCCATTGATGTCAAACAAAGGAAAATAGAACCATACAATTTCTTTGTTGATTGATTCATAATTCCTTCAATATCTCCTTCTAATCATTAATAAGTAGACCTCATTGCAGCTGTTTTCGACCGACTCCCTCGCCTTACACTACCTCATTAGCTCAGTTTCAATTAATTCTTTCAAACAATCCTCTTCGTTTTCTGAGATAAATCTTACAAATATACTCTTTTAACTTCCCTGTTCTACCTTAAACACAAATCAAATTTCCCAAACTTTACAAAAATCAAAGTCTAATCCATATATAAACGGCATTGATCAATAAAAATTAAAAAATCAACTCACACTAACACCAAACAGAAATCAATCAAACAATTTTAAAAAATTAAAAAATAAATAAATAAATAAACAAAGGCAAAAGAAACAAAATTGACAAAACCTTGTTAAAATTGATATTAGTAGGCCAATGATGAAGCAACTTATAAAAGTAATCAAACATCTCAACAGACGACCCGAATGTTTTGGGCCCGAGAACAACCGGGCCTTCGGGTTCGGGTTTCCCATCTCCATCCTCTTCCAACTTCTCCATTCTCGATTCTTCTACAGACTTCTCCTCCTCAACCTTCTGCTTCTTCGCATTCACCTCGGCATCATCCACCTCTTCCCTCTCTCTCTTCGCATCATCCTTCGGGCCGGGTTGCGGGTTCTCGAGTTCCATGTCTTCCGTCGTTGCAGTGGTGGTTTCGGGTTCAGTGATTGCCTCGGACGCCATTGATGGAAGAAAGTGCGGAGATTTTCTCTCTCCTAGGGTTTTGCAGAGGTTTTGTAGATGGTGGCTGGTATAATGGAGGAGAGGAGTGAAAGAGGGGTTTAACAGGGATTTTGGAATTTTAATGTTGTTTGTTTTTCGTTTAATTATTATTTTTATTTATTTATTGGAGGATAGAAAAACAAATAGAGTACTCCGTAACCTAGATGGCTTAGAAGTCTAGAACAAAGTTGAAGAAGTATAAGCAGTAAGCCCAAGTTTAGGAAACAAGTTAACAAAAAATGTACGAAGAGCTTTGTGTGTTCGAACTCAACTCTAAAATCTTGTTTTGGTAAAGATAGTTTTATAATTTAGAAAATGATTTTAATAAGGAAAATTTGTCAGAAATAACACCACATTTCAGCGAAGAATAAAACCACCTTTGATACACATTTGCCAAAAATAGAACATGACTGGTTGGTAACCTATTTAAAAGTTACCTGTGACACGTGTCACACTATCATTGGTCAATTTTTTTTAACAATATTTAAAAAAAAAATTAAAATTGAAAAAAAAAAAGGAAAATCCCTCCTACCACCGCCACCTATCAAGGCTGCCACCACCGCCGGCGCCTGAAACCCCTCCCCCACGTTGGCTTAACCATTTTGTCGGTCGTCTACACCCCCTTCCCCCCTTACCCACCACCAAAAATTCGGCAACCCTATAACCCTAAAACCACTTGATTTTGGGGTTTTAGGGTTTTTGGATGGTGGTTCAAAGGGGGAAGGAGGTGGAGACGGTCGATGGAGGGGCAAAATGGATTCGCCGACACAGGGGAGGGGGTTTGGCCGGCGGCCGGTGAGGGGAGGGGGGTTTTCGAGGGGAGGGAGAAGGGTTTTAGGGTGGAGGAAGGTAGTTCAGGGGAAGGGGAGGGGTTGGGTGGTCGAGCACTCGGGTTGGGTGGTTGCGCTGGTACCGCCGAGTAAGGATCTCTGGTCGCCGCCAGTGGTGGCAGGCAGGTGGTTGTGAAGGGGGAGTGGTTTTCCTTTTTTTTTTCATTTTTTTTATTATTATTATTATTTTAGATTTTTTTAAAAGTTTTTTTAATTTAAGTTTAGTTTTGTTTTGTTTTTTTTTTTTTTTAAAATCATTATTATTAAAAAAAATGTTAAAATAAAAAATTATTTTAACCAATCACACATGTGACATGTGTCAAATGTAACCTGTAAAACAGATTACAGGTTTTTTGTTCTGTTTTTGGCAGATGCGTATCAAAGGTCGTTCTATTTTGAAATAATCCAAAGGTCGTTTTATCCTTAAAAGATCGCTGAAATGTGGTGTTATTTTTGGCAAATTTTCCTTTTAATAATCTAATTTGAGCGCTTTTTTTTTTTTTGTTTATAAATAATCTCAACGGAGTATGTATTATTCTTAATCACAAATTTGTATATGTGTGTTGATCACGACGTGTAGTATTCCGAGATTATCTATTTAGGGGATACTTTGTTGGTCAGGAGTTACTCAGTCAGTTAGCGTTTTTTTGTGTGAGAGCAATCTTAACCGAACGAGTAACCCATGAATAACTAACTCCGCCCACACAGAAAAAACACCGATTCTTAAATAATTTCAACGTTAGGGATATTTATTTTTATTAGGCCCACATGACCGGCAACCTAATGAATTGATTTTTTTTTTCAAAAAATGCCACATGTCAATTTGTCTATATCTTTTTCTCTCTCCTCCTTTTACAAACTAATAAAACATGAAAATATAAAAATTAAAAAATGTTATTTTTTTATCGGAACAATTAGAAATGTTCCCCTAAATAATGTAAAAACATAAACTAATTTCTTATATGCATAGGTTTAAAAATTATTTCTCACAATGTTGTCCACGCATGCTCAGTGTAAAATTTCGGTATTTGCCAATATAGAACCGCTAACATTGTTAGTGGTTCTATTTATTATAGAATATAGAACAACTAATACCATTAGAGCCAAGTCTGTGTGAACAATATTGTGAATAATAATTTGTAAACCGGCTTATATAAGAAATTAGTTTGCATTTTATCATTATTTAGGGAAAATTGCTCATGAATGTTGCAATATTAATCATAAGTCAATAATTAAAAACACGAAATGATATTAACAAGAAGTCAAGAAGTGTTTATACGTATTGGAAACTTGAGAGTTGAGACTTTGAAAGTAAGACCCAAAGACAAACCACAGAAATTGAAGAAGAAGCAATCAAAGCAAAATCGGTGTATAAGGCGGTAATGAATGACGACGTCCAAGTCGTGGTCCCAATTATTAAGCTCTTTCCAACTTCCAAGCGTAGCATTTAAGCCATTAAGCTACATATAACTACAAGTTCTGATTTACTGAAATGAACTGTATTAAATTTATTGGAGTTGAACTGAAGTGAACTTAACTTATTAAAGCTGAGCTGAACTAAAAATAAATTGAAAAGAACATACCCTAAAATATTAATAGTGGTTAGACCTAGGCAATTTGGTGGAAATTTCCCAAGATCCAGATTCTTTTCAACCATTTTTAGTAGCCAAGGGTACATCTACTTTTTGTCTTTAAAGAATCGAGGGAAGATGTGGGTTGATACACATATTGGCACACTTACAAAATTTTCTTGTTGTTGAATCACGGGAGTAGAACATTTGATGAATGCATAAAATAAAAGTAATAAAAAAAACTTTATGGTTTCAACATTTACGTCTCTAAGTAACCATGAGCTCTTAAAATATTTACGAGTTAGACACATGAGTGTATGGGAAAAAAGTAAGGTTCACCCTCAAGCACCATCACATAAACAAGATTTAAACACCAAAATGAAGTGAGTTAGACTGTCATTGACATAATGTATATTCATATATTTGTATAATATTACAAATTTACAAAAACACAAGTCATCATATACATTGAAAAAAAATTTAAATACTAACACCTAAATGCGTACATATAAGAATTTAAATCATTTGTCAATTTCAAATCAAGTCTATAATCAAATTTTAAACTGAATTATTTTTAAATAAGTCAAATTATTTCAAGTCAGATAAGTTTTTAAACATACGTTTCGGAGATCCGGATGCAACGGGTCTCAAATAATTGAACCTAATTTCTTTATCGTGAATGTAGGTTCCATATAATTTTGCAAGTATCTAACACCTCTCCAAGAAATTAGAATTCCAAATTTGTGGGTGACCACTCTATATTAGATTCCATAAAAATCATCATCTCTTTACATTCTAACGTCCTCTAACGTTCGTTATGTCTCAAAAACCACGCTAACCTATTCCATTTAACAGACGTTAACAAACCCTCCAAGAATTAAATTCCAAGAAAGCCACCTCCTTTTGGCTTTGTTTCAGTCAAATAACTCAAACCAACCAAACCCTGTTTATATAAATATAGAAGAATACCCCATTTTCTTTATTTTCCAGAATTTTCTTACATAAAATCCCATCTCATTTCATCATCATAACCCTTTTTCACAAAGTTACCCCTTTTATTAGAAAGTGTGTATTCGTTGTTAATTCATTTCCCAGAAAATAGTTCTGAATCAAAAGGTAATTTCTTCCTATTCTTTTTCAAGTTGTAATTTTTTGATTAAATTGTTCTTATTTGAAGGAAACAGTGTTTGTTAATTTTGATTGTGGTTGATTTTAGGGGTTTTGATTGTTTTTTGATTGATTCATTTTGACGGGAATTTGTAATTCAATATTTAGAATTTATGGGTTTGATGAATTTGGGAATTTTTTGTGTGTAGATGTAAAATGTGCCTTTTCTGGGAATATGGGTCGTTTGCATATATGTTCATCTTTAAGGGGTTTTGAATTTTTGTCTGAATTTGTTATAGTATGTAATTTTGATTGATAATTGAAGAACATTAGGTTATCTTGATTATAATTTTTCTACATTTTTTCTAATTTATACTGATTTTTTGGATATTTTTCTAGGTTAAAGTTTGAGCCTTTTTTTTTTTTTTTTTCCTTAGCTGGAATTAATTGGGGAAAACTTATGAACATTTATCTTGTTTCATGGATTATTTGAAGTGTAGCTATTTACGGGTAGTTACTTTGTGAATTTTGTAATGGGTGTTGTTGGGCTTATTGTCTGATTGTTCAGATAGTTCTGTATGCTTAGGTTTTATGTTTATATGTCAGTTCTTTCTCAAAGTCTGAAGATTTTTAGGCTGATGAAAAACTGTGGCTTGCATCATCATTTACTGTATTACTGAATTATTTGGTTATTCATCAGTTTGATCCAGAAGACAAATGAGTGATCACCATGTTGTGTGTGTGGACCGTCTGATTACATCGGACACTTTGCAACCGGGTAAAGGGGTTGAGGTTTCAGAATCGTCTGTTGATAGTCATAATCATGTTGCTGAATCGTCTACTTCTTATGAACCCGGGGAGGTGAGAGATGATGTGCCTGATGAAGAACAGCCTCTCATTCAGGGAGTTGAGTGCAGGATATGTCAGGAGGAGGATAGTGTAAAGAATTTGGAGGTCCCTTGCTCTTGCAGTGGCAGTTTGAAGGTAACTTCTTTACCTTTGTTTTAGAGTTTTAGCTTGTCTGGTTCTTTTGGTTCAAGGCCATAAAATGAGTAAATAGTGGTCAGCTTATGTGTGTTATTGTAACCTAAACATGTGGGTACAATTGGTAACAAAGCTATTGAATAAAGTTGAATACTTGGTAGTTGATATGAGGGATGTTCTATTGTAAGACTGCAAACAAACTCATTAATTATCTTAGGTTGTGGCATTATATCAAACATACTTTTTGATATTGGAAGTTCCATAAGTCTTCCAATTGTGCTGTTTTGGGCTTATAATCAACAATGAAACTGTTTGGAATTGATGGCAAAGTCTTATACACACTTATTATTTCTGTGGTCAGTCACTTCGTCTGATGAGGATTGTGCATGCTGCGTTCTGTGTTCCTAGGATTTTGTGGTTCTCACAGCTAGTATTGTTTGATTCTTTGGTTTCCAGGAGGATTGATGTTGCCTCAAAAACTTTTTTTCTTTTTGATTTTTGGAGCTTGCGATAGGCATAGAAAAGAGAGCTGAAATTCAGTGTGTTTTGTCTAAGATTGGAGCTCGAAGTTGTTTCATTAGTTATATGAGTATGTTTTTACTACTTTTGTCCCTTCATAGTTTTCTTTTAGAATGATTGATGGGCTCAAATAAAAACTTTAAACTTTTTGCATAACATTTGATAACTTTTTTATTTTTTATTTTTTTATCTTACTGTACCATTATTTATCTTGTCAAGAATACCAACTCACATTCATATTTTTAAAGTTGCATTAGTGCCGTGTAGAACAGAGGCACCTTTGTCACTTCATAAACCCACCGTTTTTCCTGTTTAAATGTTCTCTATTGTATATATAGCTTAAAAAAGGATGGAGGGAGCATCTAATTGTTTGCTGGTGCATATTGAAATTGACGCTGGTACTTATCTTATGTTAGATCACTAGTATGTCTCTTAAACAAGTTTTTGGTTGTGATGCAGTATGCTCATAGAAAATGTGTTCAAAGGTGGTGCAATGAGAAAGGAGACATCATATGTGAGATCTGTCATCAGGTATGTGTTGTTTCTTGATCTCCATTGTTGGATGATGCTGTTGTTTTTATTTTGTACAGTTGTTCGTTTCGAATTATGTTGTCTTCTTGAGCCCATTTATTGTGCCGGTTGGTTGTTGCTGTGTAAAGTCTTTATTTTCTGGCCTACAGGCATAGATTTTCCCAAGTTTATTTTGGAAAATTGAAAGTGAAATTATTTGTGAATGAATGTAGTTTTTACTGCATTTGGCATTTAACTGGTCTTCTTCCTTTCTTTATTCTAATCATAGAAATTTCCTGGAATGCTATCAGTTTGAGACTTTGAGTAGAGAATTGTAAAAGGGAATTGATTGGCTGATTCTTTTATTTGTCCTTGGTCTTGAGATGTATAGCCTATTTGTAATCCATTTTTTAGAATTGAGGATGGAGTGATTGGGAGTCAACATCTTCTTATAAGTCAACTCTGAAATTATTTTCTTTAGAAGTAGCTTTCAATAATTGGTGTTGGTGGGTGTAGCTCCTGTTCGATAGATTGACTTCTTATACCCTTAAAAATTAGGCTGCATTTGGTTAAAGGTCAATTTCAATGAATTGAGTTCAAATTTCTGAGATAAATTACTATTTTCATGTTTATTTTTGACATTCACTATGCCACTGTATAAGCCTTTCCTTGAGGTTATCTGTCTTTATTGCCCGTCACTGAACTAGTATTAATTTGTTGTCTTCACAACCGAAGGTCTGATGTACTTTGGGCTACTGTTGTTTTGACTTCATATTGTTGGTTTGGATCTTCTGCAAATGATGTACCGCTAAACTCAAACTTTACCTTTATTTCTCATTTGCCAATTGTGTTTATAGGATTCACTTTATATAGGATAAAGTTGGTGTCTTGCAAGTTTTGAGATTTGAACCAAAACCTTCTTTACATTATAATTATTATTTGGGTAATACTGAAAGTAAAGGATCAGTTTTTGAATCAAATGAACATAGCATGGTTGATCAGAAATATGCTAAAAATCGACTCATATAATATGCTTGATGATTTTGCTTAACTTTGATGCACTTATGTGTGGATCTCCCACCTATGATTCTTGTTTTTTTTTGGTGGCGTATTTTATTTGTCATTATGGGTATTGAGCCATCATTAAGTAATCTTTCTTTCTTGGTTTATAGCCTTATCAACCAGGTTATACTGCACCACCACCTCCACCTGCTGATGATACCGCTATTGACATCAGGTAATTTTTAGTGGTCTGCTCTTTTCGTGCTTTTTACCTACTGTATTTTCATCTAATGGTGTATGTTGTATGAATTTGTTCCCTTATTTTCATGCATGCACATATTAGGCCAAAATGTTCCTGTTGAGTGGTGGAATAATGAATGGAAATCTAATATGCAGCAGTTTAAGATCCAATTTAATACTTCTTTTTGCTTACAGTGCTCAATGGACCGTGTCTGGTGCACCATTGGACTTGAATGACCCACGGCTTTTGGCAATGGCAGCTGCTGAAAGACGTCTACTGGAAGCTGAGTATGACGAGTATGCTGATACAAATGCCAATGGAGCAGCATTTTGTCGCTCTGCTGCACTCATTGTAAGTTGGCATTATTGTTTTAAATGAACACCAATATGATAATAACTATTTTTAGGGCAAGAGACGCACCAACTGTGATTATGAGCGGTGGGATTCTATCTTGATAAATTGATGATAAAGGTGTCAGTGCTTTAATGTTTACCCCACTTAACATAACACGTTAACATGTTTACAGTCGACAAGCTGTATATTAGGCCTTATATAAGCCTCTTCTATCAGTTATAAACTTCTTTATATCTTGATTTGATATCAACATGCAAATTTGGGTTGAACTTGTTTGGGTTTACTAAGAATGCTGGTATTTCTTGGCTAATTTTTGAGAATTCGGAAACACATATTTTTAAAATGCAGTTGCAGAAAATTTCTTTTAGATAATTTAGGAAAGATCAGTTAATATAACTTTCATATGCTCTAGAATCAAAGTAAAGAAAAAAAGCCTCATACTGTAAATGAGTTTGATTACCCGTCACAACACATTCGAAGTCTGGAAGCATCAGAATTCAAGATTTTGGTTGGAGTTCACTTTGCTCTAATGGCCTCCGTTAATATTAAGTTTGGCCTTACAGTTTGACTAGTTAGATGAGAAAGTTGCCTTAGCCAGTAAACTGGTTGGTTTGGTTTGTGCTATTAGCCAGTAAACTGGTTGGTTAGGTTTGTGCTATTAGCCAGTAAACTGGATCTAAACTTGCTAGATTTGTCACTATGTTGCAATTTAAAAAAGGGCGCTTACTGCTTAGTGACACTCTTTGTACCATGCAAACGCTTATTTAATGATGATATAATTTCCCTTTTTGTTTCTTGTCCTTCTATATCTCAGCCTACTATTACTGGTTATTTTGGTTTTGCTGAATCTTCTCTCTTGTGGCAGTTGATGGCTCTATTACTCTTGAGGCATGCTCTCTATGTGACAAGTCCTGATGGCGAGGATGATGATGTTTCCACATTCTTTTCTGTGAGTAACGCAAAAATCTTGTGAATTGTTGCCTTCTGTTTGCTATACATTATGTTGACTAGTTTCTTTTTTACAGCTTTTCTTGCTGCGAGCTGCTGGTTTTCTTCTTCCATGCTACATAATGGCTTGGGCTATTAGTATATTGCAACGGAGAAGGCAACGACAGGTTGGTTTCCATACTTATGTTTCATTTTCCAAAACTTGTGTATTACATTTGTCTCAGATATGTCTTGGCACACCTTTCACTCTCTTTAAATTCAATCTTTGATCATTATCAACTATAACTATTATTTGGACCCATGCAGCACATAAGATGTATCGTATACAGTGTTTGATAAAAATTAATCAAATGGTACTAAAAAGAATCACCAATAAGGTTGCTTAAAAAGTGATTTTAAAATCTTATATTGTAATAAAATGCTGATATATGATTGTTCGATATGGGACATAGAAGCACTGTATCTTCACTCTCCAGTTCCAATTTTCCAATTAGTATTGTGATATCAAATCAACCGAATTATTATAGCTAATCAACAATAAATAATATATAATGACTCGTGTAATGACTATGTGAGACAGAGTAATATTTCTCGTTCTTGTTATTGATAAGTTTCGTTCATTCTATAAACTCAAAATTCAATTGTTATTGTCACCTCCTCTAATTTTTTTTTTTTTTTTTTTTTTTGACGGGATGAGGTCACCTCCTCTAATTAAAGAATACAAATTTGAGCACTCCCACCACAACCACCACATTCATCTAAATTTATGCCACGCCTGAGATATACACTGCAGTTTACAATTTTACATGTTCCAAATATGGTAGCTCACATCATATTACTTGGTTAAATTGAACTCCATGTAAATGAAGAAAAATAATAACAATGAAAAGATAGCAAGATTACCGGCTTTTTTTGTTCTTGGGGTTAAATATTAGGGCTAAATCTTTTCAGGTTGCATCCCTTCCAAGGGTTATTTTTTCCCCCTCTTCATGTGGTGTCCTTGAAAGCATTTTTTTATTGACTGGCATAAACTTAAATAAAAAGCAGAGGGAGAAAAAAAAAAATTTGTTTGAATATCTTAAACCATTTATGGAAAACAATAGTTGCTTGAGATGGAATTGATGAAATTTAAAGCATTAGCTTTAGAGTGATAATTGGATATTTGTTACTCTGTGTAGTTGTACCCTTAGGACCAAATTTTTTCCCTCATATTCATCATGTAAAGAGCCAAAGAGACATGTCAAGTTTTGGGGTATAGATAAATCACAAGTTTTTAACGACTACCCCCTATGTAACTTTATTGTTACGGATAAGGATTAGATTAGGTGGGAGAGATACCGATACATTCTTTTGAGACAGTAATCATCTTGCTTTCTGTCAAGGATTTTCCAAGATAGCTTTCATTTTAGTACAATTTGGAAGGCTCAATCTTCAACTCCCATGTATTACCTGGAGAAAACATTGTTTTAATTAGCGTTAATATAGGTAAGAATGAGTATTTGAGTGATCTAGGTAGACTCTATATTTTGTGAACCAAATTATGGAAGATGTGATGTGGAACCTATAATGGAAGCTGTTTTGTTTATCTTATTAGGTTGGTTACAAATTCTTAAGGGGAACTTTCCTTAACTTATTGTAAAACAGGTTAAAGTTACCCTAAAAGTATTTAAAGTTACCCTTGAAGTTACCATTTTTTTAACCATAAATTTTACCCTTAAAAAATACTTATACTGTATTATATTAAGCATATTAGCCTTAATAACATGTATCAATTAAAAAATACACAATTAAAATACAATAAGACTCATTACAAATTAAAAGTTACCCTTGAATGAGTAAAAGTAACCATAAAAATTGTTAGAATTGCCCTCAGATTGAAGTCTTCCAATCAAACTAACAAAAGTCCGCCTTGTACAAGACTTACTGTGAGTTGGTAAATAGACGATAGGTGGGAAATAGCTGCTATATTGGAGGTGGAAAGGAGACGAAAGATGGAGGAAGTGGATGAGAACTAGAGTTGGAAAGTCACCTCTAAAGTAAGAGTTATGAGCGTTAAGATGTGTTTCCCGACACTTGACTCTGACACCTCTCTCGCATTCTCTTATGGTACCTACTAATTCCATGAGACCGAGCTTGTCTAGTAACTGAAACCTTGTACTGCAAAAGCATTTGGACTGCTTTCCTAAGTGTGTCACTGCAAAAAGAAACTTGTGAAACAATAATTGTCTCTGGTCAGCAAATACTGAGTCTCTCCAATGGAGAGTCTAGTTTAAATTCAATGTTTATTTTCTTTTGGACCAATAGGGGTTATGAAGCAAAAGGAAATGATAATTTTCATAATCAATAGATGCCTTTACATTTCGTCCTGTTTCTTTGTAAATGAATTATCAATTGGCTTATCAATATATCTGTATGTTGCCAAAAAAAAAAAAAAAAAAAAAAAAACACATATTGGCATAAATTTTTTTTATTCACCATATACCCATGAAAATTCTCAAATTCACCATATACACTTGAATTTCACAAAAATGTCACCAAATGCCCTTAATGACTAACGGCAGATAATTCCGTTTGTCATTAGAGTTAATTATGACACATGGCAGTATGTTATTGGTTATTGTTTAAATTAATTAATTAGTTATAAAAAAATGGTAAAATTTTTTTTAAAAAAATAAAACACCACCACTAACCCCCCACCAGCGAGCCACCACCGCCCCACAACCGCCACCCAGCCACCTACTGTCGCCGGCGCCTAGACCCCCTCCTCACCTTGCCGGCGCCGGCGGTGCCATTCCTCTCAACCCTGAACCAATGCCCGCCCATTTCCCTGAACCACCATATCCCCTCCCTCCTCTTAAACCGTAAAAACCCCTCCCAACCTTTCCGACAAAGTCGAACCGTCAGGCAACCACCACAATACCCCTTCGCCGGCAGTCCAAGTACCCTCCCCCACGTCGCTGCTGCCCACCTTAGCCAAAAACCACCACCCCGAAACCCTAAAACCCCAAATTCAAAACCCTTAAAATCAAAATATAGGGTTTCGAATTTGGGGTTTTTTTATTTTGGGCTTTCTAGTGGTGGTTCACGGGTTGAGATAGTGGTGGTTCAGGGATAGGGATAGGGATAGCAGGGGGAGCGGCGGTTTTGGCTCGCCGGCACGGGGATGAGAGTTTAGACGTCGGCGGTGGGGAGGGGAGGGTGGGGTTTTTGAGGGAGAGGTTTAGGATTAGGGAGTGGGTGGTTCAGGGGATGCAACGGGGCACCGGCAGGTGGGGTGTCGGGTTTGGGCTAGCGCCGACGCGGGGGTTAAGGCGGGATCCGCGCCAGCGGGGCGGACTGGCGGGGCTGGGTGGTGGCGGTGCTCGGCTGTGGTGGGTGGGGTTTTTTTTTTATTTATTTTTTGATAATTAATAAAATAATTATATTAAAATTTAATGAATATAAATGTTAGGCAATCACAGGTTGACACGTGGCAAATTTATCCCTTAATGACTAACGGAGTTAACGTCCGTTAGTCATTTGGGCATTTTGTGACATTTTTGTGTAACTCAAGTGTATATGGTGAATTTAAAAATTTTCATGGGTGTATGGTGAATAAAAAAATAACTCAGGGGCATTTGGTGAAATAACCGTAGAAAATAAGCCATCACATCTTGACATTTGACACTCAGTTTGATTCTAGTTTTTGTTATTATGAAGGTTATTACTTCATTTTGTGAAATACAAAGTACTTGTATGAAAAACTTGCTACATGGATTGTTTCAAAATAA
This sequence comes from Chenopodium album, assembly GCF_948465745.1. Classification (NCBI taxonomy): domain Eukaryota; kingdom Viridiplantae; phylum Streptophyta; class Magnoliopsida; order Caryophyllales; family Amaranthaceae; genus Chenopodium; species Chenopodium album. Next base: position 7,933,006 of record NC_137844.1, on the reverse strand, counting down.
TTAAAGCATACCATTTCGTTCTTGCTATATAGATTGTTTCAAAATAACCTTTGACTCCTCCCTTTCATTCTTCTCATCTGACTAGCTCTTTCTGTCTCTTCATACTTTGAAACAGAGAAAGTGCTTTTATTTTTTGGACGTGCAATGACATTCATTTTTTACATATGTTTGATTTCAACAGGAAGCAGCAGCATTGGCGGCAGGTGAAGTTGCATATGTGATACAGGCAGGACAGCATGGAGGCGTACATTTCACCATAGCTCCTGGGCCTGCAGCTTCTCCACAGCCCGAACAACATCAATAACGTGTTAAGTAACTTGCTTAAATGTATCTGATCAAAATGAAATTCCAAGTTTCTTGTTGAGCTCCTGGTTCACAAAATTTGCCAATTTATTCTGGCATAAACCTGCCCACCATGTTGTAACCTTTTCAGAGTATAAATTACACGGGAGTATCGCTAAAGAAATTCTGATGAAAGGGTCATGAAACTCTGTAGCTCTAGCTCTCATTTGCTTGTACATAAACTCCATTATCGTTTCAGACGTAATTGTATCCTTTGTAGCACCTGAGAGCCCATTACAAGCAACAAATTATTGTCTTTTGACATCATTTTTCTGAATCTGTATGATTTTGTTACTCCATATTCCATTATCTGTATGATTTTTCTGAATCTGTATGTAACAGGAATTTCTGCAAGGAAACAAAAAGTATTGAATACTTGGCTTACTTCCCAAGTGCTCGTTAGGAGGAACTAGTTTAAGCCACTTATTCCATTCGTTATAGTATAATTGAGCATTCATATGTCAACCAAACGACCACTAATATTTGATATGAAGATAAAGACCGATGAATATAGGTAAATCCAAAGTAACAAAGTGATTTCTTTGGGTATAAGCTAATAAAGACAAAAACTTTGGTCAGTATGGCGTGCTAAGTTTTTGTAGGTACAATGTTAAGCTTTTAGATGACAAATGGTGAGTTTTGAGTCTTAGCATGTCTAACTAAAACCGAACTCTAACTTCTTGAGTGGTCATTTTACCTCGTTGGTAACAAACTTCACATTTACATATTGGCCCAAATTCTTATTCTTTTGTTGCTATATCTAGCTTTCTAGCCAATAGTACATGATTTTTTTGGGCATTAAGATTTGGTTATGAATGAAAAATATGAGTTAAATCATAGAATTGGTCCTTTTTTTTTTTTTTTTTTTTTTTTTTTTTTTTTTTTATTTTTATTGTCCCTCCTATATTAATAAATTAGTGTTTAAAAGTTCAAATTTGATGGCTAAGAGTGATTTTTGTGAAAGCAACAAGTCATGGCTTTGATTTTTTTTGTTTTTTTGCCTTCACTTTAACTTACTATGCTAAAGCAAAGAGAGGGACTAAAGACCCACAATATTAGAAGCATATTATTTTATTTTATTTTTATTCTTTTTCCGTTGGACCATACCCATCTTTATTTAATAAATCTAAGCTGTAGTTAGGTTTTATACTTCTTGAACTTTTGTTTTACAAGTGTGACTAAGAATTTCATAATGTGTCAAAATTGTTAGTTTAAGAAAGTGTAAACCCTAGACAGTTTGCGAGTTCAAGAATTGCTAGAGATTAGAGACTGTCATTTCTTTCTAATTCTATCTAAGGAAATGCCCAATTTATCTCTACCTACAATGCTAGTATTTTTTTATTTTATTTTTTTTATTTTTATTTTTTATAAGGACTAGATATATATGTCATGTTGAATGTGTTTTATTCTTCACATGTGCAAATTCATCTACGGTATGTAAGTTTGAACCATCTAAGCGAAGGACATTAATATTACTAGTGGATGTAGTGTTGGTCAAATTCGAGCAATTGTAACTCACCACATGTCTAACCATCTTAATCAACATTATTTTTTCTTATATATATATGCTAAATAATTATGTACTCTATAGCTAGCTGATAACCTTAAAGTGAGATCAAATCAGTACTATATTTGTGAAAATTGCGAGATCAAATCCTTGAATGCCCTCCGTTGGCATTCAACTCTATTGATTATCTCAATATGGGATCTATTAGGGGTCCATTGTATGCCTGTCTAAAAATTAGAGTGATACTAAATTTTATAGAAACATAAAGAGCTAAAGTACTTGATGTTTAATCTAATAAATACTAATACATGATAATGATCATATAAGAAGAAATGTGTACACGTCAGTCACACAATCCACTTGTTTTAGCGTGTGATAATGGGTTACTTATTAGACATTTACAAGGACTGAAAGAGGATATAACAAACATGTGCAATGAACATCCAATTCAATAGGTCAATACTAAATTTGTTAACCAAGAAGATCATAACAAGTACTTCGTACATTACAACTTGCAAGAAAAAAGCAACTAATAATTAGGAACTCCTAATTACATGGTCCCCGTGAGTTACAAAATTTCTATGGATTATAAATGAGTTAATATCCGTTAAGTTTACTTGCGAGGCCTAGTATACATATAGAGAATTGTAAAATGAAATGCTTTCCAACAGAAAAAGGCATATAAATAACGCTACCTCATATAAAATAAATAAATAAATAAAAAAAGATGTATACTATGGATTGATATTAAGTTGTTATAAAGGTGTCTTATATTTCTTAGTACATATTAATTATTCTAAACAAGCTCCAAGGAGGGAAAATTAGAGTCTTGTGGGACATATTCAAACAAAGTATAATCACTACGTAGCTGTATTCACTTTTTCCTTTAGGGGCTAATTGTATGAGATATTACACTGACATGAACGACCCACCAAGGTCTATATGTGGACACTCACCTTGATCCACTTGACAAGAGTGCTAGCCCACATGCCACATGGCAGACCCCTTGAACACCCTATATAAAGTATAAATACTCCATTATTAAGGATAATGGAATGACGTATCCTTAAAACTTTAATCTATATTAAATCTATGTTACTACTTTTTATTTTATTTAAGTATTCTTGTCACATTTCCAAGGACCCCAACATTCAGGCAATGATAGAACACATCAACACATATACTTATTATTTTGGACTAAAATATTGATTATTTTTGTAAACAATATTAGCCAAAGCAAATATTTGAACATGTACTTGTGTCAAACTCGATATCGCTCCTTAAGCAACATAGCTTTGAACATAAATTGTACCCGTAGGGCTTAAGGATGGAAAATCCAAAGAAGTGGGAAGGAAAAGCATAAAGAGAAATCCAATGGGCACAAGAAACCAAGACTTCAATTTTGATGCATAGAGAGAAGAGCTTAGAATTTCTAAAGTAGAATTAGGATGAAAGCAATCAATTGGGGCTTTCTCAAGAGGTTTTTATTCCTCCTAAAATCTTGTTTCTCAGTGTTGTTCTACTTTAAAGGGTTTCTTGCAACTATAGAGAATGTTTCATGACTTTGCTTCCTTAAGATTTGAACAGAACATCCAACATTTTTATTTTTTTTTCATTCTCATTTTGCATCTTTAGTAGTGGTAGTATCTTTGATGCTGATCCCTATGCACTATAGTAGTAGACTAGTAGTATCTTTACTTGGATAATTAGACTTTCAAGAGAAAATACTACATACAACCCTTTGATAAACAAACTAAAATGTCATGCTGATTAGATACTTTTTTTTGGTTTTATCTATAATCTTACCACTAGATAAGGATAAAGAAGGGTTTCCTCTCTTGAAGGTCATCGAAATTTTTAATAAATGTTTATTGACCAATTGAATTTCATTTAGATATAGAGACATGCAAATACAGATGAGATAATTGATACTTTGTATTAATTCAGACTCTTTTTACTTCGCTATAATCGTCTCAATTAATTAAATGCTTATTTAAAATTGCTACCATCAAAGGCTACTTAATAGCTATATATTGCAATAGAGCTTTTAAGTTGTCATAATAACATAATAGCATTCTTTTGATACTGGATAATATTTGTTTGATAAATAATTTATTTCTTTATTTTATTGAGATTAGGAGATTTATGGTAGGCATAGCTATTGTAAAGACATCCTAGTCGTTGCTATCACTAACCCTACTATTACTTTGGATCATGGAATATGTGATTTTGATCATTTGAAGTGGGTAGCTGCTTTTGTTTTTGAGAGACTATTCTTTTTCCTTTTACTTAAGATCTGACTAATCTATGATTTTGACATGCATATCGTGTTATGGTGACATATTCAGAAATTTGGAGGCCATAGAGATGTATCCCATATTCAAGCAACACACAACAACTTTGAAAAAGAGGAATACAAGTTAAAATTAACCTAGTACATAAAAATGAATTTTGTAAATATCCTCAAACCATACATAATCATTATCTTCCATCATAGTGTAATGACAACTAGGTCCTGTTCTTTTGAGCTTATGGGCAGAGTATAGCAGGGTTAGCAGAATAGAGCAGATTTCAACAGAGCATAGCAGAGCTTCCAACACCGTAGAGCAAAGTAGAGCAGATTTCAATAGAACAAAGCAGAGCATAGCAAAAGAATAGCTAGGGCCTAAACTAGATAGAGGGATCTAGTACATATTCGATCGAAAGTACGATAATTTAGAGCTTCGTACCCATTAAATGATAGATCTATACAAACTAGCTAAGGTAAAATAGATTAAAGAGAAATGTTGGACAGTCTTTGGTTGGTCTAAAAGAGCAAAAATGCAAATGATAGGAATGTAGGGAACCATTGAAAAGATACTTAACTTCCCAAGAATGGTGTTCCAACTTGTCCTTTTTGTTCAAACTTCACTGAACTCCCTTCCCAAAAAGAACACTATCCCTTCTATTCTTCTGCTACACATTTTGCCATACACTATATATACTCCCTTCTTTCCTCATCATTGGCTAATTAACTCAATCTTATTTACCTTCTTTGGATTTGTTCTGGGTCCCCATTTCCTTCTCTTCTCTTTGCTTTTTTCTTTTTTAATCTTCTTCTTCACTTAACATTTTTGAACAATTTTCATCTTTGAGTATATAAAGTATTCTTCATTCTCTCATCATTCTTTTGTATTGTGTCAAATCAATTCTCTTCTTACTACAAACAATTCAGAGAAATAATGGGCTGTTTTGGCCATAAATTATTCATCTTTCTATCATGTTTGATACTTCTAGTTGCTAGCCAACCACACACTGTGTCCGGGTTAAACAGCATAGACCTTGCACTAAAAGGGTACTCCTTGTTTCCAAGGAGATCACGAAGTCTACAGCGAATTGCTGTGACTGATTTGGTACATCCTCCGAGTCAAGCTCCAGCTCCATCAGTAGTTTTCCATCCAGATCAATCGAGCAAACGAAGGGTCAGAAGGGGATCAGACCCAATTCATAATAGATGTTGAAGCGTGCCAAAACTCTCTCCTCGGGTAGTAGGAGAAGATACAATTTTTTTGGCAAAAGAGAGGTAGGTCTATGTAAACATATTTTATGCTACTGTAGGTGCAGAGTTTCATCTAGGGCAAGCTTTGGAATGGAAACTTCAATTATTCTGCTGAGAAATTGGAGCTATTAAATTCTTATACTGTAGTAAGTAGATCAGACAGATCATCTCCATTTTGTAAAACCATATAGCAATGTTATAGAATATATAGAATCTCTACAGTTGAATTCGAGGCCGAAATTATCATGATGTTTACCTGCACAACTATACTAGTTCACAGCTATATGTATATCAGTTGAAGAACATTCTTTTTTTTTTCCCCGGCTTTTAGTTTACAGATATATCATGCATTACATGGGTGCCATGAGCCAAAGAAGATTCATAAAGAAAGACATCATCCGTTTCATATTTTCTAGAAGAACCATTAAGATCAAGGTCTCTTCAAAGGGAAGATCAGGGGGAATAAATTACGAAAGGAATCACATAAATTACTAAATTTAAGCAAAGTATTTCTACACAGGTAAAAAGAAAATCTATAAGCAAAATTTGAATAATTCTTCTATTATGGAAGGCTTAACTTCCAATTCTTCTGACTAAAATCAAGCATTTTATCCATCATTTCCATACCTTGAAGCTATGGCATTCGATATCTTCGCTCCGTACGTTTCATCTTTACAGCAGATTTTTTTCGTGCTAATGCCTGCCAAATCATATCTACAGCATCCCCTGGCTGAGATGGGTATTGATACTCAAAATGTAGGGCAACTTCCTTGAGTCTCTCCCACATCTTTGTCCACTCTTCTTTCCCAATTCCCCTAAGAAGATGTACCAGGAACCCTGGTTTTACAGCATATGATGACCAGACAAACACGCTGAACTCTGAGTAATCCAAGACATCCTCATATGGAAGCTCAATGTTATCACTAATAATGACGGGGACACAATGGCTGACAATCGCATCAAAAAGGCGATTGGATGAAGGAGTATCTCCCGCTATGTTCAAGCAAAATTTGGAAGATCCCATCCCATGACTTGCTTGACGGACTCCACTCCTTTGAGCACTTCCAAATGTGAAGTGTACATCCTTCTCGTCTTTGAGGAGATAAAAAAGTTCTTGGCGAATAGCTCCTCCCTGCAAACATAACCAGGCAGAATTAGTCAAAGTAGCATGACACCAAATAAATAACTAGAGAGGCCGAACAACAATAGTGATGTTAATTGATCAAACAGGACATTATGATTAAGTATTTACATTTGTAAAGTTTTTTTTGACAAGGTTGAAAAGAGGGGATATTAAATTTAGCCGTCATAACTTATCACAACTCCACTCTTAAGTCGTTCTTCCACCTCTTTTTGAAAAAATTGTGCTGAATTCCATCAGAAAACAGCAATTTTAATAAAATTCCTTAATCTATAGCAGATTTTCATATACTCTATACTATCAGACAACAAATTTCAGTATAAAAGTTATAGGTCATCTCAGTACTAAAACTACTAACATAGTAGCTTCTTTGCTCCATGGGTGATAATGTAAGGAGAACAAAAAATACTTTATACTTCATGATATATATGTTAGACTGGCCTTATCTGCAATAGAGAAAACTAGAATGAGCAGCAAAATATTAAGAAGACCGCCTGATTAAAGATGGCTAAGCTTATATTTCATTCATTCTGCTGAATAAAATTTTTGAACAGCTAGACTGCTAGATACACATTAATGATACTATATCTTCTCAAAAATTTTGCTAATACAGATGTTCTTTGCTGCCCTATAACCAGAATAGAAAAAAGTGCCTTGTACTAATTGTGTGTTGTAACTATACCAATATTCCTGATCTAATATGGAAAGTGAAAGCATCTGTTCTGTTCCTCAACTTATTCTGGCTCGAAAAAGAGGTCTATTAACCTATTCTATAGAAAGAAAGAAAAAAATACCTTGAATCTACAAACCACCACTTCTCAATGAGGAAACAATTTCAAAAAAGGAAATATATTATCAAGCAAGAAGACATGAATATTGCACATATAGAAACTTATAAAGCTTTAATTTTGGTGCAAATAGATGAGATTACTCACATCCTTCCTATAAATTGCTCCTTGGAAATATGCTAATGTAGGACGCTGCTCAAATGGGGCTGAGCTGTTCTTGCTGATGCTAGAAACAATATGCTGGTAAGGAGCAATGACATCCTTGTCCAAATTAGCAGTCTTAGCAACATATCTACCAAAATCTGCTAGTATAAATCTAGCAGAACCCAGCTTCTTTCTCACATACAACAAACTATTTGGATGATGAGCGACAATAATGTGGTCCTTCCCACCAGACTTAATCCATTCTGACCGATTTATCAGGAACTCCACTAATTGATCTTGTAATTTCCTGTTGAGGCTGACTTTTTCTCTTCCCAAAATTTTAGAATGCCGGTTGTAACTTAGGGAAGCAAAAAATGGTACGAAAATAAAATCTGCCTGACTGGGATTTCCTACTCTAATAACACTACAAGGTCTAACTATATTCTTAACATTAGATGACAGAAGATCAAGAGTGAGCCAATACTCCATACTGTGTTGCAAATTTAAGCCACCGGGATATCGTGGAACATGCTTTGGATCACTAACATCAGGCCATATTTGGTTTGGACCTCCCTTCCAATCTAACAACCCGAAATGGAATTCAGGAGGCATATCATACATATACACCCTTAGGGGAGCTTTATCTAGACTACGTTCCTCCTTTCCGAACAATACATCAATTTTCTTATTTGAACTCGTATCTTCATGAGGATCCACTTGGATTTCCTCTGCCTTTTGGGTGTCTATTATTGAAGAAGGTGGTAGTGGTACAACAAGAAGCTGTTCAGGTGGTTGTTCATTATTGATTTCAGGTTTATAATCAAAAGGTTCATTTTCAACAACAAATTGCTTGAAAACCGAAGACGGTATAAACGGATTAATCACTGAATGAAATAGAAAAAATGATGATATTATTAGGAAAAACATGGAAAAGGCTGTTATGCTCAGAAGCAACCTTGGAGATGGCAAGGTTTTCTCTGGCATAGCTATTTATTTTGTATACACAAAACATTTATTCCAAAAAAATTCAAGGTCTAATTGATGAGATCAACCCAAAGGGATCAAATCTCTCAAAATGACATATAATTACAGGTTTCCCAACTCTATATTCTCTAAATATTTCATATCTTACCCACTAAATTGGGTCATTATCCATAAAAATCACATTATATAAATAACCCCAGATTCAGAATTTATACCCAGATTATTATTTTTCCCAATATCACCCATCAACCAGCACTCTCCAACAATTTCAAGTTTCAATTCCCAGATCATAACATGCAGATCCTCAAATAATAATCACCAATTTCTCTTGAAAAATGACTGAAATATAAAAATGTCTCCAAATCAAACCCAGAACTTACTAAATCAGCCACAATCATGAACATAAATGCAACCTGCAACCAAAAAGAAAGATAATTTATTTGTTTGTTAATTAATTTCTTAGCTCATGTGAACATCATTTTGAGAATAAAAATTAGGAAATTTCATACAATATAATATACAATTAATGAATATTTTCCCATCAATAATGTTGGAAAAATAAGAAAAATCGAAAAGGGTAATCAAGAAATCAAATTAAATGAAGTGGGTCGATGAGAACTTACAAGAAAAGCAGCTGATCTGAGCTACCTAATTGGAGAATCCATGGCTTCCCACACTCTAAATAGTAAATAAAAAAATAAAGATAAGAAAAAAAAAAAAAAAAAAAAAAAAGATAAGCCCTTTTTATATTTAATTTTGATTGTTTAGAAGCTTTTAAAGGACTGAAAATGGAGGAATTAAGGCAGGTGCAAAGTCTCTCTTTTAATCAACCTATCAGAAAAAAGGAGACAAACAAGGCATGTTGCCTTTATTCAATTATTATTATACTCCTGTGCATTCCATGTGTCTTTTTAGTTTAGCTAACACAATTTTTTTGGGATGTTTTATAGTACAAGTATTATTGTTTGAAAAGTATTACTGGGGCTTCCTCGAAAAATATTTACCATACGATTTCTTGTAATACTGAGAGTAATTTGTTGTTGATTTAGGTGTAACAATTTGACCGACATACGAATGTACGAGGGAAATTCCTCTTCAAATGAGTTTTATGAGATTCAACTCCGTTTTAAAAGTCAGGGAGTTAGACGACGCCTCTTAAGTGGAGAATTGTCATTGCCTTCTAAGTGGAGAATTGTCAATTTAATACAATACCTTTTTGTCATTTATAGATGCAAATTTTCTATAGAATATTAGAATGTAATCAATTTGATATTATGTTAAGCTTGTGACTTAACAACTATACGATATATCAACATCAAAAATAAATAAATAAATAAGAAATAAAAATTCTACGCTATTTTAACCTTAAGTATAAGCAATTACTATATTTAAAATTTTTAAAAACACTTTGTAATTGATATTATAAAAATTTACTCTGTAATTGATAACATTTGTTTTTAATACGTTAATAAATAAATTATAGTGTAGTCAAACTTAATTTGTAAATAGTAAAAAAAATTAGTGTGTTAATTATTTTAAAACGGATGAATTTAATAATTTTAATGAAACAACATTCGGTTATATTATGAATAATTCTTAATTACAGTTCTTTGTAATGTTTGTATAGGTAGCAAAAAGTTACAATGTTAAGAGTTGAGCATTTGAGCTAATGAGCTATCAATATTATGCCACTATTAATTGCCCCCCCAAAAAAAAATATTATGCTAATCAATATCCTTCTGTTGAATTTGGTCGAACAATTGAATAAAAGATGGGTTTTAACAAAGTATTCTTGTAACACAACTATATATTGATAATTTAAGTCATATTCTCAACGTCTTTAGTTTCTACTCCCTCCGTCCCTAAATTACATTCCTACTTCTCTCTATCATGCGAGGAATAAATGCTAGAAATATGAATGTAATTTAGGGATAGAGGAGTATCTAATACCGTAGAAATGTATACGAGTGTATTCTATGCAGAGCTGTAACTAAAATAATGACTGACAATTCTGTGATTAACTTCAAATTAAAGCTTAACCTAAAAATTAAGAATATTAAAAAAAAAAATTAAACTACTCACAATTCGATGTAAGTCATTATTTTAATCCACAAAGGGTAATCTTCACAACAAGAGCATTGATTGGAAGAAAGATAACTAATTAAATTAATTAATGAAAGTGGAAAAAATTGAGCAAAAGAGAATCGATTCAGATGACTTTTCCACGCAAATGGGTCACTTTCCGCAAGCAGCTGGCATCTTTTACTCTTTTACGTGTAAAATTTAATAAGATTAAAAAATAAAAAAATAAAAAAAAAACAACTTAATAAATTACTGATAAACGGGTCTGGGCCACACACGTCATAACTGTCTACTTTATACGACCAAGGGGGTTCCAACTCAAAACCATATGGCTATGAGGGGAGTAGCCCCTTAGCCTTATATAGTGGTGGTAACTCTTGAATTCTTTCAATGAGAGATTCCATTACCACTATACTCCCCTTTAGTGTTTTAGTGTGAGACAAAATAATGCTCGCATTTGGGTTATTCATAGGCTCAACACTCCCCCTCACATGTGAGCTGTCCATAATTTTATTTTTATTTTTTTTTGCCCAGTATACTTTAGCCATTAAGGCCCCAATCATGAGATCGTGGGGCTGACTCTGATACCATATTAAATACGATTGATCCTGCCAGTAGTCATTTGCTTGGGCTCAACAATTACAGTTGTTACTTTTTTTTTTTTGGACAAAAGAACTATCAAAGAAAAACACACTGCAACAGAAAGAAACAAACAACGTTATAATAAAATTAGAAATGTATTGTTACTTGTTAGTTCAAGTGTGGTGATGAACATCAAACAACATGATCGTTAATAAAATTAGAAATGTATTGTTCATATGAGTATTAGGGCATCATATTTATTGAATTGAGCTGAATTGAACAGATTGAAGTTAAACTGAATTGATTGGAGTTGAACTGAACTGAGCTGAAATAAATATTTTATGAGAGAAGGAAATTAGGAGTTGAACTGAATTGATTGAAACTGAATTGATATGAGCTGCATTGAACTGATTGGAGCTGAACTGAACTGAAATTAAGTTGAAGTGAACAGACTCTTACTGTTACTAACAAGTTTTTAGTGTAAAATAATCATCACTAGGTAAGAGTTCGTTAAAGAAAAAGACGAAGCGAAACTTCACATAAAACTGCTTAAGTACAGATTTGAACTACATTGATTATTAAAAAATAAAGCTTTTTTTACCTTAAACCTTACCATAATGAGATAAATAAATATAATTATATTTTAGATAACAAACAACTATTAAGGATTTTTATTTTTTTATTTTTTATTTTTTTATTTTTTTTTTAAGTAAGGAAAATAATATTAGGAAGTCCTCCGCACGAGGGGAATTTGCTAGATTATAAAACATATTCCTGAGCCTCAACCATCAGCATAAACTTTTGGTTGAGATGGTTCTCTAACAGAATTGCTAACGTATCAAAAGAAAGAATAGGGAATAAGGTAGAGGTATTACAAACATCAATATTCATATTATCAGACGTTATATTCTCGATCCAATCTGCTGCTTTATTTATCTCTCGATAAATGTGTTGAATACTCCAATTATGGATTTATGGGTGAGGAGACCGAAACAAACAACGATCAAAGTGAAGCTCGTGATTAGGATTAAAATTCAAAATACAAGCGAATTAAAAAATTTTGCTTGTAGACAAATGAATATGTCATGGGCCATGAGAACAGTGCAGTATAAAGTATCAACGAATCACGAGGAAGTCTCATGAATTGATCATTCAGTTTGCTCATGCAAATTAGTTGACGTGCCAACGTAAGGCGTGAAAGTTTTAATTTTTAATTACCATGATTTTGGAGTTGGGGAGGTAGTATCCACTAACTAAACTAACTACTATAGCACCTAATTTAAAACATCTACCTATTCTTTTTGTTTTGTATAGAAAAAATGATCAATGTAATCCTAAGATTTATCTGTAAATTAGAAGCTAAAGCATTATAGGTAATTACGTGGTGTATGTACTAAGTAGTACTTGCTTTACTAGTTAGATTGTACTTCATGTCTCATAATGAGGATGTAGATCAGATTTTGAGGTAATTACTTAGGCTAGGAATTCCTTGAACTTTCCCCCTGCTCTCACAAAGCTCTGTCGCTATTGACCTGTGAGAAAGTGCAATTTTTTATTTGAATTGGAGGATAATTTTTTTTTTTTTTTTTTTGTTTTTAACTTTATTAATGAGTTCTTTGTTATTGTTTGAGGAAAAGATCTGAACAATAAGTAAAAAAGTATTGCATGCTCGACCTACTTTATATGATTTCAATCACTAATGAGCCCATAATAGCGTTAACATTGCTTGAATAACCTTAAATTAAACCCAGTATCAAATTGAGTACAATATATAAAGTATTTCGTATTATTTTTCTTTTTGTTTCTTTTCTCTTTCTGTCCCTAAGTTTTCTTCAATAACCTTCAAAATTGAGGAAAAATGGTTGTGGCCCTTGTGAGATAAAAAGTGTTAATGAGTGAGATATATATGCTCACCTTAAAGCAATGTAAGGGATTTTAATTTCATAATTATATAGTCCAATAGTCCATCATTTTCTTTCCCATAGGTCTACTTCATCTCCATGTGATAAATTGTAACTAGCTAGGGATGAAAAACATGTGAGGTGGGTCTATAAATTTTACACCCAATATTCATGCCTGGTATATATACAATAATACAATATTCATATTTGCTCAAGTATTTATAAAATTAAATACTACGTATACATTTTCTTTACCAATATAATGAAATGAAAATCAGGAAAAGCTTGGTCTAGTGGTAACTGATAAGGTTTGTCACTTTACAATCAAAAGATTATAGGATCAAACCCTACTGTAAGGGTAATTTGGAATGGGATTCTCCTACCCTTCCCTCCTCCCCCCCCCCCCCACCCCCCCCCCCCCCCCTCCCCCTCTAAATTGTCTATTTTGATTAACCTGAGTTAGATTAGACCTGTAAGAGATTCCGATTGATAAGATTCATCTCCTTATTATTACAAAAAAATACTTCGTAATAATTAATAAAAAATAATGAAATGAATATCTATGTACTACCTGCAGACCGCAGTGCCTAGCTATAGAGTCGTACCAACATTTTTTTACTTGCTTAAGCCCACTTATTATCCACTTGTGCCCGATTGGGAGTGTTTGTTTTTACAAAAGAAACTTGTGAAATTGTTGCGGATATAAGTTGGGATCATGTAGGCGGGTGGATGTGTTTTTTTTTTTTTTTTTTTTTTTTTTTTTTTCCCGAATAAATCCATTACCAGATTACCTACTACTTTTCGTCAATATGAGTTATTTTAATATTCATGTCACATTGCTACTCAGTACCCATTAAGTTATACTCATACCTTCACCAATTGAACGAATGCCGTACTAATCCACAAAATCTTTCTCACTTGTCATTGCCATGTGGCATATTGATCACTATCTAAATCACTATCTTAGCTAACACTCTTATTTTTTCCAAGTAATATTTTGATCTAGTCAAAATGTTAACCACTATCTTAAACGCTTACCAAGTTAAACACTTACTAAGTTATCGGTACTTCGGAATGTTTGAAACTTTAAATTGTTATTATACTCTGCATTGGGTTTTCGCCTTTGTCATGATTTGCGCATTCTCTGGGCTTAAATTTTGGTATCGACCGAGTTAGATGCAAACAAAAACTATTTCCTCCGCTTTTATTTAGTTGCAACACACCCTTTTGACACGCATGTTAAGAAAGATATTAGACTAGGTAAACGGATAAATTAATTTACGAAATTTTAATACCTATAAGAAGAAAGAGATAACTTGCTACACTTTAAATTTCATAGCTTAATTCATTCGTTAACCTTATTTAATCACCTTATCGATAAACGTGATAAAAGGTGTATTGCAAGTTTAAAAAACAAAGAAAATCGCAAAGTGAAAATATTGTGGGCCTGTGGGCCTTGCAGCTTTACTTTGCCTTTTACCACGATATTTATTGTTCTACGAGTAGTAATACATTTATTGGCAGCTTGCAGCCCAGCCTCAACTCAAAATTCAAACCTTTTGTATCCTTTTAAGACTTCAAATATTTATCCTCATATTTCAATTTTAAGTACGACATATACTGATATACTTGTATAGTTTTATTAGTTGTATAAACCAATGTTACTAGAGTTTGACATACCACTCAAACCCTCAGCACATAACGTTAGGAGGATTATTTGGTGCATATTATGACATTTAACTATAGTAGGGCAGCTAACGCGCGTGATGCGCGCGTCAAAGCTAGCCATATCTTGAAGGTTTTTTTGGTTTGGCTTTTAAATCACAAAATTAGTTAAATTAACAAGAGAAATTTTTCCTAAAACAATAAGAGAAATATATGTAATCAACTATATTTAGGTGGTATAAATGTTCAAGACAACTAACATTTATGAAAGCATAAAAGTACATAAATATTTTAGAGGGTATAGTTGTCTAAACACTATTCATTAAAATAGCATCTACATATTAATGAGGATATGTATGTAAATACACATTTTGAAGGGTATAATTGGTATTACACTATTCATAAGAGTATGTTTCTACTTTTTATAAGGTAGGGATTTCATAAGTTACTCTAGTAACATCAAGTAGCCAAAAACCTCTGGTAGTTTAAATAGTTCAATTATGCAGACTCGGGCTCTTGGGACCGTAGAGGGGGAAGATAAGGGAATTACACCACCCATAGCAACTAGTTTAGGATCAAAAACAAAATCTCAAAGTGATATCAATTAAAATTTATGAGAGAGTTAATAGAAGTATAAGAGCTTTGCTAAGCACAATCTATGATAACGGTTTATCTTATGAGCCAATTGATACTTTTTTACTAAGTAGATGTTTAGGATATTGGATTGGGCTTCCTTAAGGTACACTTTTATTTCAAGTAATAAAGCTCAGAGAGACACTTGGGCTTGATGGATTATCAGTGTAGCACATCGCGTGTGGGTTCTCAATTACTTCTCTTTACTTTCTTATTTTATGAGCTATTACGTATTAAACATGATAAGGACATTCGAACAGTCAACCTTTATAAGATTAATCATCTAAGACTTTAAGCCAATAATCAACAATACAAGATTTTATTCATCTCTCGCGATTTCACTTCATTCCCTTTTCCATGGTAGTCTTCCTTCATCATGCATCATTCTTTTGGTAAACGCAAAAAGGCCTTAGTTTGATAAGGACATTCGAACACTCAACCTTTATAAGATTAATCATCTAAGACTTTAAGCCAATAATCAACAATACAAGATTTTATTCATCTCTCGCGATTTCACTTCATTCCCTTTTCCATGGTAGTCTTCCTTCATCATGCATCATTCTTTTGGTAAACGCAAAAAGGCCTTAGTTACAGAAATTTTCCTACCAATTTTGAGGAAGTAGATCACTTATATAAAAAAAAATACTACAAGCCTTTCTGATTTACTGAATTGAGCTGAACTGAACTGATTGGAGCTAAATTGAACTGAACTGAACCGAATTGAGCTGAAATAAATTATTTATGAGAGAAGAAAATTAGGAACTGAACTGAACTGAACTGATTGGAGCTGAATTGAACTGCTCTACCTTTAATTTTTATTATTTATAAAAAAAAATATTGTTTATGAGATATAAAAAATCATTTGTTGCAAATAATAAGAAATAAAAGTAATATATGAATATTTGGTAATATTTATTTCTCCGTTTAATAAATACTTGAAACATAAATCTTCATCATTCACAATATTTGACGAAAAGATTAGAAACAATAGACGAACAGTTTAATATAAGTTGCTCAAACTAAATATTGAAAAGGAATTAATGTGTTGGTTATTAAAAATATAAGCTCAAACTAAGGCCTTGTTTAGTTCACCTTATTTTTAAAAAATAAGTTTAGACCAGATCAGATCAGAAAAAATAAGTTCAGATCAGATCATCGTTTTATTTGCAGTTTTTTTATCGCTAATTATCTTTCATTCCGTAATGAAAAAAATTATGAAAATTACATATTAATAAAATACACATTATTACGAATCTAACAAGACGCCACTTGATATATTTTTTCCCTATAAATTATCATACACTTAAGGTTAAAATTTGGTCAAATCAGACAATCAAATCAGATCATATCAGACCAGACCAGATCAGATAAGTTCAAATAAGTAAAAATAAGGTAAACCAAACAAGGCCTAAATCAAATTGTTAGGTTACGTTTCCTAATTTCTTACCTTGTACTTTAAAACACATTTTAACTTTTAAGGGACTATTTTGAAGTAAAAGAATCAAAAGAATACTCCATATGTTTGAACAAGCCAAATAAGCAAGTACAAATCTAAACCTAAAGCTCATATACTATGTTAGATTTTGGGAAAACTCCTCAATTTAAAGTGTGTATCATTGATCAATATATATTAAGGGTCCGTTCTGATTTACTGAACTGAACTGATTAGAGCTGAATTAAACTGAACTGAACTGATTGAAGCTGAACTGAACTGAACTGAACTAAAATAAGCTGAAGAGAACAGCCATAAGTTTTACAAATTCATAATATTAGTACGATAAAGATATAGAAAATATACAAATATTATCCTAATTTACGACAAATATTATCATAACTATAATATCTATCAAAAGCAAATCATGCTATTGAATCAATCAATCTCAAATTCAAATTAAAAACCAAATAAACACCTCAACAAATACTAAAACCAACAAATCAGTGAATAAATTCAACTTGATACTCGTTAAAGCAGAGTAACATTTTGATATTTACCATTCCTCGCTGTTTACCCTAGTTGGCTGTTTACCCCACATTTGTTATTGCAGTACTGTGAACCAAACATGGTTTACTACCTGTTGGTAGTTATTAGTACTCCGGTATTAGCTTGGCAATTTGGCATTCATTTTTTATTCAGACTTTCACGTGTCATGGCAGATCACCGCCCTCACACAGTTCACGGTAACAAATGCATGATTAAAAAGACAACGGTCAAAGATTATAAAATGAGTAAAAAGCTGAAAATATTCTTTAACTTTTTCATTCAATAAAATAATTATAATAATGTTAGACAACATTTAGTAGCTGTGTCTAACAGATAAATGGCCAAAATTATCAGCCATTTTACGCTCTCAATTGGAGGGATACGTAACGTAACCCATCACCCCCAATGGATCGTTACATATATTTAATTATATAAAAAAACTTAGGTATAATAATAACGTACACAACCATAAATAATTAAGAAAATTACATATATTTAGTACTAATGAGATATTAATACTTAGCCTCAAGAATTAAGTAGTAGTACCCTTCTGTCCCAATTTAGTACATACGTTGTTGTTGTCACATGACTCATACTACATGTAACGATTTAATTTGGGACGGAGAGAGTAAGTAGTACTCGTAAAAGAAATTAAGGGCACTTGGGGCCACCCTGTTGGGTCTTCCAGTTGTTGTAGCAAGGGCAAACTTGCTTGTTGCCGTAGAAGCCTGGTGGAACACAAAGGCACTTCCTGCAGCATTTGTTGCAGAAAAACAAGCATGGTTTGCGGTATTGAGTGTTCGAGCACCTCCTTGTACATTGTGGACTGCATTCTGTTTTCAAAATCCAACCAACAAATAAATTATAAACAAATGTGTATTAATTCTGTTTTCGACTAAACTTGTAACGATTATCTACTGAACAAGTCTTATATGAGACGGTCTTATATGTTACAATAGAGTAATACAGTAATTGATTTATCCGATCTTGTTCAACTCAGCATTCTAAGACACCAGTCAATCTAAATTTAATGTTTAAATACTTTGCCAGAGCATTATTCTGTCGTTATGAATTGATTAGCAGTTGTTTATGTTGATATCGAATTTTTTTTAATACTCGTGATTCTGAAAATATACTGACAAAATAATAAAATATAGTACTATCATTCGATTTTTATTAATTATGTGAGTACTACGTTAGATTGTTAGCATTATTGGCAAAAGGACTAGTGTACTAAAAATTAGATTTGGTAATATTGTGTGACAGTGACCAAAGTCTTATATGAATTGACCGTAACAATATTAGAATATCACTAAGAAAGCCGTGATAAATCAAAATATATCAACTCAAAAATTGTCAATGTCTTTAAGACCAAAATAACACTGACAGTTAGCCATTTAGCCTTCGTTCTAAAGCGAAATAACATGACACGAAAAGAACACGAGTATAAATGGTTACTTACGGTTAATCGTCAAACTTCCGGGTCCATAAGGATTGTTGGCCAAGGCCACAGTAGCAAGCATGGAAAAGGCAATGAGAGCCAAAAGAAGGAGAGGAAGAGCCTTAAAATTGGCCATATTTGAACAAAAAGATGAGATTTTAAAGGGTAGTATACTATTGAATGAAAAAACAAGAAATGAAATGAAGTTGGAATGAGTAAGATATTGTGAGTAAAAGGGTATTTATAGATAGAATAGGTACACCCAAGTTGAGTTGCCCCATAAGGACCTTTTTCTTTGTGGCCCTACTTTTTATAAAATTGTCTAAATTATCATCTTTTCCCACCATTTGCTCTATGTTTTTTTCTTTTATTTATTTTTATTTTTTATTTTTTTTGTACTTAATATTTTTTGTTAATGTTAATGAAGGGTGGTAACTATCGAGTTGTTGTAGTTATTTAGTGTTCGAACGTGGCTTGGTAAATACTAACCGCACCGTGTTTGAGTAGGGATGTTCGTTTTGTATACTGTACTTTGATTTGTTTGAGCAGGTTGCAATTTGTGAGATCATGAACCGTAGCTTGCTAGGTTGTAAACTCACTTTATTTTTTGGTGAGAAGGCTAAAAATTAGCTCAAAAATAGTTATAAACATGAACCTTAGCTTGCTAGTTTGTAAACTCACTTTATTTTATAAAACTACTCTATACTCCCTCCGTCCTTTTATTACATGCCTATTTTCTATTTTGCACGGGAATTAAAAAAGTTAAAGATTCCTAGAAATTAATAACTGGGAGTACAAATATACATGTGGGATTATAGAGAGAAAGAAAAAAGTGGTTGAGAATTAGGAGAGAGAAAATATTGGGAATTGATTCAAAATACAAAAAAGAAAAAGGATGACAAATCATCAAAAAGAGAATAAAGTACAATCTATAAATAGAAATAGACACTTAAATCATTAAAAAAAGAATAAAGTACAATCTATAAATAGAAACAGACACTTAATTTTGAAAACCCAAAAAAGGAATACAGACATATAATAAAAGGACCGAGGGAGTACTATATATTATACGAGTACATGATGTTCTTAGTGAGGAGGCTAAAAATTAGCTCAAAATGTTGAGTTTTAAGTGCAAGATTATTGCTAGTGAACTAGGTTGAACATCTTATGAGGTTGCAAAACTAATTGAAGAAGATCATATACTACTCCTATTTCATATTAATTGCAACAAAAGGATATTATTTGTGAGAGATAAACTGATAAAATATTCCTTTGTTTCAATTAATATGAAATGAAGGTTGTATTTATTGTACAAATTGTGGTTTGGATTTGGTATTTGATACTGTACTAAATATTCAGCAATTTTGTTTACATCAACTATTGGAAACAAGTACTCTGTCAAAAAAAGATAATTTTGTATTTTGTTTATTTGTTTATCTCCATGTGTATAGTCAATTTGCTGAAAGTGATTTTGGCAATCTAAAAGTTTAACACTTCCACTATGAGACCAAAATATTTTGTGCTTTAGTTAAATAGCTAGGAGGAGTGTCAATTTTCCAAGATCGTATCAATCAAACCTAGTGTCCTCAATCTACCACACATATGCATGCTGATGTCAAAAAAAAAAAAAAATTATATATATATTGCCTTTTAGAGGGATTTTAATTTGGTAATTTGAGTGATTGTTGAGTTGTAAAAACTAACTAAAGAAGGTTCTTGGGAATTACTATTTGTTGGTTATATTTAGAACTTTTTTTTTTTTTTTTTTTGGTAAGGGAAAAGGCGTAGTAACCAGCAAAATAGAACGGATCAAGTACTTTTTAATGATCGTTTATTGAGATATATTATATAACTAGGTTAGTTCTCGTGTCATGCACGGTAATTTTCAAATTATTATTGGTGTAACACTATAATTTTATTTATCATTAGTGCTTGTAACATAATAATTCGTATTTAATATCAAAAATAAAATTGTCAAAAAGTAATATAAATCACATGAAAAATTTAACTATGATATATTTATCTTCTTATTATTTCTAATATTTACTAAAATAAAACACGAAAAATCAAACGAAGTATAAAGAGCTTATTAACAAAATGGGTTTTATAAAAATACTCCTTTGACTATGAGTGTTTTTTTTCTTCTTCTTCCATATAATATTGACCACTTTTAAAATTTGAAAATATAATTTAAAAAAGGACATATTATCGCATAGATAATATATCACAATAGGATTTACAGTAGTAATAATTTGGGCATGTGGTGTAACATAAAACCCGTGGTGTATTGATACAAAAATATTATATAAAAAAAAAACTTTTAACCCATATAATTCCTATTTTAAATACTTAAAATGTTATGATAATATGTTTAAAATAGGATTTACAGTAGTAATAATTTGGGCATGTTCACTTTAGCTTAATTTTAGTTCAGTTCAGTTCAATTAAGCTCCAATCAGCTCAGTTCAGCTCCTAATTTCCTTCTCTCATAAAATACTCATTTCAACTCTATTCAGTTTAGTTCAGTTCAGCTCCAATCAGTTCAGTTCAGTTTAGTTCAGCTTCAATTAGTTTAGTTTAGTTCAGTTCAACTCAATTCAGTAAATGTGAACAGACCCTTAATCTATGTAGTATGTAATTATTAGATAAAGATAAGAAACCAAAATTATACATATATGAAATAATTAAAGATACTTAACATAACAAATAATGAAATAATTAATATTTGAGTATAATATATAAGGATATCAAATAATGAAATAATGAAATAATTAATATTTAAGTATAATATATAAAGAAGAAACATAATGATTATTTTGGAAGGAAAAAGTATTTATTATACTTTGTATAATGTATATTAAATATTCTCTAAGAAGATTTTTTGACAAAAAACGAAAAGGCAAAAAAATAAAATAAAAATGAAAAAAACACTTTTGGTGGGAAAATTTTTAACCAAAAGATAACACGTGTTATCTTTGGTTTCGCCTTAGTATATAGTTATTATTATAGATTTGTATTACGTATATTAAATATTCTCTAAGAAGATTTTTTGACAAAAAACAAAAAAGCAAAAAAAAAAAATATGAAAAAAAAAACACTTTTGGCGGGAAATTTTTTAACCAAAAGATGACACGTGTCATCTTTGGTTTCACCTTTAGTATATAGTTATAGAAGATATATTTAGGGAAGATATTGATCTCCTAATATTATTCTAGTTAACTTCCTAAGATTCTAGGATATCTTTTGGATTCTAGGCTAAGGAAGATTGTAATGCTTATATATTTGGTGCTACGATTAATGAGAAGTTTAGCAATTCAATTCCATTTCTCTCTAATTTAGCATGGTATCAAGAGCAAGTTATTTTTTTTTTCTAAAATAAATTGCCATGGCTGGCGATGATACACCACCATCGCCGCCACTAAAAATCGAATCAAACTTTCCTTATTTAGTCGCCCTCAAGATCGTCCTGGGGATTTTATAACCCCAACTCGTCTCAAAGAAGACAACTATGAAGAGTGGGCAACAGATATACAAACGGCACTTGAAGCAAGGCGAAAGTTTGAATTCTTGGACGGCACTATTATTGAGCCGCATCCTCCACGTACGAAGTCCGATTGGACAGCCATAAATGCCATGTTAATTTCATGGATTACAAATATTATTGATGCCGAAGTCAAGATCACTCTTTCTAAATTTCGAGAGGTGAAACCATTCTGGGATCACCTCAAGAAACGCTTTGCGCAAACAAATGGCCCTAGGGTTCAACAACTTCGTTCCTCACTACCTAAATGCGAACAAACCAAAACCATATCCGTCTCTGTTTATTATGGTAAATTACATGCCTTGACAAGAATTGGATCACCATGAGCCCTTAATCTCTTGTGATTGCTGCACTAAGTGTGCGGCAGGTTGTACTCATGAACAACGACGAGAACAAACAAAGTTGCATGATTTTTAATGGGTTTATATGCTGGTTATTACTCTTCCTTGAGAACTAACATTCTGTCACAGGATCCCTTGCCAAGTCTTGATAGAGCTTATCAATTAGTGACTCCAGAGGAGAGAGTACGTACTTCTAAGCAAGAAGCTGAGGACACACAGCCTGCTGAGGCTGTTGGGTTCGCAATTCGAGCTTCAGCTTCCACAGTCGTGGTGTTAAGACTTGTAGTCACTACAAGAAACAGTGTCACGAAGTCTCTAGTTGCTGGTTTCGGAGCCCCTGTCCTCACTGTAATAAGAAGGGTCATGACCCGACCCAATACTATGAAATAACAGGTTATCCGGAAGGCTGGACTCCTCGCAATCGTGAGGGGGCTCGTGCAAATGCAACTTCGGCAGATTCCCAATCATCTCCTTCGGGGGTCTTTTCCACCGAGCAATGGAAGGCTTTAGCCGATTTTATAGGTAATACAAAAATTGCTGAAAACCGTCTAAATGGTAAGTTTGATGACACTAGTTGGATTATTGATACCGAGGCTACTCATCATGTCACCGGAAATAAATCTTGGTTATTTGACACTTAAAACATTGACTGTCCGGTTGGATTTCCCAATGGTGACAGTGTCAGTGCAACTTTGGCCGGCTCTGTTTGTTTGTCTGATAAAATCACCATGTATGGGGTTCTCTTTGTCCCAAATTTAAATTGCAATTTAATTTCCGTATCTCAACTTAGTGATCATTTAAAAGTTGTTGTACAATTTAACTCACATATGTGTGCTATACAGGACCATTTGAATGAGCTGATTGGAACAGGTATTAGGCGAGACGGACTCTATTATCTTAGCAAACAGGATGTGGTGCACCGTGTGTCTATGGTTGAAGCGTCAATAGATTTGGAGCTCTGGCACAGAAGAATGGGGCATCCTTCGGAGAGAGTAGTTAAGTTACTCCTTCATCTTATCAATAATAAAAGTAGTTTAGCAAAAGGGTGTGAAGTGTGTTTTCGTGCTCAACATCTTAGAGACAAATTTCCATTAAGTGACAAAAAAGCTTCTAGAATTTGTTAAAAAAATACATTGTGATTTATGGGGTCCATATCGACATGTTTCGTCGTGTGGGGCTCGTTATTTTTTTAACTATTGTTCAAGATTATTCCCGGGCTGTTTGGATTTATTTGATGCTTGATAAGACAGAAGTTTTTCAGATGTTTATGGCGTTTGTTGCTATGGTCGATAGACAATTTAATCAAATAATTAAAATTGTGCAAAGTGATAATGGAACTGAATATAATTATTTGAGAGATTATTTTGTTGCAACTGGTATTCTCTTTCAAACCTCTTGTGTAGGGACTCCTCATCAAAACGGGAAGGCAGAGAGAAAACATAAACACATTTTAAATGTTAGTAGAGCCTTGCGATTCCAAGCCAAACTACCTATTTATTTATGGGGTGAGTGCGTTTTAGCCGCAACTCACTTGATTAATCGAACTCCTACTCCTATCCTACAAAATAAGACTCCTTTCGAAATACTCTTTAATAAAACTCCATCTTTTGATGCTATTCGCACTTTTGGTTGTTTGTGCTTTGCACACAATCAAAAGATGAGGGGGGATAAGTTTGCTAGTAGGAGTCATAAATGTGTTTTTGTGGGGTATCCATTCGGGAAAAAGGGATAGAAGCTATTTGATCTAGAAATAAAGGAATTTTGTGGCTCTCGTGATGTGAAATTTGTCGAAGGTATGTTCCCTTTTGGAAGTCCGGATGATGTAAATATTGATTCAAATTTTGGGAATACAGAGGATGATGTTCATGTGGACTTTGATGATCATGATTTGAGATATGATGACAATGATGCAACTGTACATGACACATCTAATAATATTGCTGGTCAACGTGCATTTACACATGAACAACAAGGGGAAACAGTTTCCTCCGCAACCCACCCGCGGCAAAATGGTGCTGACTGCAGGGCGGTGCGGACTCCCCTGCCAACGATACTGCTTAGCCATTTAATGAGCAGCTGCCCCAGGGGCGGAGCCACCGGGGGGGGGGGGGGGGCTGGTGGAGGCCCGGCCCCCCTGTGGCCCAACTGGCGATCCATTTATTGTGAAGGCTGGCCCCAATAAGTTATAGAATAAAACAATTATTTTTTGTATATATTTAGCATTTTCAATGGTAGCTTAGTGGTTGAGCGCTCAGCATCAACAATACACAGGTCACGTGTTCGACTCTCGCGGGTGTTACTACATGCACATTATTTTTTATCTTTTATTTATTTTTTTAATTTTATTCACTAATTCTTTTACAAGTATAATTTTTTTTTTCCTTGAAACTTACTTGTAGAATTCATTACTATTATATTCTATTATTTAATCTATTTTTCTTTTACCCCTTCAATCAATCTTTTTTTTTATTTTGTCAATTGTTTTGATTTTAAATTACTTATTTTATTTTTCCTATATTTCTAATTGACTAAATCAGTAAATTGCATCCTTAATTACATTTTTTTAATTGTCATATATTTTTTTATTTATTTTTGTGCAAATGAACCACAAAAGCAATATCAAACATATCGTAAACAAACCTTCGCTTAGCTTTAATCAATGAGGCAAGTCCTTATTGGTTGAATGGTTGTAATATTGAATATTTTGATGAAATAATATTGTGTTGCTTAATAAAATAAAGTCAACTCTAATTTATAATATTACAAATACCGCAAAAGAAAATACTGTGTAATGAGAAAATCGTATGAAATAGAGTACTATTTACTTAATAAGTCTCGGCCTCCCCATATTTTAATTCCTGGCTTCGCCCCTAAGCAGCTCCACCACGTCGAGCAACAGCCTCCTACGGCACTCCCTGACCAGCAGCAGGGTGACGGACATCAGCTGGTCGAAGCTTGATAGGAATGGTTTCCTTCGAACAAGTGTATTATTCCGATAGAGGGTTCGGAGCTATTGAAAAGCTATTTATTCAGTAAGTTCAAGTGATCGGAATGCCTAGGTGGAGGCCGCTTCCGATTAGTAATATTAATGCATAATTAATATTACAGCTTAATCTGGAATGAACCCTTCGGGTCACACCCAAGCAACTAATGATCCGACACGACGAATTAATTTAGAAGGAATTAATAAGTCGCTCGAGTAATTAATATTTAGACGTCGGAAATCGAGCTAGGAGCGTCGAGACCGAGCGTCGCATGTCGAGTTAAATTCTAGGAATTAACGAGACGTAACAAATAAGTCAAACAACAAATAAAGTCAAAATGCGTATTCCTAGACTCGTATCAGCCTAACCGTATGAGAGCTAGGCTAGCGCGTGCCATCACAAGCACTAGCCGCAAGCCCAGCAAGCCGCAAACTTGGGCGAGTTGGGCGCGCTGGCCGAGTGCGGTGCTTGATGAATGGCCAAAGCCAAGCAGCGCACAGCAGCCTTGTGGGGTTGCGATGCGTGCTGGCTGGCCGAGGCCCAACAGCGCACATCCCTCGTGGCTTGCGTATGGGTGCAAGGCCCAACCAAGTCAAAAGGGGCCTTGACCGGTTATTTTCTTGGTGAACAAGGAGGTTGACCGGTCATACCCTCTTATGATTGGTGGGTTTGGTAGCTTGGGGATCAAAGAGACCATGTGGTCCTCACCTAACCACTCCCATGTGTGTGCCAAGTGTTGTTTGATTATTTGTGTTGCTATTTAATTTAATTTAGAATTAAATTAATTGCTTATTTTTCTCACACTATCATTTCTTTCACATGGAAAGATGATGGAAATTTTGGAGAGCCTTTGCGTATAAATACCAACCTTAGGAGTTGGGATTATTCACTTGAGTAAGAGCTCAATTAGGCATCTCCACTTGAGAGAAAACCTATAAGCTCAATAATTACTTGGGTAGTCTTATTGGTTGGACTTGGCTAACATCCAATTATTGGGACCGGTCGGGTCGACTTGTGGGTGGACTTTCGTTGAAGGTCCTTTCCATTTGTGAGGCACGACTTTTCTCAAGTAAGAGCTTCGTCCGAGTGAGAGAAGCACGCTACAAAGGTAATTTAGTCTTTTCTCTATTCTTGTTATTTATGCATTTTGTCATATTAATTGTGAGTTTGTTCTTGGGCTCGGGTTTTATTTCCGCGGTGAGTCGGACTTATCGAAACCCAACAAAGCTGCCATTGTCCAGAACCAGCACACCGAGCATGCTACGTCGTCACAGCCTCCTGACCTCACGGGATAGCAGTTACAAACTGACTTGGGCAGAGGTTTCAGAGAAAAGTACCCCTCGGTTTTGCTTCGTGATTTTATTACACACACGGTTGTTGCTAAGAGTTTGTCTTGTTCTTCCAATCAGTTTTCAGGTACCTCGTATCCCCTAACACATTATATAAATTGAAACACTTTTTTATTGAATTATCGGAAATTTATTGCAGCTGTGGTTCAAAGCAAGGATCCTAAACCTTTCAAAGAAGCTATGAATGGGTGGCGCAAGTCTATGAGAGAAGAAATTCGAGCTTTGGAAGATAATGGGACATGGAACTTAGAGCCTCTATCTCCGGGCAAGAGGGCTCTAGGCAGTCAATGGGTCTACAAGACCAAATTTTTGTCGAATGGAGAGGTGGAACGCCTCAAATCTCGCTTAGTCGTGTTTGGCAATCATAAAAAACCAGACATTGAATATGATGAGACATTTGCTCCGGTGGCCAAAATGATAACCATGCGTACAGTTCATGCTATTATAGCTTCAAAAAATTGGGAGCTACATGTATTGTGACAGTGAGTCGGCTTTGCACATCGCAAAGAACCCAGTTTTCCACGAACGAACGAAGCACATTGAGGTTGATTGTCACTTCGTTTGGGATGCAATTAATGATGTCTTGTTTTCCCCTTGCATGTTTTGACTAAGACACAACTAGCTGATATATTTACGAAAGCCCTTGGTAAATCTCAGTTTGACCATCTTCTCTCCAAGTTGGGAATTTCGGATCTACATGCTCCAACTTGAGGGGGGGGGGGGGTATTGAGATATATCATATGATATATTTAGGGAAGATATTGATCTCCTAATATTATCTTTGTATTCTAGTTAACTTCCTAAGATTCTAGGATATCTTTTGGATTCTAGGTTAAGGAAGATTGTAATGCTTATATATTTGGTGCTACGATTAATGAGAAGTTAAGCAATTCCATTCCATTTCTCTCTAATTTAGCATCGTTAAACATATGGGGGTTAAAGGTAACATTATTTCCAAATTTTGTGTAGGTTAGATTGTTTTGAGCAAATAGCGGAAAGGTCCAATTACTCTTTTCAATTTTTCCCAAAATAAATATAATGGTTGTCTATATGTAATGTCTACATGGGAATATTCCATAGTCTTTACATTTAAACTAATAAAGAGACTTGTGTATCACCTTCCCATAAAATTTAGCGGTTTAGCCAAGGGCTGTATGCTAAGTGATCGATGTAAAAGTTGTTTACAAATGGAGTATAAAATATGTGAAATTACATGCTAGAATATGCTTTGAATTAAATATGTTTGTCCTCTATAAATAACCTGTATGCCTTGAAACAAATGGTTTTTGTTACACCATTTGTTTTGGAGTATACTGAATTCGTTACGGTTTTTTATATGGACCTAACTTATTTTATTATTAGTTTAGAATACCTATAAACTCCTAAGATATATTGGACGAATAATACTCACTAGCTAATCAAAATGCTAGGTACTATTTAAAAAGCTACTGTCAAATAAGAGCTAAACTTATCGTATTATGTAATTTTATTTTCGACGTGATCCGTAAAATTAAACAGTATTTCATTTGTTCATGGACGTACAAAACTCTCACTAAGCTAAACTAGTTGAGTTAGAAGTTGTTTCTTTGTACATTATCTTCCTCCTTCTGACAACATTTTTTGTAACCTATTAATAGATTATTAAACTTGTTATATACTCCGTATCTATTTCTTGTAACTTGTAAGGGAGTATTTTATACTTTACTATATATGTTGCTTAACTAGTAACGAAGAAACACAACCAATCAAACCATGTTTTACAAAAAATATACTTATAAAATTACAAAGAATAATTTTCCAAATAAATAAAATAAAGTGACCCCATAAATAATAAAACAAATAAATTATGGCCAAGGATAAATTCAGTCCTACAACTACAAGATCTGTGAAGCTAACATGGTCATTGGACAGTGACTCTCAGCGAGTTAATTCATGAAAATGGGATTGTGGGCCCATAACACTGCAAATCTCGAATTTGACGGTGAATTATTACTTGGTATTTTCCAACATAAATGAATCAAGAAAAATCCTTATTCACACACAATTTGGAAGATCGCAAAGCTAAATACGTCAACTGTTTCTGTTATGCCCCATCTTTGAATTAAATATCAAATAATATCAGCTATTTTTTGTTTACGTACATTGTGTGACAAAATCACCATCATTTGATGTTAACGAGGATGGATGCCTTGTGCTCATATTCATAAAATAAGTTTTGGGGTTGGTTAGATCGATCTATTTAGAGCTGATTATATTTAATCAGGTTAATATATAAAGTGAAAATCACGGCTAATCAGATAAAAAAATAAGTACACTATATATACTTACAGTTCGATTGATTTTGTGATAAAGTTTTTCATACTTTTTCCCAATGTGAACTTATTTAAGTAGTTAAAGCTTAAGATTATTCAATTTATGCTTGGAGTTAGTGATATTTCTTTTATACTATGCATATACTTAATTAAACATGAGATAGATAGTATTAAGGAGCTGTTCTTTTCAGCTTAATTTCAGTTCAGTTTAGTCTAGTTCAGCTCAGCTTAATTCAGTTCAGTTTAGTTTCTAATTTTCTTCTCTCATAAACAATTCAATTCAGTTCAATTAAGTTCAGTTCAGCTCAGTTCAATAAATCAGAAAAGACCTAAGGCAAATAAATAGAGATGAATAATGCAACATAGTGTTACTTACACACATTTTTTATTTATTAGACAACAATACTAGGGAGAGCTAATTGTGCCACCAAAATTCTCCACAAGACAGTTATGTACTCCGTATAAATCAATAGAACACTACGGTCTTATTCTTTTGAACTTATTTCAAATCTGGTCAATTCAATTCGATCAACATAACTCAATTTAATTCATTTTTCTAACTTTAATTCAGTTCTATTAAGTCAACTCAAAAGAACAAAGCCTAATACAAAATGTCTATTAGTGTCTAAATATTCATCACAATCATGTTAAACTGCTTGTAATTAAGTTGTATTTAGGTTTTTCTCAAAAAGTTGTATTTGGGTAACTAAAATCCATATACTGGTCAATTGTATCTAGCTAGGCAAGATTAGAAGGTGATAATTAATTCATTAATGGTCCTTTAATAACATTTAGGCAAACGAAGATTGATCAAAGGTGAAGCTTATAATTGCAAGTAGTGCTAGGGCCCATTTAAGAGTTGAGAGTGGATGCATGTGCTCCCATTTGAAGTTAAGCACATGCAATATAATGCAAGTACATTCATGACGCCCAAAAGGAAATGGAAATTCGAAGTTATGTTCGATCTGTTATTCCGTGTCATTCTGTTTTGGATATTGTTTTCATGTGACCAGCCTAAAAGCTCATATTGTACGAAATAGTATATTGGAGCTTTTTTTTTTTTTTTTTTTTCTTGATGGAATGCAATTTAACTATTCTACTTTACGGATATTTGCAAGAAGAGAATGCTACTCGTATTACATTATCAAAATAATTATTAGGTACACGTTAGACATTTATCATGCATTTACATATACGTAGTAGATATCATCAAACAAGTTAATTTGTTGTGAAATTTAGAAAGATATTTTTATTTCTAAATAAATTAGAGATATTTATAGGATTTTTATATTTTAGTAGAAATATCTTTGTTCATTTTTTTTGTCTCTCCCTCTCTCTCATTCTTTTTTTTAAAAAATAATTTTAGCTCAAAAATGCATATATAGGATGTGTCAGTTTACGAAGAAAAACAACATTAATTATACTTTTCCTTATTATCTTTATTGAAATTACAGTTAGAAAATATTGTGTGCTTGAATAATACTTCCTCCTTTTCTTTTTAGTTGACACGTTTCTTTAGTCGCGTTTGCCAATGCATAAATTCAACCATCAATATCTTTAATTACCGATAAGCAAAAATTATAAAAAGTTGATATTATATGAAAATATATACCATGACGAATCTAACAAGACCCACATAACTATATTTTTCATTACATATAAATCACAAAATACAATCAAAGAAAAGTGTGTGAATAGTGCTAAAATCAAAACGAGTCAACTAAAAAAAATTGGAGGTAGTATTAATTTAAATTTATTATTAATACGAAGTATATGGCACATAAGTCACTCTGTCACTTACATAGTTACATGTCCCTAATTTAGTTTTTTTAAACAGATTTTCTTTGGGTGTCCCTTACTCCCTTAGGCCGAGCATCCACATTGGTGAAGTAACTCACAATTTCTCTCTTCAATTTTAATTCTTCCACATCATATTCCAATAAGTTTAGCCACTAATTTGAGTCACTCATTTATTTTTTTCATAATGGTAAGCTAGCTCACTACAATTAAAAAAAAAAAAATTATTTTATGTTAATTTTGGGCAAAAAAAATTAAATGAAAATATAAAAATTGCCACTTGTCTTCTCCTTGTTTGTCACTGAGCTCGTGTGCCGAGGTTGCCAGTGATTTGGAAAAGGGAGGAGCCTCACCCCATGAGTCACCTTTCACAATGGTAAGCTAGCTCAAATTAGGAGAGAGAGTGTTGTGGAAAGGGTCTTAAGTCACCCATTGTGGTTACTCTACATGCATAAGCACGTATCTATGTAACATTATTCTTTAATGTACTTTCTTCTTCATAAAATCGGCGACAACATCACGTAATATCCTACGGAAGTAATGTTTAATCACTAACTATATTTATTCCATATTGCCAACAAGTAGATAACATGCATGGTAATCCTAATGCTTTTTATATTTTTGTGCTTTGGTTAAGTGTTATTCATGTTTAATTAATTATTAATTTTTCCCTCTGGAATATTGATATTTAACATGTTTAATCTCGTTTCGTTGTACTAATCAACCACTTAGCATATATAAGGGTACAAGTTACTTAAGACGAGTATATTTTGATGCCTCGATTTTTCTCTAAATGCATTATTTGATATTTAAATGATTTTCTGGTTTAGTGTTATGAAATTAACTCAGTTAGAGCTTATTATGGATAAATCATATGTGAGGGGAGTGTTGAGCCCATGAGAAAACCGACATGTAAGTGGTGTGTTGTTCCACATTAATTGAGTGTATAAGTGAGAGTTTGTATTGGGATGTGTATCCCACATTGAAAAAAGAAGATAATTGTGTCCACTTTATAAGGTTAGGGGGCTACTCCCTTCATTGCCATATGGTTTGAGGTGGATCTCCTTGGTTGTATAAAATGAACAATTATGACGGGTGTGACTCAGGCCGTTTATCACAATAATAACAACCAAACTATAATGATACTCATATTGAAAAGAACATTTTGGAATTGTATAAATTCAGTATAACGACCAATCCAATGAACAATATAATTGCCCTATAACGCTCTCAATTGAAGGGTTTACAACAAATATACCCCTTAATGAAGCGATGGGATGATTAGCTAATAATGAAGTAGTGATTCGTAGTAATAGTTCGAAATCACAATAAAAAAAAAAAAAAGTTACATATTCTAGTACTAACTAGTACTTAATTAGTACTAGCTCACAAAAATAAGCATAATATAGTAATTAAGTACGCATATAGCTAGTAATATTAGAATTTCATATTAGTTAAGGGCACTTGGGGCCACCTAACTTAGTCTTCCAGTTGTTGTAGCAAGGGCAGACTTCTTTGTTGGCAAATGTACCTGGTGGAACGCAAAGGCATTTTGTGCAGCACTTGTTGCAAAAGAACTTGCATTCTTCGGTTTTTCTAGCCTTTGAGCACCTTTGCTTACAACGTCCCGGGCATTCTGTTCAAATTCATAACCAAATCAATTTAGTAATGTTACAAATGTTCCCAAATATATTCCCAAAAATATATACGCAATATATGTAGGACTTAATCTTGGTCAATATGGAATTTTGTGATTAAAATGTTTAATTATGACTCCTTTTTACATCTTGCTAACGTTTGAAGTTAGCATGTTTTTATTAAGATCATGATGCCTGTCTCATTTAGCAGAATTATATCAAAATTTCACGGAGAAATATAGGATCAAGATATAAACCATTAAAACAAGAGATTCTATAATTTTATGATGGTAGTAATGTTAAATTGTCACGTATGCATGCATGCACAAGTTGTTCCTAGTCAATACGCAACATTCATAGACTCGACATTAAAGAGTAAAAAACAATTTTGTGACATGAAAACATAAGTTCTGCAACTTACGAGAAAGCTTCAAACTGTTATTCCCATAGTAGTTGGTCCCAGCAAAAGCCTGACAAAATCAAGAAATCGATATTAGTATATGCTACAAATTAAAGTTATAATCTATTTCATTAAAGAAAAGAATATCTTAAAATTGACCTGGCTATATATAATTACCTCAGAGACAAGCATAGCAACAACGAGGAAAGCCAAAAGCAATGACATAGCCTTAATATTGGCCATTTTGCTACAAATTAAAGGAGAGAAAAAAAGAGGAATTTTAAGGTTATTGTAATGAATGAATAACAAGAGAAAGCTAAGATTTTTGGATATTTAGGTTCGTAGTTTAGAAGGGGTATTTATAGATTTTTTTGGTACAAATTACTAAATTAGGAAACTTCACATGAAATAATGAACCAAAGTATAGTTAAGCATGCATGCATTGACTTTCGGTTAGCGGCCATTTTCTTATGTTCCTTTCCCCGCTAATATCGCTGACCTCCTCTTGCGGAGAAGTGTAGGCTGGTTAATTATTTTTGAGACGAAGTAAGATTATAAGTAAAAAAGTTATGATAATGTATTCTTTTCTACACATAATTTCTTATTATCAAAATTTTATACTTCATTTATTTATTAGAAACTAAGGAATTTAATTCTTTTTAATATATATATATATATATATATATATATATATATATATATATATATATATATATATATATATATATATATATATATATATACACACACACACACTCTAATATTATAGTATGTATATTCTCTATAAGTACTTCCTTCGTTTTCAAATAATTGTTTGCTTTGTTTGGTCCATCTTAAGAATATTTTGTTGGTACTTTAATTGGAAGATTCACCTCCTCCAACCCAAGAGATGAGGCTCCGATCATTACTAATACAAGTACATACATTTTTTGAATATCACCTTTTTCATTTCTTATTTTCATATCTAAACTTCTTTTTATTAGACAATTTGCTAACCCTTTTTTTATTTATTTTTTATTTTTTACTTTTTATTTTTTAAAGTCAAATGTTCAACTCTTAATTTATGTTTTCAATATCTACAAAAATACGAATCAGAGTAACCTACATTATCCATATTACTATTGTTAGATTTCGAGAAAACTCCTTGGGTTGGAGTGTGTACCATTGAATAATATATATAGTGTTACAATACTAGTCCTAATCTTGTTAGAAAACCTAGTACGATAAGAATACAAACTATATCACAAATATATACGGGAAAACTCTATCACACCCCCGCAGTCGTAGCGGGAGGAGGGCGTACGCTAAGACTGGACCTAAAATCCAGAAATAAATCTCGTGGTAGGCCTTTAGTGAAAATCTGCAAACTGATATGTAGAAGGAACATGCAGAACCCGAACTTCTCCCAAAGCAACCTTTTCTCGAACAAAATGTATATCCATCTCCACATGTTTGGTGCGTTGGTGTTGTACCGGGTTGCCAGAAAGGTAGATTGCACTGACATTATCACAATAAACAATAGTAGCCCGCCGTAGAGGACAATGTAACTCAAGTAAAAGATTATGAAGCCAACATGCCTCTGAGACAACATTTGCGACGCCTCGATATTCTGCTTCTGAACTCGACTTAGACAAAGTATGCTGACGCTTAGATGACCAAGAAACGAGGTTGTCCCCAAGGAAACAACAATAGCCCGTTGTGGAACGTCGGGTATCGGGACAACCTCCCCAGTCAGCGTCAGTGTAAGTAATAAGTCGATGAGAAACAGTCGGATATAAATGTAAGCCGTGATCAATGGTACCCTGAATATAACGCAGAATGCGTTTCAATGCCTCATAGTGAGGTTCCCGGGGATCATGCATAAATAGACACATCTGTTGTACCGCATAGGCTATATCTGGCCTAGTGAAGGTGAGATACTGAAGAGCACCTGCTAAACTGCGATACAATGTAGGATCCTGAAACGGTGGTCCTGCATCTGCACTAAGTTTTGACTTAGTGTCAACTGGAGTGGCTGCAGGTTTACATGAGCCCATACCTGCACGCTCTAAAATCTCCTGTGCATACTTTTCCTATGAAAGTAGCAAATAAGAAGGGGTGCGAGTCACTACAATCCCTAAAAAATAACTCAGCGGGCCCAAATCAGTCATAGGAAACTCAGTTCGTAACTGAGATATGATCCCTGCACGCAACCTGTCAGATGAGGTAGCTAATATAATATCATCAACATAAAGAAGTAAATATGCCATATCATCACCCTGCCGGAAAGTAAAGAGAGAGGTGTCACTCTTAGAAATGACAAAACCCAACTTAATGAGAAAATTCGCGAAGCGTTGATACCAAGCTCTGGGAGCTTGCTTCAAACCATAGAGAGCCTTGCGAAGTCGACAGACATAAGTGGGTGTTCTCTGATCAAGAAAACCCGGAGGTTAATGCATATAAACAGTTTCCTGTAAGTCACCATGTAAAACGGAATTTTTGACATCTAATTGATGTATAGACCACTTTTTAGCCAAAGCTAAGCTGAGAACTGTACGAATAGTGGCCAGTTTAACTACCGGACTGAAAGTCTCATCACAATCCACACCAATTTCCTGCGACCTGCCATCACATACAAGATGAGCTTTGTGTCTTTCAAGGTCACCATTAGATTTGTATTTATGCTTAAAAAGCCACATACAATTAACAATATTCACCCCCGCAGGTCTAGGTACCAATTCCCATGTCCCTGTTTTAATTAAAGCACTATATTCATCATTCATCGCCGCATTCCAATTATGGTCATTTAAAGCTTGTTTATAGGACTTTGGAAGTGGTGATTTATGGTGAGGGGGACCCGAAGGTTGAACGGTGAGGTTACAATATTTCGGGTTTGGCTTAAATATACCCCGTTGCCTACGGGTGACACGGGGTGAGGGAGGTGGTGGCCGAGTGGGTTGTATGGGTGGAATGCCACGCAAAGGTGGCGGTGTATAGGCTGGACTATGCATGGCTGGGTTGCTGTCCGGAGGTGGCGTGGGCAGTGGGGTCCGCAGCCCACCCGCGGCTGACGCTGGGCTGCCGCAGCCATGTTGCGGAGTGGGCTGGTTGGTGGGT
Organism: Chenopodium album; assembly: GCF_948465745.1. NCBI lineage: Eukaryota > Viridiplantae > Streptophyta > Magnoliopsida > Caryophyllales > Amaranthaceae > Chenopodium > Chenopodium album. The sequence continues at coordinate 7,896,820 of NC_137844.1, read as the reverse complement.
GAGAGGTGCGGTGTGATGCTTGTTGCAGATTGTGGGCTGTGGGATGCAACAAGTGAGGTGGGGGATCATCATTACCTAAAAAATCATAATCTTGGTTACGAAATTTAGCTAGATTTCGGAATGGGAAAGTCGCTTCATCAAAAGTGGCATGACGCGATATGATTATTTTATTTGTGGTGAGATCAAGACACCTATACCCTCTATGATCAATAGGATAACCCAAGAAAACACACGGTGTTGATGGAGGAGCTAATTTATGTGGAGCTGTTGCAGACAAATTAGGAAAACAGAGACACCCAAAAACACGAATGTGACCATACGAAGGAGTTTTTCCAAACAAGGCAAAACCAGGAGTATTGTTTTTAAGGGCTTTTGTTGGCAAAATATTTAGAATATAAGTGGCCGTTTCAAGAGCATAAAACCAATACGAAGGGGGAAGAAACGCATGAAAAAGAATTGTACGCTTAATATTATTAAGTGTGCGAATCATGCGCTCGGCTTTGCCATTTTGTGAGGATGTGTGTGGACAAGAAAAGCGGAAAAGCATTCCATGGTCAATACATTTTTGCTTAAAAGGGTCATTGTCAAATTCCCTACCATGATCACATTGAAAACATTTAATTTGACGTTCAAATTGGGTTTCAACATATTTTCGAAAATTGATAAATGATTGAAAAGCTTGTGACTTGTATCTTAGGGGAATTGTCCACACAAAATGAGTATGATCATCTAATAGAACTAGATAATATTTGTGACCTTGAGCACTACGAATAGGAGATGTCCATAAATCGGCATGGATAATATCAAAAGCACAAATAGTAGTATTATTAGAATTATCAAAGGGGAGACGAGTATCGATAGGGTAAAGTCGTATCCCCTAATCAAAAGTAATACCTAAGTCCTCTAACTAAAGTAGATAGGGAAGTAGGGTCGAATCCACAGGGAAACTGGTCTTTCTACTCCTAATTAATTAATAAAATCTAAATTATTAAGGTAACCAATTTGTTGTGTTTAATATGAAACTATACTACGGAGATTAAGTTCAGGGAGAAAATCAATAATAAGAAGGCCTAGGGTCATAGGTTCACCAATAATTAATATTCTGGGACAAAACATAACAATCAATTAATTAACATTGCACGGATAACATGGTTAACAGGCTCTCGCAATTTATTAACCAACATAGATCTAACAGGCTCTCGCAATTTACTAGATCTAAGTTCCTATTGAAAATAGCCTTTAATATTAAATTAACATCTGCTCGATTCATCAATTCAATATTGCTAAACATTCACAATCAAATTACATCTGCTCGATTCATAATCCAATTGCAAAGAATTAAAACAATTCAATAAGAAATTATCATGCAATATCAATAATCAATAATAACAAATCATCCCTTCATATTAATTATGGATCCCCATAAACCCTAGAATTAAACTACTCACACATAATTAAATCTAAAACATGCAAAGAAATAAAGTAAGTTATAAGGAATTGAAAGGAAGAAATTACTGAAATTAATTGAAATAGAAATCGTACCAAGACGGCGGAATTACAAAGTAGTCAAGAACAAGAGTAAGGTAGAGAGAAAAGTCTAGAGAGAGAAAGTCTTAAGTAGAGAGAGAAAGTAAAAGGAAAGAGTGATCTATAATTACAATCCTAAAACGCACTTAAACGAAAATAATTAACGATCCTAATTAGAAACTAAGTGCCTCAACATCTCAGCTCCTCAGAAACACGCGCCTGATCGGGCTAAGGGCCGCCGATCGGGCGCGCCTTTATGCAGGTGCTCCTTGCTGCGCACCTCGCCCGATCGTGCTAGGTCTCGCACGATCGGGCGCGCCTAGCACACGAGGTGGTGCCTTGCCTTGCCCGATCGGGGCTATGCTTGCCCGATCGGGCCCTTGTGGCTCCTCGAGGTTTTGGACTTGCGATTGGGCTCGACTCCTCGGCCCAATCCGGATCTCCTCTTCGGGTCTTGAATACTCGGTCCAAACCTCGGTATTCCAAATATCGAGTCCTTAATCACCGGCTCGATGGCTCTAGCCGGCCTTGGGCTTCAACGACGGTCATGCTCCTCCAATGCTCGTAGTAGCTTCATAAAATCCCGGGAAAATGCTCCAAAGGTGCAATTCCCTACAAAACTCAACCACAACTACGAAAACACTAGAAAACGCATATTAGTAACAAAAGTGGCTCTAAAGAGCCAAAAACACTACTAATTATGATCAAGGGACGGGGGTAAAATACTATATAAAATGGACATATCAAGTATGTTTTCCTAATTGACATGAATTGCAAAAAGTGGAGTCTTGCTCCTTATTACAATAAATATGATTTTTAGACTTAAGATAGCTAAAAGTATGAGCTCCAGGGTGTCCTAGACGACTATGCCAAGTGTATGGAGAAACAGCACTGAGAGAGGTAGCAAGATAGGTTGACGGAGTGGACTTGGTTGTTTTGACTGGATATAAGTCTCCCGAACTATCACATCTCGTTATTATGTTCCCCGTACGAAGATCCTTCACAAAAAATCCAAAAGGATCAAACTCAATAGACACAGAATTATCAGAGGTAAATTTACGAACTGAAATAAGGTTCTTTATGAGTTTAGGCGCTAGGAAGACATCACGAAGGACAAGAGGTGTTTTAGTATGGAGAAGGGCGCTATGACCATAACCTGTTACTGGAATACGATGACCATTACCAACTAAAATATGATTTTTAGTGCTTAAATTAAACAGGGGTAAGAGATTACCAGCATTATTCGTCATGTGGGATGTGGCACCCGAATCCACGTACCACTGATTGTCGGGATTTGGAAGAGTCATTGTTGAGAATGAAGCTGCCAAGTCCGTAGGGGTCATGGGCTGACCGTATTGGGCTGCATAGGCCTGCTGAGACTTGGGCTGGCCCAAGATCGATTGCTGCTGAACAGGGAATGGCGCAGGGGGCCTAGCCCATGTGGCTTGCTGAGCCCACTGCTAGAAGCTGGCCCAAAGTTGCTGCTGCGTTGGGCCGAATTGGTTTGGAGTGGTGGATTGGGACTGGGCTTGCTGCTGGCCACGGCCCCTGCCCTTTGGTTTGGACTTTCCACCCCGGCCTTTGGTGTTGCGTCCACCGCCACCACCCCTCTGCCCTGTTGTTGCGACGGCTGCTGCTGTTGCTGAGCGGCTGCCGCGGTGGTGGTGGTGTTGTTGTTTGCCTGAGCGACAAACACCTGGCCAAAATTGTCCTTGGCGGACTTGTGGGACTCTTCTAGCAAGATTCTTGATCGTGCTTCATCAAACCCGGGAAGAGGTCGAATTTGAGTGATGGATTGAGCCACCCCATCGTAGTCGGAGTCAATTAAACCGGCACAGAGACGAAGAACCAAGGTTCTTTCGGACACAGGCTGACCGACATTAGCTAGTTGGTCTTTTAATTCCTTCAATTTCTGACAGTAGGAAGATACATCCGGAAAATTTTCAACAAAAAGATTGTTAAATTGATTTTCAAGATAAATAGCACGAATTTCACCATTATCTTGGAATATATTAGCGAGCTTATCCCAAGTTTCCTGTGCCGTAGAGTTCTTGTACAACACCGTGCTCCGTAGGTTTGCAGAAATTGTATTATAAATCCACTTTTTCACAATTGAGTCAAGGCGGTTCCACTGCGCCGAGGTGAAGTCCGTAGGACGAGGTGATTTGGGATCTATATGATCGATAACATTGCAGGAATGACAATGAATCTCGAAGAATTCAACCCAACTACCATAATTCCCTTTGTCGAGGTCAAGAAATTCTGGAACCTCGTTCCTGATATTGCTGATGGAGTTGGCAGGGTGGTAGTCGTTTGAGGGAGGAGGAGGAGGAGGCGTGGGAGGTTGATCATCATCCTTGGCCATTGCTAAGAAACCGAACAAAAAAAAACGCTACTGTAAACCAAAGTGCTAATTAAAAGGCTTAATGTAGCAGCAAAGTGGACCAAAAAGGTAGCAATATTAGGTGATGAAATTACCGCGAGAGATTAGAGATTGCGGAAGAAAGAAAAGGATCGGAATTTTTAGAAAAAAAATTAATTTTGTGGAACCCTAAAAAATCTTGGCTGTGATACCATGTTAGATTTCGGGAAATCTCCTTGGGTTGGAGTGTGTACCATTGAATCATATATATAGTGTTACGATACTAGTCCTAATCTTGTTAGGAAACCTAGTACGATAAGAATACAAATTATATCACAAATATATACAAATATATCCTACTCTGCGGTAAATATTATAATAATCCTATAATATCTATCAACTATTTTAACTCTTAATTAATATGCATGGTCAAATCTAAGAGGTTAATGATTTGATGCACGTCTTGTTGAAAAAGGGAGCAGAGGGGGGTTCATAAAGTAGCTTCCTTAGTCGTAGACTTGTAGTTAGTATAAATTACGCACGCAAGATGAACAAAAAAAAAAAAAAAAAAAAAACTTTTTATTTATACATCTTTTCCTTTGATTGATCAGTTGCTTTACGATCCAATATATCCATTAAATTATGATTTTGTAAATTTTAAACCCGGTACATTTTATTAGGATACAAAATTAATGTTTTTTTTTTTTCAAGGAAAATACCAAATAAATGTTTAAGATAACAAAGTTTAATTTACATCAATAATGCAGGGTTGCTAAAGTTACCAATTTTCCAAATACAACCATTAGATGAAAAACATCCACACCACTACAAAAAACGTGAGATTGTCTCTCAGCTCGAATAAGACTGTATTTTTTAATCAAAGGATATTACACAGTGTAAGATCTATTTGAAAGTCGTAATCATTATAATTTTTTAATTTGATTCAATATATTTTGTATTTGTTAAATTTAAATTTCTTTTGTAGATTTGGTATGATATTACTTTTTATTATTGAAATAATACTTCCTCCATTACGAGTTACTCGCAACAAAGAGGGAGTTTGCGGACTCCTAGGCAAAATTTCTTAAGTGTAATTATTGGAAAATAAGGGATGTGCTTAGTATTAATCCAATCAATAATAAAAAAAAAACAAAACAAAAACTAAACACCAAGCACCACAACCACAAAACCACCACCACCTAGCAAAACCACAACCACGAAACCCACCACCACGAACCCAGACCCACAACCGCCGAACCCACTACAACCCACTACAACCCACCACCACCCACCCCGAAACCCACAACCCACAACCCACGAACCCAGACCCACAACCCCAAAACCCACCACCACGAACCCAGACCCACAACCACTGAACCCACTACAACCCACCACCACCCACCCCGAAACCCATAACCCACAAACCCAGACCCACAATCGCCGAACCCACTACAACCCACCACCACACACCCCGAAACCCACAACCCACGAACCCAGACCCACAACCCCGAAACCCACCACCCACAACCCCGAAACGCACAACTCACGAACCCAGATCCACCACCATCACCACAGAGCACCACAAGACCACCCACAAATTCAAACCCAGAAATTCGAACCCACGAAACCACCCACGAAATTCAAACCCAGCACCACCAAACCCTGAAATTCGAACCCAGAAATTCGACCCACCAAGCACCACAAATTGAACACACCAAGCACCACAATCGAGCCACCAAACACACAACGAACCCAGAAAAAGTCAGATCTAGAAAAGGAAGAGAGAGAAAACGAAGGCGTCGACAAGGAAGAAGACGACGACGGTGATTTCCGGGGATAGTAGTGATCGGTGGTGGTGGTGGTGGTTGTTGCCAATGAAGGTGATGGTGGTGGTTGCCAATGAAGGTGATGATGAATTTAGATGGGAGGTGATTAAATCAATGTTAGGGTTTAAGTTAATAAGATAAAATCAGTAGTTTAATTAAGGTGTTTAGAAAAAAAAAGTAAGGGTAATGTTGTAATATCACATAAAAAAACTTACCATAAAAGGAAAGAAATAAATTTGTTGCAAGTAATGTATACCGGCCATTTTTAATAATTGTTGCGAGTAATTCGTAACGGAGAGAGTATTAGGTTAAATATCTTTTTTACTCTTTCATTCAATAATTATATTCTTGTATTCTTTTACGAGATCTAGTCAAAAAATCTTCTTCCATTTTTTTTTTTTTTAATAAAAATATATATACTACGTGTAAAAAGTACTCTAATTCAACTCATATGATATGGACCTTTCCCCACATTTTTTTTTGGTTTTTTTTTTCTTACCACGTTGCACTTCATCCAACTTAATTCCTTAATATATATGCATTCCAAAACTCAAAACCTAACATGGAGATTTTTTCATGAACAAAAGGGGAAAGTAGTTAGGCGTATAGTTAGTTTTCGTGATTATATCATTGAACCTCTATTGTACCTCATCAATATAAGCTATTTAAGCTACTGACGATTATAAGAGATTATATATTCTGTCTCACTTATATACTTGTAGCTATATTATTGTTCCACTTTATTCAGCTTAACTTCTCTAATAAGAAACCCTTTCTCATCCAATAATCTTAAATCTTAATCAATTTATTTAGTTTTAAAGAAAATGTAAAACATTCATCATGTTGTCTCATACGGAGTATATGGTACAGAAGTCTCCTCTATGTCTTTAATTATGATAATTCAGATCTTTGAATAAGACCATGTTGTAATTAGTTTAAAAAAAGATTAGTGTAAACACGTATCTTTGTATGATTAGTGTACTTTCTTCTTCATATAAATAGGCGACAACATTACGTAATATTCTAGGAAGTAATGTTTGATTATTATAAATTAATTATTCTCCATATTACGTATGATCGAGTAGATAACATGGTGGTGATCGATTCAAATCGATCCTTAGTAATTTTTAATATTTTTTTAGTGTTTTGATCAAGTTATTAATGTTTAATAATATAATTTTAATTAATTAATTTGCCTCAGGGAATATTGGTTTAGCATGTTTAAGCATATAGAACTGTTTTTTTAAGGAGGTATAACTATTATGAATTTTGTACCTTGTAGATCTATAATAATGTTTAATTCTGTTCCGTTGTACTAATCGATCACTTAAGATACTCGCTACACTTAAGATGAGCATGCATATTTTGATGCCTCGTTCTTTCTCTAAATGTATTCGGCATTTAAATGATTTCTATGAGCTAGTTAACTTAATTAGAGCCAATTTGCAGATATTATTGTAATGAACTTACAACATAAAAACCGAATCATAATGATACATGTAAAAAAAAAAAAAAAAAAAAAAAAACCCTCTTGGATCAGAATATTATCGTTTTTTTTAAATAACCAATCCAATGAACAATAACTGCCAAATATAAAAAATAATAGAAAATGGCCGGACATATTTGCCCTATAACGCTCTCAATAAAAGGGTTTACAAGAAATATACCCCTCAATGAGCGATGGCATAAATTAAAAATTACAATTCAAAATAAAAACATTCTAGTACGTACTAAATTAAAGCTTAATAGGTACTAGTTCACAAAATCACAATGTACGTAACAATACATAAATAGTAATTGATAGATGATATATTTCAATATGATTTGTCAAAATATATCCTCTATAATTAATATTAGAGCTTTATGTATCCTCAAAATTAAGTCAATTTGGATAGTTTTATTAAGAAGATTAAGAAATGAAATTAAGGGCACTTTGGTCCGCCTCTCTTGGTCTTCCAGTTGTTGTAGCAAGGGCAGAGTTCTTTGTAGCCAAAGGTACCTGGTGGAACACAAAGGCATGTTCGGCAGCACTTGTTGCAAAAGAAGTTGCATTCCTCGGTTTTACGAGCCTTTGAGCACCTTTTAGCACAACGTCCAGGGCATTCTGTTTCAATTTCATGAAACTAATGTTAATTGTCACGTATACTTGCATGCGTTATTCCTAGTAATTTAATTTCACAAAATTGATAGCAGACTCGAAATAAAAAGAATATAATTCAAAAGTGTGGCGTGAAAACAAATATTATAATTCTATATATAATGATATAAACATAATTTTTGTTACTTACGAGCAAGTGTCAAACTGTTATTTCCATAGTAGTTGGTCCCAGCAAAAGCCTGTTGACAAATTACGAAATCGGTATTAGTATGTTAATAACAATAATCTACTTAATTAAAGGAAGAATGTCTTAAATTGGCCATAATTACCTCAGAGACAAGCATAGCAACAACAAGGAAAGCCAATAGCAATGACATAGCCTTAATATTGGCCATTTTGCTACAAATTAAAGGAGAGAAAAGAATAGGATTATTGTTATGTTAAAATAACAAGAGAAAGAATTGTGGATGATTAGGTTTGTGTTAAGAAGGGGTATTTATAGATTTTTTTTTTTTTTTTTTGGTACAATTACTAAATTAGGAAGACTCATATGAAATAAACCAAAGTATAGTTTAGCATGCATGCATTGACTTTTTAGTTAGAGGCCATTTTCATATGTCCCTTTCTCCGCTAATATCGCTGACTTCCTCTTGTGAAGAGTTGTGTTAGTGTAGGCTGGCTAATTAATCAACTATTAATTAATATTAATCATATTGGATTATTGGAGTATTGAAGTAAATTGTAATAATGTTCATTCATCATCCAAAAATAGTCATAATCATATACTTCATTTTTTTTAATACTTGCAACACTTTTCTAAAATGGAAATATCACAATACTTACAACACATTATAAATGGAAAGTTATATTAGAGAAAATGTGTACTATTTCCCTTATTTAAAGCACATGACCCACTAAATTACACCCTATTTTAAAGTGTATCATATCATGTGAACTCCACATTTCTTAAATACCATGAAAAAGTGTGTGTTGCAACTATTAAAAAACGGAGGAAGTACGTACTAAAATCTCCTGTCTTCAATTTGTTGGTTACGGGCTTACCGCACCTTGTTAGATTTGGGAATGGTTTAAAATAAATGATACTCACAATTCATGTATATACTACTTGTGGTAAATCTGTAATCAAATACGTGTTACACAGTCCATCCACTCATCTATAGTAAATTTGGTCGTATATAGTTATAGTTAAAAAACGAGGCACAAATTGTACGTACGATGATGTCCTTTTGTTTTATGTAGATAAGTGAAATACACAAGTGAAGGGGTAAATTATACCTTTTTATTTTTTATTTTTTGTTAAAGGGGTGCAAATAGACCAAATTATATATATATATATATATATATATATATAGAGGCTCATGTGAGAACACCTCTCTTATATGATAACACTTTATATGTGAGAACACATCTATGTTATAATATGTTAAGGTAGATGTTCTGAAAATAAATTATATCTATCATCCTCAACCTCAACATTCTCTCTCCTCTCCCCAACACCACCACTGCCACCATCGCATATCCCACAACAATACAACTTCGTCACCACTCTCTCTCCTCTTCCCACGCACATTTGTGATAAAAAATGTTAATGTTGCGGTTTCAATTTTAAACCCAACCTACCATCTTCAACCTCAAACATTCTCTCTCTTCTCCCCACCAACGCTATCCAATCTCTAGCTCTTCCATCACCACCGCCGCATGTTATACAGCCTTTACGCCGCCACCTCCACCACCAGCACTCTTTCTCTTCTTGCCGCCATCATGGCCACCACTCTCTCTCCTCTCCCATGACAACCACCATCACCACATGCTCAAGAATTTCGTGTGTTTTGTATCAATTTCTGAACAATTACAATCAAGAATTCAAGTTGTGCAGCTTAATCAAAGGTAAACCAAGCTTAATTGACATTTTAATATGTGAAATCAATTTTTTTTTTTTCATCCAAATCAATCAAATTGGGCAAATTATATAGAGTTTGAAATTTCAAGGAATTTTAATTGAATTTAAGAAACTAAACAACAATTCAGCAATTTTATGTTACATTAAAAATCAAGAATAAATTGATTTTGAATCAATTCTTTGTAAAAATCGAATTTCAATTCGTCTTCAATATTAACGAATTATGTTCAAGAAAATTTACGTATGTTCTAAAAACTGTTACATATGTTCTAAAAAATATTGCATATGTTCATATTTGTTTTTGAGTTCAAGGTCTTAAAATTTGAGTATCGTGTTCCAATTAAAACTACATTCAGTAAAGCTAAGTTTATTCTTCTAAGAAATATTACATATGTTAAGAATCTTTGAGTCTAGGTTCTAAATTTTTAGGCATTTTGTTCTAAAAGCTATGCTACAAAAAGTTAAGTATGATGTTCTAAAAGATGTTGCATATGCTCTAAAAAGTTCTTCTAATGTTCTAAATTTTAAAGTGTTCTCACATAAGTATACTATTCTCACATATAAAGGTGTTCTCACCGAATTCCTCTCCTATATATATATATATATATATATATATATATATATATATATATATATATATATATATATATATATATATATATGGTCATAATGAGGCTCAATTTTTGCATGTTTGCAAATTAAAAATTAAATCTCTAGTTAAAAGTGTCGGAAAGATTACTAGGGAATACATTAAAATCATTATATCAAACAAAGCTTGAATTGAATCACGAGTTTTTAAATGTCTATAATCACTCCATATATGTCCGATATGGGTTTTGAATGTTTTAACGGCCCGATTTGATGGTGTAACACTGGTCTAGTCTTCGACTTTTGAATCATCAAATTATCGGTTCGACTGGTCTTGGATCGGTGTGCTTGCAAGTGCACACATATATTGATGCATAAAAAAAGAAAATTTAGAGGGTTGTTTAATGAGTATAGTGACCTAATGTGAACTGAAGCTGAACGTTTTGCCTTCAATTAATCGGAGCAAATTTTAGGAATGTATTTTAGGGTAGCTTTATGGGAACCTTTTACAACAATTTCTCATACCTAACTATATACCAACATGTCAATTTTGGCCGTTGTATTGTTAGTTTTGTTACCCAAAAAAACCAATAGTTAATTAGAGGTGCATAGGTTAATTATGATTCTATCATACTCTGTACCATATTAACAAAACATTGAATTTACCTAATACTTCCTCCGTTTTTTAATAATTACAACACACACTTTTTCACGGTATTTAAGATATGTGGGGTTCACATGATATAATACATTTTAAAATGGGGTGAGTGGTTGTTAAGAGTGTAATTTAGTGGGTCATGTGCTTTAAATAAGAGAAATAGTATAGTTTTTCCCTAAAGTAACTTTCCATTTATGGTGTGTTGCAAGTATTGTGACATTTCCATTTTAGGGAAGTGTTGCAAGTATTAAAAAACGGAGGAAGTACTGTATTTTTTTTGAAAAGGAAAGCTGTACAAATAGTTTATAGTTATACTATACTAGTTTGTGCCCGGACGATACCCGGATTGTCTTAAACTTTTTAGCTTGAAGGTTAAATACGATATTATAACTCCATTTTGATTATGTAAAATTTTTAGACATTCGATATCATTCGCTTATTTATATAATAGTGTACTTTTTGTAGTTTTATTTGTAAATAAATATCTATGTTATTATTAACTTGATATTTTTTAATTGCACTTAAATTATTTCTAATAAACATATTATAAACGGATCTCATTTTAAATAACTTTTTAAACGAATTTTATGATGGGAATAGTACTGAGTTATAAGATATTTATAAAAAGTTATAATTAATTTTGTATATATGAAATATTAAAAGTATATCAATAATAAAATACTATACAACATTTGTATCTTAAAAATCTATCCAAAGTTTGCTTAGTTAGCATCCTATGTGTCACAACAATACCTATTAACGCATACGTGGCTTGATACTTGGCGAAAAACTGGAATGCCAAGTATCGATGTCTTGTGACCTGGTTGCGAGACCGGCTTTATATATTAGTGATATGATATGTACTTCTTCTTACCCATATATTAAAGGTAAGTAATAAAAAATTTACAGATATTGTCGATATTTACAACACTTAATTCTGCTAGCGGCATATAAACATCATACCATTCATACGTATACATCAATTTTAAATTGGTACTCCGTATATAGTTTGATAATTTTATGACATAATTATGTGTCAATTGGTGTAATCAATAGTTAATAATTATTTTTATCTTTATAATTGAAAAATGTGTTTGATAAGAAAAAAAGTATACCAAAAAAGCATGGTTAATAACATTAATTCTTGTGTAAAAAAAAATAATAACATTAATTTAACTAGGTTTGTACTATAAATAGAATTGAGCTGTTATTATTTTCTCATTTATTTTTGAACTTTGCTCGTTTTACTAAGGTCTTGCTCACTTTACCTTATTCAAATAATAAATAGTGAAAATAATTTTACTTTAGAAAATTAGGTTAAGTTAGTTCAGTATAATAAGTTTAGTTCAATAAAAAAAAAGTTTTAATTAGAAAAAATCTAAAAAATTTATACTAGTCGTTTGAAATATGACTACCATAACATTTTAATGATTTTATACTTCATAATTGACACATTTTTTCCAAGTAATTTATTAGATTACTTTATTTTTTATTTTTTTTATAAAATAGTATAATCAACAATTTTTATTTTAATTTTTATTATAATTTTATAGTTTCTCGAAATATATTTATTTTATGTTAGTTGGATTTAAATTTTCAAAAATTAAATTTGCACTGTAGGTATTAGAAGACTAATTGTGTCCATATTACAATGTGAAAAAAAAAATGAACCGATCATATTGTTTGTCATTAAAATAATAGGTAGTCATATTTCAAAAGACCGCCGTAATAACATCAGTAAAAATATGTAATTTTTAAAACAAAGATAATAAAGAATCAATAAGTAGTAAAAAAAATTAAGTTAGTCAAAATAATTTAAGTTTAGGTAAAAATAATATGTAATTTCACCAAAAACAATTTCAATTCGGCAAATTTTAGGTGGAGAAAAAAGGGCCTTAACTCTAGGCAACCTTTTTTTTTTTTTTTTTTTTTGGGTTTTTCTACATTATAACGCTGTAATTTTCCGTTTTCTACGTTGTGCCCCCCTTTTTGGGAAATGTACATTGTAACCCCAATTACATAAGCTATCTACACAGTAACCTCGCCGTTAGTCTGCCGTTACTTGGCTCCGTTAATATAATGAGGGAGTGTTATTGTTGGATTATCACTCGTTTTGGGGGGGGGGGGGGGGGGAGGGGGAATTTTCCCTCCAAAAGAACATTTGCCCCCTCCCCTCTTCTTCTTCTTCCTCCTGTTATATATAACCCCTGTTTATTTCTAAGGTTTAATTTTAAGCAAGCCATGTCTACTTCTTCATGAAGGTCCTTCCCTCTCAATTCAACCTGTTCGTTGCAATTTTGCAGCCCACGATGTTTTTGCAACCCTCATAAACTAGCGAAGTTGAAGATCTCAACAACAAATCGCAATCCTAGGAAAGCGTTCTTTAAGTGCAACGATTGCGGGTTCTTCAAGTGGCTGGACAAAGGTGATTTACAAGGCCTTGAAGCATTAAGGATTGATGAAAATGAAATTGCAACTTTGAAGGAGAAATTAACAGAGTTTAATTCGTACATTAGGGAAGTAGTTAAAATAGGTGTCATTATGTTGTGGTGTTAGTGATAATTGTGATGTTAAAAAGTGTAGGGTGAAGAGATTGTAACTTGAACATTGTAACTCATCTATTGTTGTTGTTCTCTTTCTGTTGTAGTTAATATTGTGTTAATGAAAAGGGTAATATTGTTTAATGAGCTATTTGCATTGACATTTTTCTCAGTTATGAAATAAAAGCAAACATATAATTGAGTAAAAAACTGTTAATAAAGCAATAAAAGCAATTAGTGATAATCTTGTAACATAGATAATTGATCCATATAAACATAATATTCAATGTTGTAGAACCATATGTGTTTGACACCCAAAAACATCAAAGTATGACACCCAAAAACAAACTACATCCAAATCATACTTCCATCACATGTGGGTCTTAATTAACATAATTACAGAAATTTTGAACCCAAAAATATCAACACCCAAAAAAAACTGCCATTGTTCATGTTTTCCCCAAAAAAAACCGTGACACTAAGTTGTTCCAGAGTGGAACTCATAACATAGCAAGCCTGTTCATGATCTTTTGCCTCTTTGGGCTGAGGTTGTTATGTAAACTTATTGATGTTGGGACAGGCTGTGTGAAAGGTCCTTTAGTGTGTGCTGGCTGCCTAATTGCTTGCCTTGGCAATGGTTAGCTTGAAGACTTTGCAGCTGTATGAGATGAACTTTCCCAATCATTTGATCAATTAAGCTAACCTCAATGCTTTGTTGACTGGTGTGTTGCCTTGGTTGCCTCTTGGGCTTGGTAGTGGTGTTGGCTGACTTCCCTTGCTGTTGCAGCAGTTCCTTCTTAGTGGATCCACCTTTGCAAGTGGTTGAATTATACCCAGACTGTTTGCAATTCTTGTACTGGACTGTTGCCTTCCTCTTTCCTTTTCTCTTCTCCCCCTCTTCTCTTCTCCTATTTTTGGAAGGTCTGCCCACACTTTTTTTCATTGGGGGAGGGACTAGCTTGGGCAAATCTAAGTCAGGCCATTGGTCAGGATTAGGGATAGGCAATATATTCCCATTGTAGGCTAACTTATACCTAGCTATAGAATACCATTCACTGACATAATCAAGTGGATCTTTGCCAGCATCTAGTACAACCCTAATTCCATGCCTACATGGAATGCCACTTACACACATAACTCTTGCTGTTAAGTGAAACAGGGAGCATACTCCTTCCATCAGAAATTTCATACTCTCCCTTGCCAGATGGATATGCATGGCATAACCTGGATTCCTTGGTTATAACTCTGACAGATTCTATAATATTAGGGCATATTCCCTCATCAACCCATTGGTCAGCCGGTTGTTGTCTTGTTGCATGTCTGACCATAGCAATCCTCCTAACACCTATTATAATTAAGACATTTTCAGTCAGCAAAACCATGTAAATACAGTGAAGTAAAAAGTACAAGGGAGAAGATTTACCTTCAAGTAAAGTGAGTGTAGGGTAAGTCTTGTCTACACTAATAGTGTTGTTGAAACTCTCCACAAAATTGTTTGTATTCTCATCTGAAGCAGTTTCACAGTCAAACTTCCATCTGGCCCATCTTTCAAGAGGCCCTAAATCTTTGAACCATTTCACAGTTCCAAGTCCAGTAGCTTGTTGAATTTTGGTGAGTGCTTTTTTGAAACCAAATGCTGAGTATGCATTAGTCACTCCCCAAAATAGCTTGTGCATGAGAATGCCAGGGTACTCAGTCTTGAAATTTTTGCATAAATGCCTAGCGCAGTATCTCCTTCCAACCTTTGGCCAAATCTGATCCAGTAAGGGGTCAATTCCCTTATAGACATTGAAACAAACATGTTAGAAATTACCCTAGTTAATGCAAGACATGAAATAAACTAGAAGATTAATGATGACAAACCTTCTGTTTATCAGACATTATTGTCCAATCATCCCTTCCAGTTGTAGTGAGAATGTTTTTTAAATGATGAAAAAACCTAGACCAGCTAGTCTTGTTCTCAGAATCAACAACAACTACTGCTACTGGGAAAATTTCATTATTCCCATCTAAAGACACTACAGACAAGAGAATCCCTCCATAGTTGCCTTTCAAATGGAAACCATCCACACCAACAAGCCCTCTGCATCCTTGGATTAGACCTTGGAACTGTGTTGTAAAGCTTATGAAAATTGATCTGAATTGGAGAGGCTGCTCTGGTTGTTGTAGTGCCTTCCATGTGCAAAATGCAATAGAACCTGGATTTCTCTCTTTTACCATGTGGCAGTAAACATTGAGGTTGAAGTATGACTCATCATGACCTCCCTGAATCATCTCCATTGCAATGGCCTTCATTTTGTACAATGTCATGCTAACCCCAAATCTCTCCCAAAGTAATTGGTTCAAAGCTTTGCCTTTGATGTCTGGACTGGCTCTGATATCTTCTAGGAGCTTTGTAGCAGCCCATTTGCAATTACACATGGGATTGTTCATCATGTTCAAGTCACATGTGTGCTTGTTCTTAATGCTTATTATGGCTCATGTAAACCCATCCAGTAGCATTCTTGCATGAATTCTTCAACTGCATCTACTAGCAGGACACTCAACTGTGTATCTATCATGCTCTGCTTTCCTAACAACTAAACTAAACCCCTTCTGGATGCAATAGTCTCTTAGGGCTTCCTTAATTGAAATGATCCCTATCAACAAACATTTGCCAAGCCCTTAAACTAATCTTTCCTATTTCAGCATCATCATACACCTCACCAACATTGGGTTTCAATCCTAACCGACCTTCATCTCCATCATAAAGTTTCCAGTGACCAGTAAAAGAAAAGGCTCCCATCCACCATCAACAAAATTATAGTTTAACAAGTCAGCCATATTCTCCTCAACTTCGTCTGGATCACCCTCCTCACACTCACTGTTATTCTCTTCATCAACTTTAGGTATATACTTACCATCACTCTCAGATTCACTATCATCATCACTATGCACAATGTCATCTTCATTACCAGCCCTAGTAGCACCCCTTTTCCTACTCCTAACACTTTCATTTGCCTCACTAGGTATATTATGGGAAGACTGACTAAAAGGAACAAACAAACCCTTTACCCTAGCAGTGGAATTAGCCATTTTTTTCCCATGAGGAAAGAGCTGCACTTTGCTTAGGCATAACCTGCTTGTTTTGGAAGTTTTTGGAGCAAGTTCAGGATGATGTGGTTGAAAGGGGGCATTCCTAAGATTTGGGCTTGGATCACCTTGTAAGAGCCTAGGGCTTCTTCTGGGTACATGAGGTGAATGTTGGGAGGAGTGGTGGTTAAAACGTAAACATCAGCAGCAACTATGACATGAGGAGAGGAATGTGGAGATATTTCTTCTAACAACCTAGGTAACCTCCTACCATGACTGGGTGGAGAGGAAATCTGTGGAGGTGAACTAGGTAGGGTCAACCTTGGGATCCTCCTAACTTATCAATATCAATTATTGTTAAGTCGACACAATTAGCACCATAGTGGATTTTTAAAATCCTCTCTTCATCCATCTGCAAATCATTACCAATATATCTATCAAAAACAAACAATAGCTAACAAAGACCCAAACTTTAACAAGGTTAATGCCAAACAAACCCAGCAACCAAATTTCTACCCAAAGAAAGACGTAATCTTTGGCAAAATAAACCCCCAAATTTACACACATACATAAATCTCAAGGTCACAGAAAACTCGACAGATATACACACATACACAAATCAAATAACACAAATTCACCAATTTATCCACTAACCATCTCATTCGTATCAAATTTCATCAAAAATACAAAAAAATTGAACCAACCTACGAATTACCAAAATAAGAAAACGATTACATACTTTCGTTGATGGGGCACCTCCAGTGTCAGATTGTTCTTCACTAAGATCGCACGAAGGAACCCTAAATTCTTCGTAACAAATTCTCTCTCTCAGTCTCTGAATTTTTGGTTTTAGGGTTTTTTATCATATAATGAAACAGAGGGAAGTGATGTTTCATTGAATAAGAGGGAATTTTGAAGGAGAGAGAAACGTCCGTGAACAGTACCAGGTTGGTGACGCAATAAATGCCAACTGCCGACGTCCGTCATAAATGTTGCATGACGTAGGCTACTGTGGAGATGAAATACGTAATTTGGGGTTACAATGTAGATTTCCCAAAAAGGGGGGCACAACGTAGAAAACGGAAAATTACAGGGTTATAATGTAGAAAAACCCTTTTTTTTTTTAAATGTAGAAGAGATAGTCACAATGGATAGTTATATATGCTAACAAGATTTGATCGTAGATCTTGAGTTAAGACTTTAGAATTAGGAAACTTTGGTTACTGACCACTTATGTCCTGTTCTCTTCACCATATTCAAATAATATTCAGTGAAAATAATTGATATTAAGTATGATTAAGTCGAGTTTAGTAAAAAAAACGTTTTACCCAGTGAAAATCAGTAACTTTAAGAATAAATATAATAGAGAATCAATAAAAATACGTCTTAATTAGTAAAAATAATTTCAATTCAATAAATAAATTTAAGTTCACCCAAAAAATAATATTTAAATTAAGCAAAAAAAATTTAATCACAAAGAAAAAAATATTTAGTCCAATAAAAATAGTTTTAGTTTAGCAAAATAGTTTTAGTTTAGCTACACAATAATTTGAGGTGAAGAAAGTGAACAAAAGCTTCATTGTTTTCTTATTTAATTAGATGAACCAAGCATGTTTCTCATTTCATTTCACACAAAGGTGTAAAAAATTTGGTTAGTAAAATGAGCATAAACAAAACTAATTTCAATTATGACGTCACTTATCACCTTAAATCTAATTTACATTAACGCTAGTTAGGAAAAACCATTGATAAGTGATAAAAATGCCATAGATCACATTTTTCAGCTTCATATTATGGCTCATAAGGTGATTAATAGGTCGCAAAAACGTGATTATAATGTGTTAAGCCTATTTAGTGTATAGTACTTGGGCCGAAGTTATGAGCCCTAATCTCGTTAGGTTGTATATATATATTTTTGCATACCCTAATACGAAATACACAATCACTATTCTCTCTATTTTGACGTGGTATTGGAGCCTCTATACTCTACACTCTAAATTCCTGAATTTTTTTTCCCTAAATTCCCTTCTCTAATTCACTGCTTGATCGATCAAGATGGTTGACGATAGCAAACTTGATTCTTCTTCTCCTTTTTACCTGGGCGCCGGTGACCAACCGGGAAACCTGATCACACATGTGGTCTTGACGGCTGACAACTACCTCGCTTGGTCTCGAGCGATTACCCTTTCCTTGAAATCCAGACGGAAATACAGATTTATTGATAGTACTATATCAAAACCGCAGGAGAAGAAGAAATTGCTTGACTGGGATACCGTGAACTCCATGCTAGTTTCATGGATTTTGCGCTCTGTTGAACCAAAACTAGCATCATCCTTCCTTATTTCTACGAGGCAAAGAAATTGTGGGATTATTTGGAAAAGCGGTTTTGCGAAGCTAATGGACCTCGTCTCCAGCAATTGCGCAATTCTATTACTAATTGCAAACAAACTAAAACTATGACTATTGAGGAGTATTATACTACTTTGATGGGGTATTTTGATGATCTTCTTCGTCTCAACCCCCTTCATGGTTGTGAATGTGGCAATTGTACATGTAATATGGCTGAGAAATATGAACTTGATAGAGAAGAAGAAAAATTGCACCAATTCTTGATTGGAATTGATGATGATAAGTACTCTGTTGTGCGCACTAATATTTTGTCTCAACAGCCTCCGCCGACACTTGATCGAGCATACCAAGCTTTCCTCCAAGAGGAACGTTCCCGTGGAATTTCTCAAGGGAAGACGCATATGGAGAAAACCGAGGCACACGTGTTTGCTCTTCCCTCTGACCGGCGTTCGTTCCAATCTAATTCTCGTATCGATAAAACCAAGCTGTTTTGCACTCATTGTAAATATTCGGGGAATGAAAATTCTGGTTGTTTTATGCTACATGGATACCCCGATTAATGGCTAGAAAAATACGGCAAAAAGGGGGGAACCGCGTCCTCTGCCCAGCAGCCTACGGGCCATGGAAGTAGGTCCCCTGCTACGGCTATTGCCTCTACTTCTCTCGCTGCTGCTGCCACGGACTCCACCAAGCCAAGGGCTCGGGCTAATATAGTGAACAGCCCACTTGGGGCCTCTTCCGGGCCCTCCCAAGACACTCTTGCTGTAACACCCCCAAATCTCCCTCTACGGAAATACCAGTATAATACGTATAATTATACCGTAGAGATAGACTTGGGTGTATTACCGCCGCGTGATTACGCAAGGCTACTCAAAATACTTAACTCAATAACAAAACTTGCAGCGGAAACTCAACTTCCTTTTATTAATACTTATAAAAATAGAATTGTTATGAGTACTCAAAATAAAGATGAGACCAACATTCTTAAACTAGGTGAAACCATTCCCGGGACTCCATATGCTCAATTATTGACTCCACCTGAAATTAATCAACACTGCTTACCATTAAGGTAAACAGGGCGAACCAAAACAAACAAGAAATACGGATTAGCAAAATATGCTAAGTACGATAAGTGCAAGATAATGTAAACTCAATTTATTTGCAAATATGCTTTAAAAATCATTTTCAATAATTAATCCAATAAAGTCCAAACTCATTAATTATTCTAAAACCGATTCCAATGATTCAACATTCAAAATAATAGTTAATAAAACAATTCCTTTATTAAGAACCAATATATTTTAATCCAATTCCTCACCCAATTGTGCACACCCCCCAAGCTAGTCTCCTTATATTACAAGGTTATTCTTGAGGAAAGACCCGATCATACAAAGTCCAAGGCCTTATCAATAAATCAAATCCGCATAGTGGGATTACCAACATGCTTATAAAGCATTAATAATAATAATAATTCAATGGTTCAATAAGTCCTTTTAATATCCAATAAATTCAAATATAATTCAAACTCCTTTTTTAATAATTCCACATACTTTCAAAATCAAAACCTTTTAAATAGATACTTGAGAATAAAATCTCATATTAATAACTTTTCAAAATCAATAACTCTTCCTTGAAAAAACTTTTATTTAATTCAACAAACCTTTTAAAATCAATTCCTTTATTTAAAGATGATAAGTAATTCAAACCATTCAATACATGATTTAAAAATCAATCATTCAAAATACTTTTATTAAAATCAATACCTTCAAACATAATTTATTTTAAAATCATAATTCAATCACCAATCAAATCAAGTAAAACATGTTATTCTAACCAATCACTTTCAAAGGTATCTAGCCACCTAAACGTACCTTGATCCTTGCTAGAAAAATCACACAAAAAGAACCTCAAGAACCTTGATTCCGAATATCAATCAATACTTCGCACTTTCAAAGTTCAACCACGAATGCACCTTGCAAATAACATAACCATGAGGTTATCACAACATAAACTCAAATCTAATGTGCATGGAATATAAAACTCTTTTAAAATAATACTTTAATATAAAATTATAGCTTTGAAATAGGTATTTGTATTTTAGAAAACTAACCATGAAGAAGGTAAAGGATTAGGATTAAAGAGAATTGAATTTTCGTAGGAAAGAATAGGCAGAACTAGCAGAGGTCATAACTCCTTCAATATAACTTCGAATTGGGTGACTCTTGAGCCTAACCTCAAGGAATTTTTGAGAGGAACAATCTTTTGTGAAACATTAATACCCCAAAAACTGACCAGAAGTGCCCGAAAACTAGCTTCAAAGGTATATGGGATAATATTTGTATGAAAATAGGAGAAGAAAAGTATGAAAAGGTTTAGGGAAAAGAAGAATAAGAGAGAAGAAGAGAATTGGGTTTTGGTGTGAAGAATATGAGAGGTATGAAGGGGTATTTATAGGCTAGCTCATGCAAGAATTATGGCAAGAGAATTTGGGAAGAATTATGGAAAGTAGGATTTAAGAGATTACTTGGAGAAGTGAGTAAAAGAATTAAGGAAAGTTTGGATATTAAGGTGATTGCGTATACTTGAATATGGAATGTATGTATGTCATGAAAAATAATAAGGACATTGGAATTACTTGGGGAATAATTAAGAAGAATGAATGGCAAGAAAATATGATGATTAGATATTAAAAAGATAGAGAAATAGAATTAAGGAAAATTAGAGATTTTAAGGAGATAATTAAAAATATAATTTACCAAAATAAGCCACCCAAAAATCCATCATGGTGGCTTTAGATATTTAGGGAATTAATTTGCTAGTTTAAAGGAATTGAAAATAATTGTGTAAATAATATTTATTGTATAAAATAATTAATTAATAAAATTCCAATTATTCACTAAATAAAATAACTAAGAAAATCAAATTTTCTATACATAGAAAATTCAAAAATCATAGTCATTAAATTAGGAATTTTCGGCCATCTTAAATAAATAATAAAATATAATTTTATTTAATTAAAATATCCGAAATATATATAAATAATCTGATTTTTAAATAAAATAAATGGATAATAAATCCAAAAATAATAATTGAGTTTTAAAATACTTTTGGTGCCAAAATTCAAATATCATTTTGGCTCCAAAATTCAAATAGAAAAATAAATTACTTAAAATACCCTTTTTAGAAAATACTAATTAATTAGTTAATTAGAAAATACGTTTCAAAAATACGGGATATTACACTTGCAGCCTTGTCTGATCTTCAACCTGAACATGTTCGTATGTTGTTAAATATGGTTCATAGTCACCAACAAGATAAAATGACCGGTGAGCCTATTTTTTTTTATCTTGGATTGTCGATACAGGTGCTTTACATCATGTTACCGGGAACGACTCTTGTTTGATAAATGTGCAATTTATTTCTCCTTGTCCCGTCGGACTCCCGGTTGGTGCTCTTGCTATGGCCACTAAGGAGGGCCAAGTGTGTTTGGCAGATGGCCTTATACTTGAGAATGTTTTATTTGTTCCCAAATTAAATTGCAACTTAATATCAGTGTCTAAAATGGTTGATGACTCCAAATGTTTTGTCGATTCACTGTTTCTTTATGTGCTATACAGGACCAACACTCGGGGAGCCTGATTGGAGTCGGTGATTGGATAGATGGACTATACTACTTCCGGCGAATTCCTAAAGTATGTGCGGTGACCAATCCAGAAGCTTCTACCTTTGAGTTGTGGCATCGTTGTTTGGGGCATCCGTCGGACAACATTGTCAAGTTAGTGCCTGCTATTAGTGGCAGTTCTAGTTCTAGTAGTAAATCTTTGAATAAAGCTTGTACTGTTTGCCCACAAGCTAAACAATCACGGGATAGTTTTACTATTAGTGATAGTAGAGCTAGTCGTATTTTTGAATTGATACATTGTGATCTGTGGGGGTCTTATAAGACGCCTTCTACTTGTGGTGCTCACTATTTTTTGACAATTGTTGATGACTATTCGAGAGGTGTTTGGGTTTATTTATTGAATGACAAAACTGAAGTTTATTCTTCTTTTTTCTCTTTCTTTGCTATGATTAAATGTCAATTTGATATCACTGTGAAATGTGTGAGGAGTGACAATGGTATGGAATTTAAACCCATGATCCTTTATTTTGATGAACATGACATTCTTTTTCAAACTTCTTGTGTCGGTACCGCACAACAAAATGGGAGGGTGGTGGAGTGTAAACACCAACATATCCTAAATGTTAGTCGTGCTTTGATGTTTCAAGGCAACTTGCCAATAGCTTTTTGGGGATAATGTGTTCTTGAGGCGGTCTATTTAATTAACCGTACTCCATCCCGTTGTTATCCAATAAAACAC
Source organism: Chenopodium album (assembly GCF_948465745.1). NCBI lineage: Eukaryota > Viridiplantae > Streptophyta > Magnoliopsida > Caryophyllales > Amaranthaceae > Chenopodium > Chenopodium album. Next base: position 7,873,518 of record NC_137844.1, on the reverse strand, counting down.
CATATGAACTTCTTTTTGGGAAACCACCTATTTTTGATGAATTACGGGTGTTTGGTTGTCTTTGTTTTGCTCATAACCAAAAAGCTAAGGGTGACAAATTTGCTCCTAGGATTCGTAAGTGTGTGTTTGTGGGCTATCCTCATGGCAAAAAGGGTTGGAAGGTGTATGACTTAGAGACGGGTGACATTTTTGTTTCACGTGATATTAAGTTTCATGAAAATGAATTCCCATTTATGCATAGTGAAGAACCGAATGACTCTCATGTTAGTGCCGAAAGGGTGCCTCTTGTTGATGGGGGGATCGATGTTGATTTTTTGGATGACCTTGAGCATGTGCTCAAGATTGGTGAAGACTCTACTACCCATGGTTCTCGTGACAACAACCCTCCACTAACCCCGGCACCAACCCCAACTGCTGCTATGCTGGGTTCTGCTGCTGACCCGGGTGCGGCTGCTCCTGGAAGTTTGGTCTGCAACACACCTGCGGCTGCCACTGCAGGCCGCAGCCCTCTCGCGGTCTCTCCTGCCACTGCTACAGTAGGCTGTCCGGGCAGCAGCTCTCCGGCCTCTCCTAATCTTGATTTGGGGCGTGGACAACGTCTTAGGCATCCTCCGGATTGGCACAAAAATTATGTCGCACATACGATCTCTAGTCCATCTATCTCCTCATGTTCATCGTCTACTCCATGCTCCTCAAGTACTCCCTATCCTTTAGCAAATTTTGTGAATTGTGAAAAATTTTCTGTGCGACACCGTGTTTTTATTGCAGCCGTGGATATAGTGGTAGAGCCACGTAATTTCAGGGAAGCTATGAAGGATGAAGGGTGGAGAGAGGCGATGCAAAAAGAAATTTCTGCATTGGAAAATAATCAAACATAGGTGATGGAGAAGTTACCTCCGGGTAAGAAAGCTCTTGGATGTAGATGGGTTTACAAGGTCAAGCTCAATTCCGATGGCACTATTGAGAGGTTGAAGGCTCGTCTCGTTATTTTTGGTAATCATCAGATAGAGGGTATCGATTATAACGAGACCTTTGCTCCAGTTGCTAAAATGGTCACCATTCGAGCTTTTCTTGTTGTTGCTGCTGCGAAAAAATTAGGAATTGCACCAAATGGATGTTCACAATGCCTTTCTCCACGGTGACCTTGATGAGGAGGTTTATATGACACCACTGCCTGGTTTCCATGGCACTCAACCGGGTTTGGTGTGTCGACTTCGTAATTCTTTGTATGGTCTCCGGCAAGCACCTCGTTGTTGGTTTTCTAAATTGGCTACCTCTCTGACAAGGTACGGTTTTTTACAGCTGTACTCTGATTATTCTCTATTTACTCTGCAAACTGGGTCTATTCAACTTAGTGTTCTGGTCTATGTTGATGACTTGATCATTTCTGGAAATGATTCTTCTGCAATTTCATCGTTCAAATCGTATTTGAGTGACTGCTTTCATATGAAAGATTTGGGTGTTTTGAAGTATTTTCTTGGTATTGAGGTTGCACGGAGTCCGGAGGGCATATTCCTGTGTCAACGGAAATATACCCTTAATATTATTGCAGAGTTTGGTTTACTTGGGGCACGCCCGGCAGGTACTCCCATTGAGCATAATCATACTCTGGCAAAATCAGAGAAACCTCTTCTTTCTGATCCTGAAATGTATCGACGTCTTGTAGGTTGTCTCATTTATTTGTCTTTCACTAGACCAGATTTGGCATATACAGTCCACATTCTATCTCAATTTATGCAGCAACCTCGTCAAGATCATTGGGAAGCCGCACTACGAACGGTTCGGTACTTGAAAGGTTGTCCGGGTCAAGTATTCTTTTGAGTTCAGATTGTGATTTACATTTGACAGGTTGATGTGATTCAGATTGAGCTAGTTGTCCTCTGACGAGACGATCTATATCTGGTTGGTTGGTGTTTTTTGGTGGTTCACCTATTTATTGGAAGACTAAAAAGCAACATACAGTTGCTAAGTCTTCATCAGAGGCGGAGTATCGCTCGATGTCTAAAATCACGGATGAGTTAAAGTGGTTGAAGGCATTACTTCTTAGTTTGGGAGTTTCGCATCCACGTGCGATGAGTTTGTTTTGTGATAGTCAATCGGCGTTATACATTGCGCAGAATCCAGTGTTTCACGAGTGAACTAAGCATATTGAGGTTGATTGTCATTATGTCAGGGATGCGATTCAGGATGACACTATTAATCCGTCATATGTGAAGACTACCGAACAACTAGCTGATATATTCACTAAGGCTTTAAGCAAAACTCAATTTATGTATTTACTTGGCAAGTTGGGCATTTGTGATTTGCATGCTCCAACTTGAGGGGGGTGTTAAGCCTATTTAGTGTATAGTACTTGGGCCGAAGTTATGAGCCCTAATCTCGTTAGGTTGTGTATATATATATTTGTGCATACCCTAATACGAAATTAGGTGTATACTATATTAGATATTTTTGGCACATATAATAATTGGTATTGATAGATTAATCATAATGTTATATAACTTTTCTCATATTAAATAATTTAATGTTAATTGGCTATAATTTACAAGAACATTATGTAGTCTTAGTAAGAAGGGGTGTTATGGGCTATCTGGCTTTCTTGTAATAATATTAGCGAGCGAAAATAAGGTTGTCTCTATTGATGATGTTTTAATTCTTGCATCTCAGTGGAATGACCGGGGCCAACAAGCTCATGAGTTTCGTGGTCGCATGTGCTTTAGGAACCTTCGGTCTCAGCCACCTGGTTCTGGTTTTGTTGCCACTCTTCATGGGGATTTGTCTTCCGAGTTCGACACTTGTCTGGTTTGTGATGGGGCTTGGTCGTTTACAGGTAAAAGTGATTGATGTCATACCCATAATGGACAAATTCAAGACGTACTCTTACAAGTAAAAGGAGTTCGATGTTGGTTGAAGGCGATGTTACGCAGCGTTCAGAACCAGCTCAAGCCTAGAAGTCAAAGTATTTCTCCATCTTTTAAATATTTGCAACAAATATTTGTTTTACAAAAATAAGTGAGGTCCATTGACCTTATTACCTTCAATATAAATCCACCTCTAGATATGTAGAAGGCGACCCTTCTAATTATATACTCCAGAATATATTAATGGAGATTTTAATCTTTGAATTTTAGTTTATCCTGTTGGTTTCAAAAGTAATACATTTTGATTTCAAATAAAAATGCAACAGTTGATTTCATAAATATGTTCAAATTAATTCTTTTATGTATTCATTTTCTTGATTGTAGATTTTTAGGCAATATTTTGTTCAAATGTTTGTTTGCATTTTTTGTACCTACATAGTTTAATTTTCATAATAGTGTGTTAAGTTATTTAATATTAGTATTGAAAATTGTTCATCATCTGCAAGATTTATGGCTAAAATAAACGTTAACGTTGAGTTGAGTTGAGACAATTACAAATAATTTCACTTGCGGGAGCCCACCTGGCCTTGAGGAGTGTCTTAGAGAAGCTCTTTAATGTTAATTTATAGAGCAGTTTTCAATAGAGCAGAGCATACAAATACTACTCTTAAGGGCACGGCCTAATTTAATTGATATTGTAAATATAATTTAATTTATGGTTTTTTTTTAACCATATACCCCTGAGTTTTTTTGTTTATTCACCATATACCCATAAACTTTTTTAAATTCATCATATACTCTCGAGTTTTCACAAAAATACACCATACACCATTATTGACTAATGATTGTTAATTTTGTCAGTTATTGAGGTTAATAATGACCTGACACCACCTTAAATACATTCCCCTATTCTCGAAAGTACCCACACTCCTTTTTCCCACCCCCAAAACCAGCCAAATTTCCTATTTTCATCCTCAAAAGCAATCATACGGATATAATTATAGAGATTTGAAGTGGTTTCGGGGGTTTGGAAAAAGGAGATGAGTGGTTTTGAGAATGAAGGAGAGATCTAAGGTGGTTTCGATGAATAATTAACAAAATTTCACTCATCTTGTTGTTATTAGGGGTTTATGGTGAATTTGAATATATAACTCAGGGGTATATGGTGAATTTGAAAAATTTCAGGGGGTATATGGTGAATAAACAAAAAACTCAGAAATATATGGTGAAAAAACCGTTTAATTTAATGTGTACATGAGAGTTTAATTTTAATTAGTTTTAGCCTTTTAAGGTAATCTAATTGCGTATACCACTTGTTAGGGAATGAGTAAAGAATTCATAGGATAAGAATGAACAACCCTAAATAGCTAGGTTATTACTTCGTTCAATTACATAATTTGACCTTTGATAAGATCACCGTAATGAATAGATATTATGGCGGTCCTTTGTGGATAAAACCCTAAAAGCGTCCTTAGCCGGCCAATTGTCGTAGGCCGAGTTTGCTTGATAGTTAAGGTAAAGTATGTCTAAGGATTTGCTTGGAGGAATACTTGTATTTCTGATGTCAAAAGGTTTTAGATGATATGCTAATTAAACCTAATGAAGCAAGAATTTTCCACTTTCCTAGGAATCCTTTAATTTGAGATTAGCTGTCTAATCGTGTCATGTGTATGAATAATGATAACGGTTGATTCTTGACGCAGACATTATTTTGCTTGAGGAAGAATATCCATAAATTGTTGTTGTATAATCTTACTTACACAACAATAATATCAATAACGTACTTCGTATTACATTATAGCATAATCGTGAACTTAACTTGACTTTATATATTAGGTAAATTGCCCTCGACATTACGAACTACAGAGTATGACTTTGATGTAGCAAGAAGCACCATTTTTAACTTGAGTAGTAGCCAAAACAACAACACCAACTTTTACAATGAGTGCAATACGTAATATAAATGATATTGATGACCCTATAAATAAAAATAGTTGGTGCTTACTCAAATTATATATTGTTGGTGTTGTTGAAGCTAATTTTATCTTAAATTTATTGTAATGACAACATTTATCCATGTAGAGAGCAATAATTATTCATAAGCTAATATTTTATATTTTGGTTGTAAAATTCCAAGTTATTATAATTGTATTGGTTCCTAAATGGAGGATTATAAGTATATCATAATATGATTCAAATGAGGAAGGAAAAGCATTGAATTGAATGATAAGCAATGTCTAAAATTATATAAATATTTTATTAATTCAAACAGAATACAAAATGGCCAAAAATTATCGTCCAATCACGCTCTCGATTGTGGGGTTTACAAATATAGACCCCAAAATGGAGCATCGGATTAATTAGCCAGTGAAGTAATAACACGTAAGACAACGACAAAAAAAAAAAAAAAAAAAAAAAAAAAGAAGTTGCACACAGACATATTTTAGTATACTAAAGAACTTAGTAGTAGATGATAGAATTTGTACATCCTTCATTTTGGAAATACCCTACGTAGTCAGCCCATTAGGGCATTATATAGGTTACCTACTAAGTAGATTTAGCAGTCTCTGTTTTACGGCCTTCAATTCTAAAGAGTCGGAATTTATTACTATTAAGAAGAACGTGAAGGTATTTAAGGGCACTTGGGGCCGCCCCTCTTGGTCTTCCAGTTGTTGTAGCAAGGACAGAGATATTTGTAACCAAAGGTACCTGGTGGAACACAAAGGCATGTTCGGCAACACTTGTTGCAAAAGAACTTGCATTCCTCGGTTTTTCGAGCTTTTGAGCACCTTTTCTTACATCGCCTTGGGCATTCTGTTCATTTTCAAATCCAAATCATATTATTAATGTAATAATTATAAAGTTCACTATAAAATTGTTAAGAATTTACTAAAGAAATAGAAATAGTGATCGTTGTTGTAACAATAAAGAAAAACTATGTGCATTTCATAAGACTATCACAAATTTATTTACTTTTGTAATCTTGAAGGTATAAGGTCAATGTGTGACATGAATATTATCTTAGTTTTAAGGTCATTAATTAAGATACTTATGCTGTATACTTGTATCAACAAATTGGCACTATTCTATTGGCTTTAGATTTCTATAGAAATATGTGCATGCATGTGTGAGTCATTTAATGAAATTTTAGATTAAAAAACTTTAATAATTAATCTGCATGAATATAAAATTTAAAATCATTTGTGAAGGATGTACGAAATGTAGTACAGTATAAACGGAGTAATGCATATGACTACATTTTCTTTGAATAAAACTTTTTTCTTTAGAATCATATTTGCAATCACAATATATACGTACCAGTTACCTTACTTTAAAATCATATTCGCAATTACAATATACCTTTCCAAAAAAAAATGTAATATTATTATACGTTTGTATTATCGTTAGTTTTTTATTTGATAAAATTTACTTACATGTATCTGTTTTTATTGCGTGGTTGACATTATGACATATACCAAATGAGAAGAGCAAAAAAATTTTAATCGTGTATAACAGAACATTATATTAATTGTATTGTTTACTTACGGTAAAGCTTCAAACTCCCATTTCCGTATTGGTAATGCCTTGCGAAAGCCTAGAAATAAGACAAAACATAACGCAAAACAACCAAAAATTAGCTTGTTTGTTTTTAATTAAGAATGTACTCCATTTATGTAACAAATGCCTCAAACTAAAGAATAGGTGTAAACAAAATGACCTCAGTGGCAAGCATGGAAAGAACAAGGAGAGCCAAAAGCATAGAAAGGGCCTTCATATTGCCCATTTTGCTTCAAACTTAGGAAGGGATGTTTTTGAGGGAGTTTTGAAAAAAAAAATTAACTAAAGTATTTGAGCTCACTTAATGTGGAATGCCTAGGTTAGTGTTCTTAATGGAGTATTTATAGACTAATTAGTTGTTAATTAACTAAGTTTGGAAGCCCTATATGAACATACTATACTTTTGCATTGACTTTTAGTTAATGGTCTTTGCTATTGACGTTAAAAGCCCATAACTGTCCTTTGATTCTCCCGCCAATATCGCTGAGCTTGTCTTGTGAAGTTGTGAGTAGTGTAACTTAGGTTAGTAACTATGTTGAAAATAATTAGGTTATCTAATCTAATTAATCATTATACAATCTAGTGTGATCGATTTACTTAAAATAAGACAACTATGACTAATTTCATATTGACTAGGGTAGCTAACGCGCGGACCATGGCTAGTTATATTCAGGTAGTTTATCGATCTAGCCTTATGCCATAACTTTAGTTGCTGGTAGGATTAATTTATATAAACAAATATTTATAGGGCTATAAATGTAAGCACAGTATTTTTAAGAGTTCAAAAAAAAAAAAAAAAAAAAGCAATTAACATTAATAAGGGTAAATAAGTAAATAAATATTTTAGAGTATATAATCGTCCAAACATTATTCGTAAGAGTAACTCAAAATTTTTAAAAGGTATAGGAATTAGGTATAATTATTGTATAAACCTAGACGAAGTATGTTTTAGTTGGTAAGTAAAATCATATTCAAAATCTAATTATAATTTTCATAATACCAAGTAAAATCAGTATCATTCATAGATTAACCGTAAAGATCCATAAATTTCCACAAATAAATTCAAATGGATAAGTTGGATGCATTTTAATTTGAGGCTAAAATGGCCTTTGTCAACATGTATACCAAAAAAGAAATGATAAAAGTGATTAGATTTGAAAAATTGTTAACGTTGATACTAGGTAGGTTAAATAGGAGGCTTGTTTAGTGAAATACACAAATACACAATCCTGGAAAATTAAATATTTTAAAATATTTATTTACTTATTTATCCTTATTAATGTTAATTGTTTCTTTTTTTTCAACTCTTAAAAATAGTGTGCGGACATTTATACCCCTAAATATATTTGTTTACATATTTTCCATCATTAATTTTGTCAATGACGAACTAAATTTATGATATAAGGTCAAAGCGAAAGAGCTCCCCGAACATGACTAGCTATGACATACACATTGAGCGTGTTAACAGCCTTAATATAGTAAAAGGAATAAGGGTTGTTCTTATGGACAAACAGTACAAGATAATCCTAATCAATAAATAAGGTTACTCATATTAATAAAAAGGGCTACTTCCATAAACAACTATGGTCACGTTCGTAGGAGTAGTGCAACTAGCCACACACAACTACACAAGGGTCAAGTTGCTAATTTTCATTTTTTGATTCAATATTGGTATTTATACGGCATTTTGGATATTTCTACAATAAGGAGAAAAGTTAATTTAATAAATATGTACTTCCTCCATTCTTTTATTAGAACCCTATTTCTAACATTTATTACTCACATATTAAAGAGAAATGAAACTCTAATAAAAGGACGGAGGAAGTATTTATTTCAACTTCCCTCCTATTGAAGAAACATCCTAAATTTCTCTTAACACTAATTTTCTCAAACGAACAAAAGTACTTCATTTATGATGTAACATGTTGCATTAGTGACATCATGGCAATTAATAATTAAAATACTGTAGTAAAATAAATACCATGTTTCGCAATCCAATAGTCGCTATATCTCTTATTTTTGCGTTGAAATTGAATTTAGTCCAATTGCAAATTGACAAATTGTAATGTGGGCACACCTAGAGGTGTCAAAAGCACACCTAATCTGAAACCAATCCGAAAAATATCCGATTTAGATTTAGACTCGTGTGGACATAATAATTTAGTATAACTCAACTTTAAAAATTGACCTAATCCGATCCGACCTTATCAGACCCGATCTGATCATCTGAACTGATACCCTTAGGCACACCAAATCATATCATAAACTCCGTATGAAATAGTGCACCAACTAACAAAATACTCTCAAATCACGTTCACTATAAATGAACATGGCTAAACCGTCTTTGTAAAGATCTCTCGAAAGTTACTTTTGAATATACGCCACTTGAAATTATATTATACGATATACTAAAATCTTATGAAAGTTTGAAAGGCTTAAAGTAACGAAACTTGACTCATGCTTCAGATCAAAAAGTTTGCACTGAAGTTAGTGGCAAAAGCTCAATTTGCTTTTCTTGCTTTGCAAGATGAGAAAAGGATGGGATCATTTGCAAATTGCAATAATTCAGTAATCCTAGTGTTGAATAGTATCCGTATAGAGGAATAATATTTATTTTTATCCATACTTTATTGTTGGTTGTACTTCGTAGGAGGACTTTATATAAAAATTAAGTTACATCGTTGTTCTTGTAAGGGTTTGAAAACATGTGATTAAGGCCTGTAATCATGTAAATCGTCTCTAATCCAGTTTTATACCTACAAAGGTAATGTATATCAACAATCCTCGGAGCTTATTTGAGAAAAATTGTTCTTATAATCAAGTCAGTTTTGTTGGATATATAGAATGACTATAAGTAGGTGTCACGTTAGGTGCCATATAGAGATGGTATGGAGTAGTAGATTCTAGACCCAACTCAGATCCATAAATCCAAATTAAGTTATCACAGATATAGATCCTGAAATTTTAAACCCTGATGGATTTGAGTACTATGGAGATAAAAACGGATTTGGGCACGCACGAGTTTAACCATAATACTCATACTCGAACTCTTTTACCTGTTTTGGATTTGTTTTAAACCTAAATCCACTTGACTCGTTGTATCTAAAAATGGATCCCATTCTTATTATTTAACTCTATATAAGAATTTCTATCTTCAAATTTATCAAAATATAAGACGAAGTTTCAAATATTGTAAATAAGATAACTAGTTAACCAAGCTAAACGATGTTATTGATTATAGAAGCAAAAGTTGAAAACACAATTAGCCGATCACTACTACTATAGTTGATTAAATATCTTGTAATAAGTAATTTTGTACTACTATAGTTGTACATTTGTACTTATATTAATACGGAGTGGTCCGTATGAACAAGATGGAGATTAGAAGTTAGTTATACAACTAACATGGAGTGCAAAGTGCAAACATGTGAATACATTTAAACAAGAGTCAAATAACGTAAACATTGGAAACCGTACATTTTTCAATTGAAATTGATGGAAACATGAAAACATAATGCATGTGCTTTGCCCTACATCACATGGATCTATCCACTACTCAGTGCGTGTTCCAAGCACTACTCTCATGCCTATTTACAATTTCTTACTTATGAAATTGGAATTAATCTTAGATGCAAGATCTAATCTATTTGCATTTTTAATCTGAATTCCAATCATTGAACTCTAGGATATTTTTACAATATAATTCATTCTATATAGATTCCCAATTATTCAACTATTGCTTACATCCCATCCGGTGGTCGCAATTTTCTTATCCCAAATTTTTATTTTATGGCCTGGTATTTCAAATATAGGTGTTTATTTCTTTAGTATGAAGATTTAATTTTTGTAACTTAAATTAGGGAATATTGTAAGTCATACCTAACCACTCATGACTTTTTTCTGTATACCATTAAAAACTATGTCGATAAGTGAATGCTCCGTTAATATGGGGCGAAAAATATGTACACATGACGTAACTTGACAACTAAACAAATTAGCTCATATCAACCATTTGACACTGTAATATTCTCCGTAATTTATTCAAAGTAGTGTTTTACTTCCTTCAACTAATTCATATATATACTTGGGTTCAAGGGATAGTGTTTTAAGATATTCAATCTTGGTGCATACAAGAAAAATGTCCTTTCTCTTTCCACAAATTATATTCCAGGTCTCACATTAACTTACTATAACACATTAACACTTTTTATTTAAACTCGTCCTAATTTAACGGTCACTTTTTAAATAAAATGTATCTATACATAACTACATATTGTACTGTATATCTTTAAATTTCCCCTTAAAAAAAAATTTAATTTTCCACACTCTTGTCATTAATTAAAGATGTGTCAATCATAGTTATAGAAACTATTTAGCGTTACAAAATATACACTCTTTTCTTCTTTTATGGATGTAAGCTTTCGCTTTCCCTTTTATTTGAATACAACTTTTATTTGACTGGAGGATATTTAATTATATGATAGAGTGTAAAAACTAAATTTTTAAAACTGAAAACGTAAGTATAACATAATATAAAATGTAGATACATGTCATAAAAAATGAAGTTGTTGCAATGCTAATACGGTGTTAGAGATATAAGTGTGTCTCGATACCTAAGGAAATTGGGAAATTGTAGGGGCGATTCCAAGCGTTGTAAGCCATGAATAGCGCTAATATTTGGCTTAAATGATGCAATAATAGAGCTCTTTCGCATGCGTCAATGTAAGCGTTAGTGATGCTTTATAGCACCATAATAGATATTTTTGGAGCACTGCCAAATAAAAGCCATTTCCTTAGTATCTAGGAACTAACAAAACGTTAACAGAAGACCTCAAAATATACGAATTAACTTAAATACGTAAGATAAAGGTTTTAGGGGGCTATCTATAATCAAGACTGATCATTAATATGTAAATTCTATATATGATCATATTTAATTTTTGCTATTTAATTTTTTTTTTAGTAAGGTTAGAACAATTTCAAAGGTCGATATGTAATTTTTGTAAATTAATATTTATAAAATTTAATAAGGCAACATTTTAACTGTTCAATTTATTACTAAATTTAAACTGTTACCAACTTTATACACAATATATATAAATTTACAACACTAAAATGTTCATTATTAGAATATGTGAAGGAGGATTGAGGAATAAACTAGTTGCTACATGTTGGTTGCATAATTGCATGTGCCTATAATATCAACTAAAAATAAAACATATTCATATAAGTATATGAATAATAACTAGTACAAGTAGATCACAGATCCAGCATTTAAGGCGCCAAATCTAATGCTGTTGCTTTCTTGCTACTGCGTAAATTCATTTTCAAAGATTGAATCCTTCAACTTTGCGCTTATCTCTGTCTACAATAACTCATCCTTCTTTGACCTTTTTTTCTTGTTATCAATATGCACAACTTGTTGCCAAATTAGAATCATCATACAAATATACGTAATTTGATTTTTAAAGCTGGGATTAGAAGATGCAAATTAGGAGCATTGATGAGGACTAAAGTGGATTAGATGTAATCAATTAAACTTAGAGCATGTTTTTTTTTATTTTTTTTTTATATATATATATATATTCCATGTTAAAAAAAAATGCTTATTTGTTTGTTTAGGAGAAAGAAATATTGTAGTATGCGTATTGTCTTAGGTTAAGATTTAGCCATGGTGAGCAATCTAGCATTGCTACATTTTAACTTCCTCCATTTCACATTATTTATAACAAAGCACTTTGGAATGCATTTAAGAAAGAGGTTGAGTGCATAAATAATTAAATTGGTAAACTAACTTTAACACTACAAGTTATAGCTAATTTAGAGTCTGTTCTCTTCAGCTTAATTTCAGTTCAATTCAGCTCCAATCAGTTCAGTTTCTAATTTCCTTCTTTCATAAACAATTCAGTTCAGTTCAATAAATCAGATTAGACCCTTAGAGTGATTGAAACTTACCTAATTGAATTACATTATAAGTATTTTTTTTTTTTTTTTTTGAAGAAACATTATAAGTAATTAAACATGAGGTTTTCATAATAATTTTTTACTAGTAATTTGAGAGTGTTAGATTTAGAAGAGCATGTGCCAAGTCTATCAACTGACAACTTATAACAGCAAACAGTTCATATAACATCAGGTTTTGTAAATATAATTCTTAAATTAAGCAAACAAATTTAAAAGAAAAAATAATGAGGTGGAGACTACAAGTTTAAATGGCCCAAACTTTAAAAGCTTTTAAGCTTATTTTAGAAGAGAGATAGATAAAGGCCGAAAAGCCCATTAAACTTACCTCGGCCAACGTAGTGCTCGTAATCAATCCAACTTTGATTTTGACCCAATTTAATGAAATATGGATCAAAAATGGGCTTTTGAAGATTGGGCTTATATAGTTGTATTACCTTCTAAGGACTGGCAGTTTTTTTTTTTTTTTTTTTTTTTTTTTTTTTTTTTTTTTTTTTTTTTTTTTTTTCCCAAAATTGAGTCCGTCCTAAACTTTTGGCCAATACTCTTGTTGATTTTTGGCATGGAAAAACTTCAAATGTTCACGAAGACTTAATTTCCTTATGAGTTATGACTGGTGTCAACTGTCAAGACATTACGTTTGCTTATGATATATGATAAATATGAACAATGTCTAGAAATTTCCAATTCTTTGGAGAATTTTTACATAGATTCACTACAATTATGAAAATAATTATTGAAAATTTTAAGAAAATTATGAATCTCAATTCTCAAGTGCAACAATCAACTGCAGAGATATGTAGGCATATGGAACGAAGGTGACAAAAGTTCATTGCACCAATGTGTACTTTATTGTCCTCCAGTAAAAAAAAAAAAAAAAAAAAAAAAAAAAAAAAACTCCTCGATCAAGACCATTCTATTGTGCCATGCCTTTGCATGATCGTGCCAAGGATCCATATATAGCCTCAAACATGTTCAGTTTTCATAACCAACAATCTATAGAGGCGAATCCAGAATTATTTATTTGGTGGAGGCATGAAGCACTAACTAATTGTCAATTCAATGCATGTCTTATTATTTATTTTTTTTCTCTCTATTTTTATCGTAAAGCAATAAAGGTAAGATGTGCAATATTGGTGTGCCGCGCGGCCGCGCCTATTTCAAGGTTCACATATGTACCTCCCGTTACTAGATTCACATATTAACCTAATTAAGGTATTTAGCCATTAACTTCAAGTCACAAAAGTCTAAGCAAACTTAGTGGCCATCTAATTCGCAAGGATACATGATAGAATTTACTCTTTTTAAAGACCATAATATCATGTTGAAATAATAAAATGCAAACACAGTATTAGCTTGATTTATTAATGGTGTGTTTGAAAAATTGATATATTTTCCTTAAAAATAATAGATTAACTGATTGAACTGTAATAATGGTCTCTACAACATATGATATTTGAAAAATACGTGACAAGACAAATGCATGTGATTTTTTTTTTATTATTATTTTTTTTAGAGAGATACAAGCATACAATGGTAAGTGATGAGAATCAATATTAGGATCTTCTAGAAATAAAATAAAATAAAAGCTTTAAGTAATTGAGCAATCTCTCACTCCTGCATATAAAAATGCTTGTTTTTCTTATATATTACGTCGGTAATATTAATAAACAAATGAACAAATCTGAACCTCTAGTTATGTAGCTCATCAATTTTGCATATACCACTTATATATAAATCTATTACGAGTATTAAAACTTCAATTTAAATTTTTTCAATCATAACCTAACAAAATGCTAATTAACTCATGCATCGTCATCTATTAATAACAGTTATAAGACAGGTGAGAACATGTATCAAGTGCAACCTTTCAAAATTAGCAACTATATTGTTTATACAACAAAATGAAGCTAATAAGAAAGTCAAGTTTTTTCAACTTGAATTATATTAAATCTTGGTTTAGATCTCATGTTATCAATCCTTGTCATTATCAATTGATGTGCTGAGCTCATGTTTACTATACTCAAATCTCATCCTTTTGTCAATTAATTCATTCATACATATCCTAAAAATGTATAATTTGCAATTGTTTTTCTTCCAATCAACTTAATACCTAATATGATTTATATTTTATGGAGTACCTTGAACGTTAATTATAAATCCTTGCATATTATTTGAAGAAGTGTAAGCCATGCATGCATCGCCCTATTTGGGTTCTTTCTCCCTAGTTAATACCATTATTTGATAAGAAAATATAAACTCGTTTTACCCCTAAAAGCGCTGATTCATACAAAAATAATGAACTTATGATTCCACTCTTTTTACATGCTATATCACTCAGTCACTCTCCTTTTCTTATCTATGTTAAATTTTATGCTATTTTTCAATTATATTAATCTTACCAATACAATCGAATGTATCTATGAATTAATATGTTATGGATCGGAAATGACTCATATTATGCGTACGCGCACCTAACATCATCAATTATACAATAATCTTTATACATTAATTTAATTATGAGAATATCTAATCATCAATGTAATAGTAGTAAAACAACTATTTGAGCATCTTTTTCTCTCGAAAGGGAATTCCAAACCAATACCATCATCATACTAATAATCAATAGTCGTATCGATCTTGTTTTTAATGTTGCGCATCTTTCTTTGATTTCTTTTTCTTCTTTCTTTTTCATTACATTTCACCCATTCGTGCATTTTTAATTTATAACATGGTAGTCTAATCACATTTGTCTTGTTACGCATATGATTTTTCTTTATAATTTATTTGCATTCACAATATGTAGTTCCACGTAATAACTTACTACTATATATAATAAAGTGTATTTATTTTTTTATAAATTGGCAAACATTGAAGAGACCTTTGTAGGGTCTAATATGTTCTCGAAAAGAAATGATATCTACTATAAGAATACAGAAACCCTTTTTATTTCAGCTAATCATATCAATAAACATTGACCTCAAAACTAGAGGTGTCATTTCGGATAACCGGATGGAGTTTGGGTCAGGTCTGTTCGGGTCGGGTCTACTCGGGTCGGATATGTTCAGATCAAAATTATCCTTTTCACTCGGATCGGGTCGGACCGGGTCAAATTCGGGTCGGGTCAAATTCGGTTCATGGTCTATCGAGTCCGGGTCGGATATGGGTCGGGTCAACTCCAGATCGGTTCACTTTCGGTTCGGATAAATTTAGATCGGGTTTAAAACGGGTTTAATCGGATAACTTCAGGTCGGGTTGATTTCGGTTCGGATGATTTCGGTTCGGTCAAGTTCGGTTTGATTAAGATAAGGTTGATCCGTTGATTCATTAAATGATCAGTTTCGATTCAATTCATTTTTGTGTTTGGCTGGATTTTTGTCGAGCTGACCAAATTCATATCTAAATAAGTTTATTTTTAATCTAGAGATATTATTGAGTTTTTGCCTTATTATTGGTTCAATATGATTATTAATTACAAAGCACGAAGTTTTAGTTTTCTCATTTGATCAAGTTATGTATAATTTTTATCTTAAAGGAAAATTGAGATTGAATAATTATCGATAACTTATCATACCTATATAAGTGAGACCGAGCTAGTGACATATTGATCTGACAACTTATAGTTACATATGATGATATATATAAAAAAGAATATCAATTTTTTAAGGTTATTACAAGGTTACAACTCTTCATCAATTGTACAATCTTACGAGGTTATGAGTTCTGTACTATTAGTTTAGTTTATTACTAATTCAATTTGTATAAGAGTTGTTAGAATTACTTTATTACTAATTCAATTTTTATATTAAAAACTTGACATTATACATATTGATAGTTAATTGTTACTATGTACATTCTTTTTATTTGAGCATAATTTATTGCATATGTATGTAGTGTGTATATAACCGTACGATGTATAACGCCTATAATTCTAGGATAATGCGAGGAAGTAGTAATGAAGGAATGTATAATGATTAACATATTCTAAAAACACATAGTAGAGAGAGAAAAAAGGAGAGAGATAGGAAGAGAGAGCTCTTTATGTGGACCCCATCTACTTTTTGGTCAGATTGTCTCACGTGATGGGTTTATAGTAAACTTAAGACTCCAGACTATTTCTTTGTAGTAAAAAAGTTAACTTATTAATAATTAGTAAATATATAGTATAAGAACTTGAATAAGAAGGTCAATAATCAATTATGGTCGGGTTAAATTCGGATCGGGTAAAAATCAAATCAAGTTAAAATCGGGTCGGGTTAATATCAGTTCGGGTCAAAACAGATCGGATCTGATCGGTTATTTTTCGGGTCAATTTCGGATCGGGTTGAGCTCAGGTCGGGTCAAATCGGTTCGGTTTGAGTACAGGTCGGGTCAAATCGGATTCGGGTTGAGTTCAGGTCGGATCAAATCGGTGCCGGATTAAGTTCTGATCGGATCAAGTTCGGATTCGGGTTGAGTTCAGTTCGATTACAGATCGGGTTTGGGTCTTGAATTTCTCGGATCAAATCGGATCGGTTACAGTTCGAAACGGATAATTTTTTTCGGGTCGGTTCGGGTTTGACACCTCTACTCAAAACTAAAAAAGACAATGACATTATACATGATGTTGAACCTAAAAGCTCTTGCCTTTTGGTTTACTCTTCTTAATTCATTTCCCACCATATGATATGAAAATATGCGTTATATCTTCTTCTTCCCTTAAATCCAACTACTAGTGGACAATATTCGATTTATCAAATTTTAAAACAAACTTTTAAAAATTGGCAAATTTCTATGTTTTTGATATATAAACCAATTCTGAGCTTTAGCTATCAGCTTAAATTTTAGGTTAAGTTGTTCTTTTTATATGGTATTAAGAGCCAGTACGACACAAAGTCACTGGTTCAAATCTCACCTAGCCATCCTTTTAGATAGAGTATATATATTAAGCACTGGTATAACGAATCCATGTTATTGCATTCATATTTCAAGTCCAATGAACTTTCAGGCGTAATAGTCTATATAAATCAATTCTTGTTCTTCAACTATTAAGTTTTTGGAAATGATCTTTTAACCGTTTTTCATGATGTGTAAGAGATAGACAATGAATCGACGACTTTGCTCTTATTACGAATTGTACAATTAGGCACCTCAAATTTTGATTGGACTAAGTTGGTGAAAGGTTTGGAGACAGTTTGTCAATTTATCTTAACAAATTCACAATTATGATAAAAAAAATATCCGTAAGAGCAACTAACGTAAAACTTATATACCGAAAGTGACGAGGCGAAATATAGGGACAACTTAACACAACAAAGTAAGAAATATTTGTGTTCTCCTTTGCTATTGCTTTAAAATTGTATCACCAACACATATATCATATGATGTGCCATATGAGATGCGCACTGTTCGGTTCTTGGTAGACCAAGTGTGTAATGGTGCGTACTTGGCATCCATTCAAAAGTAAAATGTAGGAAAAAAGGTTAAGTTGATTGCGAGTTTTGCGCAAAACCCGTAAACTATCATTCCTAGCATATTTCTCCTTTTTTGTGGTATGGTAGTTCCAATTGAGCGAATGAATATTACTAATGTGAAATTTTTTTTATAGAGGCGGATGCACGATACTCCGTGCATCAGTTTTCTCTTATAAAAAGCGGAATGAACATTCTGTTGTTCAGTAAAGAACATACATTTGTTTTGTAAAGACACATATAGCTATTTCATAAAGAACATCACACATAACTGTATTGTAATGAACATACAGTTATTTTATAAAGAACATATAGCTATTTTGTAAAAAAAAAACATCCAACTTCATGTTCATTATATATATCTAAAGAACATCAGTAATATTAATAAAAACATGATAATTAGAGGTGATCAACTTTAGCCCAGCCCGATCCGGCCCGAAAATAGGCGGGTTTAGACAAGCTTAAAAATGCATTTTTAGTTAAAAATCCAAATTCGGCCCGAAAAGGCCACTACATTTTCCGGGTTTGGACACGAGTTATTATGTTAAGGCCCAATCCGACCCGAAATTTTTATCACCTCTAATGATAATATAATGTAATGAACATTATTTTTATTCAATAACCGTAATCTAAAGACAAAATTCAAAAAACATTTCAAAATAAACAATTAACATTATGTCACAAATAAAAGTACATTATTCTGATAATCGAAGAACATGAAGATAAAAAACATTATTTAACTGCACGTTATGTTCTTTACAATTTTATAACATGTTCTTTGCACTTTAACTGAATGTTCTTTAAATTTCTATACAATGTTCATTACAATTCTATAATATGTTCTTTTCACTTAAACTAAATGTTCTTTATATTTCTATACAATGTTCTTTCCGCTTTTTTTTGGAAGGGATGCACCATGTGGATCGTGCATCCGCCTGCACGAACCACGCATTGTTACTAATGAGTCTCAACTCTGAGTTAAAAAAAATAATCCATAATTAGTAAGTTTTGTCATTTTAATATCACGTAACCCTAAGACAAGTACCTAGCTATTTGTAAATCAAATAATTATCAACAATTGTTGAGTAAAATTAAAAGCTTAAGAAGATGAATAGGATCCCAATTTGCGAGAAATTTTAGTTATAAAATAATTACTTGTTTGTAATCCTAGATGGAATTGAAAAACTTGGAACTCAACATGTTAGGTTTTATTTACTAAACAAGGGATTATGATGTTGTTCATGATCATGAAATGGTACATATATATATTTTTCAAATTTTAATGAGTTTGTTTTTTATTTTTCAACCTGACCAAGGCCTAAACTATGTTTATAACTTATATAGAGTTAAGGTAATTTTTAGCATGTGTGGTTTTCTTAAGCCATACATTATTACAATATAGTACGTTTAGAAACTATACCAATATTTTTTTTAATATTATATTTTTGTTTAGGAAAGACCAAACAAGCCTGTATATTTGTCATCATGTACTCGTATAAAGTACTTCCTCTGTTTTTTAATACTTGCAACACTTTCTTAAAATGGAAATGTCACAATACTTGCAACACACCATAATTGGAAAGTTATTTTGGGGAAAATCTATAGTATTTCCCTTATTTAAAGCACGCGGCCCACTAAATTACACCCCTAACAACCACTCACCCCATTTTAAAGTGTATTATATTATGTGAACCCCACATACTTTAAATACCATGAAAAAATGTGTGTTGTAACTATTAAAAAATGGAGGAAGTACCAAATTAGCATAAAATTGGTGAAATTAAGTTAAATGTAGCCACTCGAGCCATGTTGGTGTTCAACTGGTTTAGAGCGTTAAGAGTATAGAAAACCATGCTCCAAAGGTTTTGAATGGCGGTACATGGACATGCGTAGGCGCGTAGCAAATTGTGTGATCAACTAGACCGTTACCTAAGGATCGGAGCACGATTTTCCATACACATACATGTGGTAAAATAAATTTTCAAGACCAATTGCGAATCTCATGCTCTTTGTCTACACACCATGACCAAACAATTTCTGATGCATGAAATATATTACAATATTAACAATAATCTGTAATAGTCTGAATTTACTCCAACAACTATAATCGATCGATATTCGAGCAGTTAGATACCTTATGGTTGAGATTCTAAACTAGTGGAAACATTGTAGATAAACTATTGGTATATGACAATTAGATAAGATATCTAGATATGGTATTTTATGTACCAATTCATCATCTAGCTAGCATATATATCATATAAATTTGACTAAAATTTGTCTTGATATCAACATTTTCTTCCTAGAAGAGTGTACATTTTGACTATATCTCATATTGCTTTCATTTCTTTCTTTCTCTTCCGAGAAGCATCTTTTTGTAAACATAATGTCCTTTGCATTATTGTTTCATTACTTGATACGCCACTAAAACATGTGGAAGATGAGTACATCTATGGCAAAATTAAAGAAGCTATTAGATGCCGAGAAAATAACCATATCCTAAAATAATCTCACCACACTCGACAAATAAATTTCCTTTTTCCCCACTCGCGTCCCTACTACCTAAAGAGCTTTATAATTGGTTATAATGTACGGAGTAAAGCAAAACAACGACCTCTTGTGTCTAATTTATGTACAGACTAGTCCACTTCCGCTTACAGAAGATTCGATCCCATAACTTCATTATTATAATACAAGAGATAATTATCAAGAATAATTACAAAACAATATATACATAAATAGATTAATTATTTACATAACCTATCACATAGTATTTCCAAGTGAGCCAACCGCGAACTTCAAAAGATATCAATAATGTAGGAAATTTGTACAACTTTTACTTAATCACTGAAATGTAATTTTTTACAAATAAAGTTGATCTAAATGTTGATCTAAATGCATTTGATGTCATTATATCTCATATTATTATCTCATTTTATTGCAACAATTTCAACTAGATTGTACTCCCACGTAATAATATACATCATGTACAATAATTGAAAATTTTGCCGCCCATAGACTAAAAATGTACATATTTTTAAAAATGATATGAAATTGGAATCAGAATTGACACGATCATTCACTCGAATTGTTCATCACAATCAAAAAGAGATTGCACCATTAAAAAAAAATCAAAAAGGAGAGGATGAATCATATTACAAATCTGATAGATTAATTTACTACAGACTCATAAAACTTTGCTTCCAATATCAATTGTATTAATTAGGAAAAACCATCTCAATATCTTATCAAACTAGTATATAAATTGCAAAACAATCTATCAAATTAACAATTTAAAATCTTGTTTTTCAATCATTAATCATGCACAAATCTCAAAGAGAAAGTATCAATCAACTTTCTCTATAATATTTTTTTTTCCCTATGAATTTATACACCTCATCAAATGGACTAATAGTGTGTAATTAATCAAATAAGATCAATTAAGTAGGTGAAGAACTCTCACACACTACCTCAGCATCCACCTCCTTCCTGTGGAAATTTCTGTGGCATCCACAAGCGGCACATATAAGCGCGTTGCTCGTTCCTTCTGCACCACTAGCCATGAACTCTCTGCACCCATCTACCGCGTAACCTCCTATACTAGCCGCATGATTCTTTTGACACTCACAATATCGAATAGTTGAAGAATTGTTGTTTCTTCGCGATCCTTGATCTCTTTTAACCACCACTTGCCTCTTCTTCATCATCATAGAATTTTTTTTGTGTTACCCTCTTCTTCACTTTCTCACCTAAAGTATGCACAAAAAGAAGCATCAAATTTCAAGTAAGAGAAAGAAAGAGGAATAAAAGAGGGAAGTACTTGGAATATTTGTACAAAACCCTAACCCTAGATTGCATTTATATATAGAAAAGATGATATATGGAGAACTATTGAACTAATAAGAAGTAAAGTATGTTAAAACTAAAAAAATGGCAGCTTTTCTTTTTGCTTTTCTTTTTTTTTTTTTTCAATGCTTTAAATCATAAGCTTAAATACTTTACTTTTTGAAGAGTACCTCAAGGACAAAATCCTATATGGGTATGTCTTGCTTTGATCTCATGAGGGTGAGGATGTCGTAGAGAGCGCGGTACGATTCACAACATCATCAGGGACCGGATGATTATGATGATATGATATTAGAACAAGTGAAAAAAAAATGTGAAGAAAGGAACAAATAATAAAATGTGGGCTCAAAAAAAATGGTTGAAACACAAAGGAAAGAGGACCATATACATCATTTCATGATTAATAAAAACCCTAGATAAGAGGAAATGATGATTTCAACTGCCCTACAATGGGGTCAAAAGAGGAAAAAGGAAAAGTTTGAAAGGTAAGAAATTTAACCCTATAATTTAAGGGTATGTATACCTTTACATTATGGGTACTCAAAAGACTTGAAATGTTGGTTGATTGGGTTAGATGGATGGCCTGTAAAGTTGGGCTTCTTATAAATATTGTTTAATTAAAAAATGAAAGTGGGCCCAAGTTGGTACTAAAAGAGAAGTCAAGATGGGCTGTGTCAACAACCCATTGTCTATTCCGTTGAGATTCTTTGATTTCTTACATAGTTAGGAATAATGTTGACTATATATGTATAATATAAAGTCTAAATTAGTATAATTAATAATTAATAATGGGTGATGTGGCCAAAATTTCCACCTCATTGTACAATCAGTCAATCATGCAAAGTTGTGACAAAATTGTTCTCGAATAAGAGAGAATATAAAGGCCTATTAACCTCTCTATTGAGGTATAGCATAGCCCCCACATTTATATGGCTTTTACTTGTGCAACCACAACCACTCTTGAGAATGAGTAATGAGTAATTGGTTCTTACTTTCAATTATTTTGACATCCCAAATTTAGGCTTTGTTTTGAGGCCAATTTAGGGTAGGAAATTTATGACCTTTTCTTCACTTTCAAGTACGGATTTGCATACTCTTTAGTCTTTAATAATCAACCTCTCTTTTATGGCATTATCTGTTTAATTAATTATATTAGAAAAATCTTTAGTGAAATTTTATGACAAGAGCAATAAAACCATGAGTGTGTGGATTTAAGGGAATTCAACCTCCATGATATCTGTATTGAGACGTGGTCTTATATAAACTTAAGGTCATGAAATAGAAAAAACCTTAATCACTAATCTTAGTAAGGTATTCCAACTTTATACATTTTTTTTTCCATATATAGTACAAATTAGGCCTTATTTACCACATGATTATTGTATTATTTACTTTGTCATTAGTTGGTACCAAATCTTCATCATGTTGTTTCTAAAGGTCATTTAGCAAACCTCAATAACTCTAAGTTGATCATTACAAGAAGATAAAATCCACATTTCTTTTTCCATCATCAAAATTAAATCAAGTATCTCATCGATTATGACATGAACAACTGTGTTGAGTAATTCAAGGACTAATAGCATAATTTCCAAAGTTAGTAGTTAATATGTCAAATTATATCCTACCTTTAGAACAAACAATCACGGCTATGTTTTTAAGAAAGTTAGGAAATAGTATCACTGTTCTCTAAGTTATGAAGGCATTACAATCATAACTTTGAGAAACTCCAATAATAGAATGACTGAAATGGATGAAGATAAAGTCAAAATAGAGGTTTTGGGTCATAATGGAATAGTCAAGGTAAATCATATTGAGACTTGGGAAAATATGACTATCAAGCAATTTCCATATTTGCATCAAAACACCAATTATTTACCAATTAATGACACACATACTATTAAGCTATTTGCATCAAAACACCAATGAATGGAGCTAGGTTGCTAGCCTACAATAGTTGAGAAAAATCTAACCTATTTACTACTAAGGCTAAATTTTTAGTATCTCTTAACAACTCCTTAGTGCTTGTCTAAGAGAATTCAAAGAATTTGAAAATAAAGGGTGAAGTTTAGCAACAAGAATACCTTATAGGATAATAATGGCTAAATTTTTCTCATACATAAGAAAAAAAATTCAATCTTGAGAAATTGTGTAAATACTTTTAATCCTAATCTAAATTTTACATGTATTGTAACCTGTAAGAAATTATGATTCAACTATTACAATTTTTTTTCCCTTACTCGTATTACATTATCTAGAATTCTCACTGAATTAATATTATGCATGGTGGATCTCCACACATTTATAATTAATTTTAAAAGACAAAAAACATGGTAGAGTTTGGAACAAATCAACCAATGATATCTGTACAGATATATTGGGGCTTTTTTTTAAAAATTGACAAAAGATGGACAAGCCATCAATCATGATTAGCCGCCACCATGGCCTCCTTATAATTTTTAATCAACCTAAATCAAAGGGAACACATTGCAAATGCTGTGGGGCCGACATTTTTCTCCTTTTCTAATTTTTCTTTTCTCTTTCCCATTAACTACTTTTTAGTGGAATTAAATCACAAACTTTATAAATTAAATTTAGAATAGATACGCTAATTTAACTTGCTCTTAATATTATATACTTCTACTTTGATAAAATTACTTTTTTTGTGGATTGCTTTGTTCATTTTTAAGCTTTGTATACTGATTTCTTATTTGATGGCTTTAGTTGAAAAGGATATGGAGTTTCGATGAGAGTAATCATTGCACCCACTAGAAATTGTGACCAATCAAGCCTTATTTAACTTTAGTATACATCAAATATAAAGGGGTTGTTTAAAATTGGTCCCAATCAAGGATGGATAAGATCAGATCAAATTAATTCCGGATCGTATAGAAAAATGAAAAAAAATAAATGAATGAGTTTAGACTAGACTTGAGCAAAGGAATAGGCCAATTTGTTCACCATATTGAAATTCATAATAGTCTTCTTTTCAGTCTGATCCACAACGTTTAAAAATTGATCATTAACTGACCTATAATAGAAAATGTTACATAAAAAACTCCTAAATTACTCTTCCAATAGATTATGTATGCTATATTTATCTATGTAAAGCATTGAGCAAGTAGTTCTCTTTACACAACTATCTCCATCGATCTATCTATACTTGCATGCATATATAACTTTTATTTTACAAAACAAGTTGTCAATTCATACATAACTTTAATAAAATCCATTCTAAGGTATATTATTGTTCATTTTATAAATTTTCCTCTACAGAAAGTCTTTAAAATATATATAATAGATTGCTACAATCATTCAAGATACATCCGTATACATAATACTCCTGAAATTTATCTTTGTGATTCAGTCAATTTATAGTTAAGTGGCAATTTTAAATACATGTATGTTCATATAGCTTTTTTTTTACATCTAATTAGTACATCCTCAGTAAAGTTTTTGCATGTTCATGCAACTCACATAAAAATAAACTTGCATTTGAAGTGGTATATATTCTAAGCTAGCTATCAAAGTATTCAAATAAAAATATGGGCATTATTTTGAAGATGATCGACAAGATAAGAAGTATTGACAACAATGCGAGGCTGTTATTGGAAGATATTGAAAGCTAACGACTCATTGCTTCTCACCAACCGCACCTCAACTCGTGATAATATAATACTATATATTATAATTTCTTTTGATTATGGAAACTTATTATATTAATCCTAACAAATCACACCCACTTCCCTTATTAATATTTTTTTATGGTTGATTTCTATCTTAATCCTAGGTTATCAAGTCTTAATTATGAGGACAACTTTGCATATACAACTATGATTGTTTATTTTACTTGTGTTCATTAATTTATTACTTAGTTATCTAACTTATTTTATTTTTTATAATTGGTAACACTATAGACTAAAAAAATTGTTTCTTATATCTTAAAATGCTAGAGATTTGTCTTTGTGATTTAAAGATAACTTAAAGAAATAATGTAGGGATCGAATATGAGCACGAGTTATCTAATATCCCATCAATATAAATATACGTATTCTAGTTTGAATATATAAAGCCCAATATAGAACTCTTTACTTATTGGTGATTGGTAATAGACATATATTTTAAATTCATTTTCCATTCCATCATCTTCCAAATTTGTTTAGATAACATCATAATAGAAATCTTGTGAGTGCATCCTTCTTATTATTTGTATTTGTTAAATTTATTGCCAAATAGCTAGGTATTTATAAGAAAGTACATATGAAAATTAAGATGCACATAAAAATCAAATTTAGGGTGCTTAAGATTCAATCCAAAACCCTTCTTAAAATGGTTTTAAATACATAAAAAGGCCTCTAAAATGATTTATTTTCTCCTTATGTATAAATTTTAGGATGATTACTTTATTTTGAGCTATATTTCCATAGAGTTTTTTGTACAATGAGGCAATAAATTTATTTAATTATACTATTGTCATTATTTAAATAAAATGGTCTTATGGTTGTTCAAATTAAACTAGCCACGCCAGTGTTTATTTTGGACTAGTTTTATTAGTTTAATCTGAATTCAATCTTAGTATAACTTGTATGTTCCCTGAGTCTTGAATTCTCCAAATTATGTTTCTCTTTCTGTAAGTTAGCGATTACTCAATTTTTAAGTACAACTAGTTCTACCAGGTGCATGGTATAACCAAAACTATTTTGTTGTCTAGGTGTTTGGTTAAGCCTTGAACATAGTAAGCATAGGACCAAATAGCCCTTATCCCAAAAAGTCAAAAGGGTCTACTAAGTTTCGAAATTGCCAAATGTGACACACTGACACCTAAATTGGTTATCTTGACTTTGTGTATAATTTTTTTGGGGTGCAAATCACAATTGAATCTATATATCAAATATGGCAGTCCATATAGATACAATCCCATTGTGCTTGCAAGTTGCATGTAATAGCCTTTTATTGAAAAAGCAGGCCCAAATGTTTTGGGCCATTTATGATTTTTTTTTTTTTTTTTTTTTTTTTCAAATAATGATTGATAGACATAATTTAGGAGTGGCTTCGGCTAGATTACTGATATTTTAAGATAGATAAGAGAAAAAACATTGATACTCCCTCATTTTCAATTTTCCTTTTAACAAATGGTTTTCTACTTTTTGTGAACTAATAATTTTGGATTTTTAATTAAAAAATTAATTATGACCCACTAATTTAATATAACATGGAGTACTTAATATAATCAAGAATTTTTGATGAAGTTATTAAGTACCAATTTTAATTCTTGATTAAGTTTTTACAAGATGAATTTTATACATTTCGTTCATAATTTCATTATATGAACCGGAAAACTTACTGTAAATTGGTTTTTTTTTTTCTTTTTTTTTTAAAAAATAAAATAAAATAAAAACTTACATAACACTTTATTTTATTAAAAGACATTTATTAATCTCCCTTATAGTAGTAGAAAACAATAATGGATAGGTCTGTATACAACTAGCATCACGTACTATAGACGTACAATGAACTAATAACATGATTAACATCAAATTCATGTGTATAATGCCAACTTGCATATAAATTGAGCCACTGGATAGAGGATCTAATGACACTAAAGAATGAACTTTGTACTTGCAATGTTCCTTGCACATATAGCTTTCTGTTTGTCCTCGTTATTTTTGAATGATACTTGACTTTTTGTTGGAAATAAAGAAAGGAAATTCAAAGGGTCAGATATAGGCGCTCGATCGGGCGGACATAGCCTGACTGGACGCGAGAAGAGTTGTAAAATTCTAGAGTTCCGCCGTCCGACCGGGCACGAGAAGATCTCTGGAAAAAGGGAGTGTCCGCCCGATCGGGCGCGAGAGCAACTTAAGTTTTAGTTGGGTGCTCGCCCGATCAGGCGCGAGTTTGTCCGTT
This sequence comes from Chenopodium album, assembly GCF_948465745.1. Classification (NCBI taxonomy): domain Eukaryota; kingdom Viridiplantae; phylum Streptophyta; class Magnoliopsida; order Caryophyllales; family Amaranthaceae; genus Chenopodium; species Chenopodium album. Next base: position 7,845,938 of record NC_137844.1, on the reverse strand, counting down.
GGACTCCAACGGTTCCCTTGGATTCCTTTTCTTGGTTAATTTCTTATAACCCCCATTTAAGAGGTTGATTATGGTGTTTTAATCACCATGATTATTCTGATTTTATTTCTTATTGATTAAAAAGATTCCTCCTTGATCTTCCATCTTCTTCAATCTTCATTATAAATTGGAGGTTAATTTTCCTGATCATACACACAAGAAATACATATAAAACACAAGCTAAACACATACTCTATATTGGGCATAAGTTACTTGGCTCCAACCTTCCACCCAAAAGTGCCTTTGAGTGGAAGTGGTGTGTTAACCTTAGAGAACGTGCCGACGGATACAATTGAGCACCCTGATTGCGTCGGAATTTTGTTTTCAAGTCAGTGAATTTGCTTCACGACACACCGTACTCTTCCTATTTTGTAGGATCATCTTTTTGATCTTACTTGTTACTTTTTTATACTATTTACTCTAGATTTCTCATTTATTTACAACACTTTTTATTACAATAAAGTAATTAATTAATCATCTTGTTTTAAAAAAAAAATAATAATAATAAAAGTTTTGATTTGTAGGAGTCACAATCGCATCATAAAGTTATGCACCACAAATTACCACATTGTTGTTCTAAGAGGTTGAGATTGAGGCTAAGTCAAGATACACAATCTTTCTCCATCAAGAGTTTTGTTGAATTGTCTTACTACCATTTTGTAATTTTAATTGTCATTTGGTTTATTTATTTATTTATTGTTTGAAAACAAACAAACGAGATGAGTATTAGAGTAAACAAACTCTATAAAAGTCAAAATGTTTCATTTAATTTATTTGAACATGGAGGAAGTATATGACAACCTAGCATGTTGGAGGACACTAGAGTCTAAAAACAAAACCTTTGCGTTATTAATGTGAAAATTAGTATAATTAGGTGTAAAAGTAAAGAACAAAGAGTATACCTGAAGACTTAAAATCATACTGAATATAAAATATTGGAGTCAAAATAACTTCGGTTCCTCTTCCCATTATTATTCTTTCTCCCCCTAATTAACTGAACTGATTGGAGCTGAACTGAACTAAACTGAACTTAATAGAGTTGAAATAAATTGTATATGAAAGAAGGAAATTAGGAATTGAAATGAAATAAACTGATTGGAGCTAAACTAAAATTAAGCTGAACAGAACATATCCTAAGGCATTGGCGATCAAATTTCGCTGTTTTGGACTGATGTATTGAGTTGGACTGGATTTCTTACATATTTCCAATGTATACGGTGGATTTGATGGATTGGGCCTAATGGCCTATGTACATATATCTTGGCCCATACGCTTACTTAACGTAGTATCACATTAAAGACATTTTTTTTTCTTTTTTTGATGGGCGCAAAAGATGAATATGAACGCACTTCTGCCATTTTATTTTAATTGACACAATTTTACTTTTGTATCCATTTATATAGATTTTTTTGATTTTATTTTGTGATTTATATATAAAATATAGTCAAGTAATGTTTTGATTGATTCGTGTCATCTCTATTTTTTAAATATCAAATTTTATAATTTTTTGTTGTACATAATTAGAGTTATCGATTAGTTGTTAGATATTCATCTCTCTCTCTCTGTTTTGGCTCCATGACTCGCCAATTTGCAACTTACTTTTCTTTTTTTTGACAGAAATTTGCAACTTAAAATTGATATTTATTTTACTGTACAAGAAAAATATTATTACTCGTAATATCTTTAATTATAAACTTTTTATGACGATAAATCTTTAAAAATCTAATGAACACTAATATATTTATCTTTACGTATAAAATTAAAATATAATTATCGAGATTATATGAATTGTACAATAGTCCAAGGCCTCCAGGCCAATTGGTGCAATAATAACGGAGAAATTATAATACATTATTCCGTAATAGATCACTAGCCCTAAACTTTGACTTCATCACTATTATTCATTGCATTTGGTACGTACAAACTTTTCCATCACAACTTGCTTGAATAAATGGTAACATAATTTTTATACAAAAGGCGGACCACATTTGATAAAAGGATAACATTGCATTTGAAACCTTGTGTAGCTAAATAAGGCAACACACTATGGTGAATAAATATTGAGGTACCAAATTATAAGATCAATCAAAGCCATACTTCTCATTATATTCATAAATCATAACTCGTACAATTTCACTAATTTGGAAGAATCTATCAAATCATTTGGAATTTTTATTTTAGAAACATGAATGATTTTAACATCATTGGGAATTTAAATATCACATGAATGATAAAATTAGGTAGGATACCAAAATCTTGTCCGAGGTGCACATGGATTATTATGTTTTGATAGGTTAATAATTATGATATGAAAAAAAAAAAGTCTCAATTTTAGATTTTTAGAAGGGTATGGGTCTTTAGTATGAAGAAGTAGAATAATTAAAGATTGACCATATAATTGTCATAAATTTTCACTATATAAATGAATGTACCTACTTACGTATCTAGATAATTGGCTGACAATTTCTTATGTTGCATCTAGCTACTTACGTACCTACATACGCTTCCATTTTATTCGGAAAAAATGGTCCAAGTGCTATGTCCTGGATAAAACTCATTTCATACACATGCACATAAATGATATGGGACATTTAATTTTGTAACATGCGTGCTAATTAAAAGCCTCTTCTTACACTAAAATCACCATACTAGATGTGTGGAAGGGTGGAAACTATGGAGCCGTGCATAGAGATCGGCAAAGAAATATATATATATATATATATATATATATATATATATATATATATATACCTAAACTTTTAGCCATACAAGTATACGACGAGACAGCGACACTTGGCGTTCCAATTTTTCGCCAAGTGTCACGCCACGTGGTATAAAGTTATATAGAATTCAATTTGTAGGATAAAAAAGTTAGTTTAGAATTCTGTTATTTTCAATCAAATTTGGATAGAATTTTGGATAAAATTGTTAATTTAAAGTTTTATTTTCGATAAAGTACCAATATTTCATATGTACAAATTGAATTATAATTTTATTCAAAAAATAATTAGATTATAACTCTTATAAATTATCATATAAATTTATTTTTTGTATCATAATATTTTTTTGGAGCGAAGGAATTAGTTCAAAATGTACCACATCCATTATTTATAATATATTCTAATCAATTAAAATAATATACTTCACAATCCAATATAATTTTTTTTTACTGTGTGTAGACCTGTCAATCAGATCGGGTCACGAGTCATTTCGGACAGGGTCATTATTTCAGGTTACGGGTCAAGAAATGTTTTTCACCAATATTATTATTAATAATCATTACATGCCTACTACATTGGTTGTTGGTGTAGTGATGATTGGGACTACACTTGGTAGGGAGGACCCGTGTTCGATCCCCCACAACAATAATCGGGAGGAGACTGGAACCTAACCACCCAGAACTGATCCCCGGATTCGGATTAGCCCAAAAGGTGAACCAGGTGGAACACCAAAAAAAAAAAAAAAAATGTTTAAATCATCACAAAACACACATAAATTCCTAACTAATTTTATATCAATGATATGTTTTAATATTTGACATATAGATTAAAAACTTATCTTAAAATTCAATAAATAACCCGGACATTGCACGAGCACAAAATTAGAATATATATATATATATATATATATATATATATATATATATATATATATATATATATATATATATATATATATATATATATATATATATATATATGTATATATATATACATATACATATATACACATACGTACAAAGCAATTCAATATAAGTAATGTATTAGTATATAAAAATGGAGGTTCCGTGATTTATTGGCCTAGTTTAAATGAACTAAATTCTCAATGTTACTTATAAGAATGGTTACAAGATTAATAGAATTTTCAAAATTTGCTCATCTTATTTAAGTTCTTAGCTTATAAGCTCATAAAACATAAATTTTGATAAGAAATTAATTAATTACGCTAATATATGTAGTTCAAATTGTAGCTAATATTATAATAACTTTAGGTTAAAATAGTAAGTTAAAATAAATTAAAGTGAATATAACACACCTTAAAACCCTCTTTTGTTTACTATATTTTCCCTTCTTTCATTAGGAAAAAAAGGTTTATATTTGAGTTTATAAGTTTATTTTTTCAGAAAAATTAAGTTCAAATAAATTATGATAACGGATAATAAGAATTACTTAAGTTCATTTTATTACTAAATAAGTTCGAATAAATTCATAAAAGTAAATTAAATGTAAATTGAATGTAAAACTTACTAAATAAGTTTGAATAAGTTTATAAAAGTAAATTAACTTAAAATTAAATGAAAAAAGCGCAGCCAAAATTTATTTCGCACTAAATTGAACGTAAAATTTACATAGCATGTAAAATTTGATACTCTACTTAAGAGTATCTTAAATATCTTACGGAGTATTTAGTTTATTTCAATCTTTTCCTATATTTATGTATATATTTCTAGATAATCCAATAGTATTATTGAATTAGTACTTCGGTACATATTCCCTCCGTTTTTTTTTTTAAAGTACACTTCCTCTATTGGAAATCCTTTACAATTATTTAATAAAACTCCGTATATTTTTATCCACTAATGGTTCTCACTCCTTCTCACACTACTTTAATTTTTTAATAAAATATTAACATTATTATCTTTTCTTACAAATTTTAATTACCTTATCTACCCCCCTAACATATTATTTTTTTAAACCTCCTAATAATAAAGCACCGCGCAATTTCAACTCTAGCTAGCTTTAAATCCCTACCTTATAAAAAGTAGAAGGTAACTCTTAGGAATAGTGTGCTATCGACTATACCCTCAAAAATATGTACAAAAATGTGTATTTACTTTTTTACCCTCATTAATATGTTTGCTCTCATTAATATATTTTTTTTTTCATTAAACATATCATCAATTAATTCAAATTTTATTTTTTTTTAACAAAAAACTTGCAACAAAGAACTTGCAATGCCTTTTTTTAAATATAAAAGTTATACTTCATATGTTATTATTATTATTATTTAAAAAGAAAAAAAAATTGTATTTACGAAGAGACTGTTTATTTTTACTCCTTCGTGGTTGCTCTTCTTATTTACAATCTTGTCGTCCTTAAATTGCAACACTATTATTAAGGTTTATTAGCTTTGGAATTGTTCGTTGTTTGATGGCACATAAATAACATTATGGAGTTTGAATGGGATTCATATTAAATAGTATATTTAAGCAGATTTTATCAAAAGGTGTAAAGAACTTAAAAATCCTAAAATCAAGAGAAATCTATGAAAAAAAAAAAACTAGACTAGTACGGAGTATTAATTATGGAGAGAATTTACGAGGAAAAATATAACTAAATGGTTATTGATTTAGTATTAGATATAGATATTAGATGATCGTAGAACAATTAAAAAAAAACTTATATTATTAAGTTTTTAGCAAAAACTAACATTTCACATATTATTACTCTATATGACCAAAGCTCAAAAAAAATTCATTTGAAGAAAAACACACTAAGTATTATTAAATCATGCAAATCAATTAAGAGTTCTAAACTAACAATAGTTTAAGATATGAAGGGATGCAAATTAATTAAATATTATTTAATAATAATTTTGAAATAACAGTGTCAAACTTTTGAAGGTTTCAAATAATAATTGTCATAAAAGATTTTAGTGGCTTTTTTTATACTTCTACAAAGTCACCACATAGGCACATAAAACAAATAGGTTGTATTAAAACTAACAGGTCTACTACCCAAACCAAAGATGTAAATACACGTCAATACAACTTCTCTACAAAAGCTAACTCATTCGTGCACATCGCGCGCGTAGGCCACCCTACTAAAAAATAAACGAAGCGCGTAGTTAGTTGCATCAAACAAAGCGAGAAGGGGAGAGCGTAGAGCTCAATTAGTTGCTCATATGTTGTTAAGAGTTTTTTTTTTTTTTTTTTTTTTTTTTTTTTTTTTTTTTTTTACCAATTTGTCAAAGCACTCCCAGTTTCTATACCAAAATATTGCTTAAAACTCAATCTACTTGTATCTAAGACCGCTCTTATTTTGATGCTAGTATGGCAATTGGCAATTCAGACTTTTTGTTACAAATATAAGATATAGAGATATACTACTTCCATCATAATATATACTATCTCCATTATAAGATATAAATTTATACTCTCTACAATTCTCATTCTTTTTTTGTATTCTTTTTTTGTCTACTTGTTTGCATTTTGTGCGCTCTCCAACGTACTACGTACGTATTTGACCATTTATACTTTTGATTACATGTTGAGTTAAATTATAAAAATCTGATATTTGGATATTACAAATTGAAACGATTCTAACCAAGGATACATGTGATAATTGTTTACCTAATTTGTATTTTGTACACAAGTAGCAATAGGAGGTAAAAAAAAAAATAGTTTGACAAGACAAATTGTAATTTAAGTGAGTATATCAAAAAAGAGTGAAGGTAGCACTAAGAATAGATTTTTGTAATTTTTGTGGAAAAATGTCTCCGAACATGCTTACCTTTTGGTAAATTGAATTCGAAAAAAAATATATATATTTAAATAGACAATGAGAAATAGATAGATTGGCTCGAGCTTATCAAATTGAGTGTGTAAACCGTTTAATATAGAAGTAGGGTTAGGTTGAATTTTCTAACTTATTGCTTGTCACTCCATACCAAATATCTGAAGTTCCAAGTATATACAAGTAATACAAGTATACAACCATTGTAAGCATATACAAGCTTTCATGTTCTTAAGTCTTAACTACTTTGCAAGATATCATATACATCATCTCTTTAATTACTTGTTTCATATTAATTGGACAAGTCTACTTACCGCTAATGCTTCAAATTATTTATAACTAACATTTATTAAAGTTGATATGTTAAAAATAAACATGTGAAGAAAATCGATAACATATTATTACTCAACAATATTTGATTATATATATTTTTACAATTAATATATGATAAAAGAAAATCAATTAAGTTTGAGCATTAATAATAGTCAAAATGGAATAGTCAGAGTTATGTTCCTTTCATCTGCTTTTTGTTGAATTGAAATTATTGTTGTTAAACTTAAATTATCTTAATAGAATGTAAACTATTTTTAAATAAGGTGGTGAAACGAACAAAGCCTAAAAACAGATTAAATACCTAAGTACTTCATTATGAATGACTATATGGACCTCATCAAGTAAATCCCAATCTTTTGCTTATGTTTCGTAGCCTAGCTATAAGGGTAATGAAGGTACCAAAATTAAACTCTTTGGTTGACTAAAATGACTTACATTGTTATAATTGAACATATGGTTTACTTTGACCTAGAGAAGGAATTGAAGTGCTTTATCTAGCCATGCAAATGACAATTGACTATTGAGTAGCAAGGACAACTAACGCTTCTTATAATTTCTTGAAACAATTACCCCGCCCCCCAAGGATTTTCTATTTTGAGAGCACTGTATAAACTGCATAGATACTAACCTAATCACCTACTATGATTCATTGAAACACTATTATGTTTGGGTTAACGTTTCCATTTTTGACACCGTTTTTGTTTTCAAAACTCAAATACTTTTATAAAACTTCAATCATGTCTTTAAGGGTTAAGTTTTGTTGAAGTATCAAAAAAAGTTTTGTGTTATTTTAAAAAAAAACGGTATCAGATATAAAAATATTTAACCTAAAATGGAGCTTCTCCATGCATCCATATCATTTTTTTTTTTTTTAGGAAACGTTATCGGTGCCTTATATAGATAATTTGTCTATCAACACATACGGAGACACATCACAAGGACAATGGTTCTCCCAAACTTGTTCAACATCATAAGGAATTAAACGGGCAAGATTATGAGCAACAACGTTGCCCTCCCGCTTAACATGGCACCAAAAAACAGATTTGAAGTAGCTACAAGAAAATAAAATATCATTCAAGATGGCATCCAAGTCGGTGAAGAAGATCGAGCCTTTGCCTAGACGGTTTATAAGCACTTGATTATCCGATTCGATGATGATGTTTGTCAACCCGAAACGCTTAGCTAGCTTGACTGCCAGCTCTATCGCCTTCCCTTCTGCCACAATAGGAGGCCAGTAAGCTCTGGTGCGACGATTGGCTGCGAAAATGACATCTCCACTCGAGTCTCTTGCTACAACGCCAAGTCTCATAAGTGCTTCAATTATAGTAGATTTGGATAACGAGTTTGTGGTCGAAACACACATAAGTACATTATTTGCTAATTAACATTTTTTTTCATATATTTACAACTTTATTCATTACATTAAAGTATTAAACTCTTCCATCATCATATGGGATCAAACATTGTAAACACACCACCCACCGTTATGTTTATCTTATTGTTATGGAAAACCTCAGCCCACATATGATTTAGCTAGAGTATATATTTGTCCCACGTACATATAAATATTGTGCTACATATATAATTAATTTTTAAATCGATTTGAAATGAAAACTGATAGTGCTATTATATTGTGATCAAACTCTTTCTTGTTGTGAATTTCATTTAGCCCAAAAAAGTTGTCATAATCACAACTTGGACATCATCTATAATTTTTTTTTTTTTTTTTTTTTTTTTTTCTCGAGGTGAACAAGTCAAAAACTAACTATTCATGACGACCAATATATTATTCATACCATATGTGATATGGCATCCCACAAAGGCAACACATTATCTATATTAAAGGACATTAACTATTGAAAGCAGACTGCCCGTAATCGCCCAATAAATGGAATTTCACAATAAATATTTGAAAGAGATCATAAAATTGGTGCTACATTATATAATCTCGACACTTCCATTCCATCTTCATGTTAATCACATGAAAATTATACGAGTACATTTTTATCTTTGTGTTTGATTTTTAAGGTAGCTAAAACTATACAATAATATACATTTTAAACATAATTATTTGTCCAACCATTTTGTTTTTGTTTATTTTTATTGATGAGAGGTATATATTTACATCTTTAGAGTGTTTATATTTTCTCAAGGAATATATGTAAGGTATAATGTGATTTCAAACCACATCATGTACTTAGAGTGTTTATATTATATTCCAAAAGTAAGATATAAAGTGAGTCAAACCATGTTATATGATGTTTTTTAATTCTTGAAAGGGATTCAATTCACTTATTATAAACGATTAGCCTAAAATATTTTAACAAACATTTATTTAATAACTTATACTACCTGTTAAATGTTATGTGCAACTTTGGAATATTTTATAACTTACAAATAATACCCCAAAGTTGCATATAATATTTAACGGAAGTAGTATAAAAAAGAAAGAATAACTTAGCTATGTATATGAGCTGAGATTTTGTTAAATATATGAGCACGCATACAACATATATTTTACGCACGCATTCAACATATATAGTTCGTGTCTTAAAATAAATAAAATAAAAAAATAAAAATAAAATAAAAAAAAACCACCAAAATTAAATTATTTCTTGGTTTGGCATGTACCTTATTATGTTGGGTTTTCTCATAGGTGTCGATGACATTGACATGCATGCCCTCATCAAAGTGATTTTTTTTCATGATGTTGTGGAATATGTATATATAATCGAGGATGTTGAGCTAAAATTATGAAGATGGAAAACTACACACCACATATTTCTTTTGGTAAACTTGCAACATCACATCCTTTTGATTTCAATTCGAGTTATTAGCATATACTAAGTACGAAGTACATAGTCTTGAAACTTCACCACATATAATAAGAGCTTTGATTATGATGTCATGTGCATGGCTTCTTATTAGATGGTAATTACTATGGTTGTTACGATTGAGATCATACGTTGGATTGATGACGAGGTATAGATATATATATATATATAGGATCAATCGGTAGAATCAAATTGTAAGATCCCAATCAAGAAAAACCATATCTTCAAATAATTCTATATATATAACATTATAAAGTTGGCATTTAAATTAAGTTGACAACTAAATTAAGTTATATGTTCGATTATCAATAAGTATAAATTATAAACTGTTAATATTTGGAAATTGTACATGACAATTCTAACAAGTATGAAGTATTCAGATAACTATTCCCTCCGTATCTATTTAAGTACATCACTTTCATTGACACATGTGCTAATGTACAACATTGAACATTAATATTTTTATTTTTGTATAAGTTTAAGCTGCACAAACATGATATTATGAAATTATGCATTGTAACCAATCCAATAAAAAGTTTGCATAATATAATTTGGTTTTTATATATTAGTAAATAAACATGTCAAAGTAAGTATATAAATGGTGTTAAAGCCAAACTGATTACTTCTTTTAGAAATAAAAGGAGTAGATGTATTTAGTTTTTGTATAAAACACCAATGAATTGAAGATTAAAGTGGTGTATGTTAATAATGCAAAAATCAAAATGTATGTGACATTTAATTTAAACTAGAGAGAATAGTTAGGTACTTAGGTTGCTAATTAATCATTATTAATATTTAATGGATTGATTTGAGTTCATCAAATTTCTAATTACTACCCCCGTTTTATATTATTTGCAAATTAAAATACTTTATATCTCATAAATAATACTCCCTCTGTTCGTTTATTAGAGTCTTATTTCTCTTTATTATGTGAGTAATAAATGTTAGAAATGGGACTCTAATAAAAGGACGGAGGGAGTATTTCAAAGTTACAAATAATATGAAACGCAGGTAGAACATTAGCTCAATTATTACAAATTTGCATTGTATATGAATAATATGAAGTAATAATTTTGATTGGTTGTAATCCCTTAGTTCAGATTGTTGACTTGGCACATGTCTTATATAGACAAGTGTTGTGCTCCCTCCATTTCGCATTAGTTGCAACACTTTTCATTTTTGGTCGTTTTATATTAGTTGCAACATTACTATATTTAGAAAGAACCTATTATTATTTTATAATTTATCTCTCCTACTAACTCCACTTTCACAAATATCTTATTATATCTCTTTCCTACCAACCCCACCCACACAATATTTTTTTTTTTTTACTAGATTAGATCCCATGCAATGCACGGATTTAACAAAATTTTACTATGAATTTTACAATCTTTGAAAAGTTCAAAAGTTATAAAATAATTTACACAAAAGAGAGAGTTATAGTTTCTTTCAATATAAACAAAATTACTTAGTTTTATACCGGTTCTTAATTTAACAAAGAGACTAAGGTTGGTAGTCTTGGTACCATGCAATACTCTCTTAATTACAGCTTTTAGTTAGCTAAAATAATTTTAAAAAAATAAATAAATTAGAGAGAATCATAACATTTATAATACGCGTAAAATAACATGATTTTTTTTTTTTTACCAAAGTTATACCTTAGAACAAAGACATCTAGGTTACTCCCCCCCCCCCCCCCCCCAATTTAATTAGTTGACAAACTTTGATCGACACATAATTTGGGCAATAATAATGAATTACCTTTTACCTTATACTCAAGGTATAAAAGATATGAAATTAATAATATGGAATATATATATATATATATATATATATATATATATATATATATATATATATATATATATATGTTAGCTGAATATTGAAAAAATATCTTCCTTGGTATAGTATAAGATTGTTTAAGAAGATTTGATAAAAAATTAAAAAATTAAAAATAAAAAGAAAAAATATTTTAGAGGGAAAATACAGCACTAGGAAATGACACGTGTCATTCCTGGTGTCTGTTTTAGTATTATGTTATTGATTATTATTATTTCTATCTCTTACTAACAATACTTTATATTATAAGTATATAAGCCTAGTCTATAATTTTCTTAAATTATGAGTCAAGCCTACTGTTACAACTAATGCGAAACGGAGAGAGTATTAGAAGCTTTTGGAGTTAGTGAAATGGTTCACAATTATAGATTTATAGGTCATCATGTACAAAATTTATTTTCCTTTCTTATCCCAATTTTTGTCGGTGCAGTAGACTCAAATTTGATATTTAACCTGACACCATCGAGAGGAAAGAAATACACTTGGGCATCTTCAATTTACCTTATTTTTACTAATTTAAGGTTTAATAAGTTCATATATAATAAAATCTAATATGTTCACATGAGTCTCGATAAATTTAGCTCATTGTAAGTATATTTTTAAAAAAAGAAAAAATGTTCAATATATTGTACGAATTTTTAATGTAAAAACTTGTATGAAATGTCAAAGAACATAATTCTGTCACTTTGTGAGTCTGGACTCACGCAATACTTTCTAGTAAGAATATAATTGATCCCTTCGTTTTCGAAAAAAGGTTTCGTTTTGTGATTTTACACGGTTAAAAAGGAAAAGGATATTGTGGAAAATAATGATTAGATCATCATATACACAGTATATCAAATATAAAGTCACTAAATTAACTTTAAAAATATTTGGAGTGTGTGAATATTTTTGTAAATAGGAATAGTTGCTTGCATTGGGTGTATGTAAATATTTTGATAAATGAATTAGTTGCATGAAAGATATGTATGTATGAGGAAAATGTGTAAAAAAAACAAATAATTGCCAAAAAAAAAAAAAAGAAGCAAATGTAATCCTCTTTCATAAATGAAGAGATTACTTCCTGAAAAAAAACACAAATCAAATAGTTAAGCCATGTTCACTTCACCTTAAAAAAAATAATATTCAATAAAAATAATTTCAGTTCAGTAAAAATAATTTTAGTTCAGCAAAAATAATTTCAGTTCAATAAAAATAAGTTCAGTTCAGTAAAAATAATTTCACTTTAGTAAAAATCAGTAACCTCAAAGAAGAAAACTGAAAATCAATAAAAATAATAATTTCAATTCAGAGAAATAATTTCAGCTCAGTAAAATTAATTTCAGTTCAGTAAAAATAATTTCAGTTCAGCAAAATAAGGGAAAGTGAAAGGGGCCTTATAATAAAGATTAAACCTGAATTAGGGCATGTTCACTTCGCCTTGAAAAAAAAATATTCAGTAAAAATAATTTCAGTATAGTAAAATTAATTTCAGTTCAGTTCAGTAAAAATAATTTCAGTTCAGCAAAAATAATTTAAGTTCAGTAAAAATAATTTTAATTCAGCAAAATTAATTACAATTCAGTAAAATTAATTTCAGTTCAGCAAAATTAATTTCAACTCAGTAAAATTAATTTCAGTTTAGTAAAAATAATTTCAATTCAGCAAAAATAAGGTGAAGTGAACGGCACCTTACTCAGGGAAATTACAAGAATGTTACAACCACATGTCTTGGATTGGGCTTTGAAATTCTTTTTGGTGCTTCGCTTAACCCTTTTAGATTAGTAGGTCTCTTCTTGGTTGGCTTGGAGACGTAATAAAAAAGAAAACAGGCGGCCAAATGCTTGTATGGAGAAGAAACGAAATAATGTCCTAAAAATGCAATTAGTATGATTTATTCTACAAGGAAATACAAGCCTAGCTGATTTAATGGCCTTTATAAGTGAGTATATATCAACATCAATTGCATATTATTGGACATATTATTAATCATACGATGTATTATCCAACATAATCGCAATACAATGCACTAATTTGTCAATTTATATTTATACTAATGTGTTATTATTCATGATTTTCTAAATTAAAGTCAGTACACAACCAAATATCAATATCAATTGAATATCATCGGACTTTTTATCGGACTTATTATCATTCATATGGAGTATTATTCGACAAGATCGTGATACAATACACTAATTTTTTGTCAATAAATATTAATACAAACGTCATATTATTAAACTTAAATTTGTACATAAACAAGGTCGATCATAATTAAGTAAGTGCAACTAGAGGTGCCATTTTGTGTACTTGAGTCGGGTTTGTGAGGTTGGTTGAGTCGGATTAATATCAAATTTAAGTTATGCTATTATTGAGTCATAAGAATGGAAATTTGAATCAGGGTAGTTTTGGATCGGATTGAATCGGGTCGGTCAAATCAGTTTTTCAATTTTTAAGTGCAACCCGCTCAATTTCAAAGGAGCAAAACAAATAAATTAAGGCTTCCAATTAATGAATTTTGTATTAGCTCTATTTCAAATTTTATGTAACAAATACTTGTCAAAAAAAATGCTTGTAAAAAAAAGTGTAACAAATGATTATTATTTATGAGACATAAAAAATTCCTTTATTACAAATAATAATTATCTTACGGTGGTAAAACAATTTGTTGGAAGTACATTACGTATAATTTGATGTGTGATCTGACATGCATAATTGCATAGTGGTAGTCGCGTGAAGTTAGGCTCCGCTCATAGAGTCATAGCAATGAAAGACTGAAATGAAGTGGTTTATAATTTTATTTTATTTATTTTATGATTTTTTTATTTTACCATTTCAGGTAATCCATATTGTCTTTATTCTTTCTAGATTGTTTCTTCCAAAAATTAATTACGCCGTAGTAGATATAGAATTAATTTATGCAACAAACGTATTGATTTATTTGGCTAATATGAGTAGCTTATATACTGTGATTGTGCTACTTTAATGACTTGTGTACTTGCATAGTTGCATTAACTATAAAACTTTAATTACTTTTTTTTTTTAAAAAAAAAAAAAAACTTTAATCGATTGAAAATTCAATTCAAGCAAATGAATTGAAGTGGTTATTTATTTTCACAATAAAATTGTAAGAGTAGAATTTTTCCGCCAAAAGATCAATTTAATTAATTTTTAAAGGGCCCAAAATTTATTAGAATGAAGGCTTTATAATGTTTGAGGCGGTCCTCCTAACACAGTCTATGTTAGTTTAAAAATATGAATTGAATTAACATACTTATTTTCACATTAAAGTTGTACGATTAACTTTTTTATGCCACCAAATATTCAACATCGCATTTTTAGGGCCCTAAATACACACTACTACAAAATAGGCCTAAGAAACCTGACAAAAAAGGCCTAAGAAACCTGAAAAAATCTGGTGCCTAGGTAGTAGGTCTCTTAGCATAAGAAACCGTATTTTTTTCCGGTGTCTTAGATTAAGCAAAGAGACCAGTTCTTCCTTATAAACGGTCTCTTAGGTCCTACTAAAAGCATTAAATTATTGAGACAAAGGCATCGTGCATCTTTACTTTACCGGTTTCTTTGATAAAGTCAAAGAGACCAATGTATATAGATAACCAGTCTCTTTGCCCTTTTTTAATAAAAATTAATAATAATGCTAGATCAAATTTGATCCTATGTCCATGATAAAATCTCAACAAGGAATAATGGAATATTGAATACCAACAAATTGCCCAATTACAAATTTATAATTAAATTTGAAAATATTAAAGTACAAAGATATTAAAATTCATCATATCTATTCATATTTCACAAGTATTCGGTGACATAAAACATGAAAAATATTTGACATAATTCAAATCAACTACACTATTATACTCTAATTACAACCTCCACCATAACCATTCAATCCATTAGCATTAATCTGCTTCACTTGATTACTTCCGTCAACTGCACATATGCTCTTTTTGTATGGATCCATTTCACTGCAAAATTACAGAAAAGATAATATGAATTATCATTCTAATTCAAAAAGAGATCTAAAATTAAAAAAATTCACCGAGGTGACATGCTTAGTACTATAAAATCTCACCAAGTAGCATGCTTAATACTTCTTTTTAAAATTCAATGGATATTGAATCAAACACACAATTCACCAATAAATTAATTACTTTGTAGTTTATAATTTCACATAATTAGCGAATTTGAAATAGAGAGAAAAATAAATCAATGAAAAATGATTAAAATTAGTTGGAAAAAATTCTTACCCAGTTATGAGGATGAAAGGAAAAGCATGGGTATGATAGCATGACGAACACTTGACAATAGATTTGACGGCACCGCAAGCCGGTGACGCCAAATCACACACGACGAGCAGATGACAGCGAATATGAAGGCACGGTGATAATTCCACGGTGATGAAGAAAGAAATCCAAACAATTGCTTGTAAAACAGTAATGAAATTGATGAACAACTAATCTTTTGATTGAGAAAGTGTAGAGTAAAAATTTTGATAAATTATGGAGGTGAAATAGAGATCTAGGGATTCTAGAGGAAGTTGAAAAGTTAAATGAAAAACTGATTTTACTCTTTTTTACTTTTTAGTATAATAATTTAGGGGAAGGTGGGTGGTTTGTTATTTTATACAATAAATTAGGTTTTCACTTTTTAATTTAGTTAATTTTTTAAGATTTTATTTTCAAAAATCAAATAAACACAAAGAAACCATATTTTCAAGATTTGCGGTTCCTTATTTTTACCTAATAAACCGGATTTCTCTTCATTGTGGTTTCTGAATCAAAGAAACCGGTAGTTTAAATTATATGGTGCCTTTAGAGTGGTTCCTTTGCTCATTTTTGTAGTAGTGACATTAGCACAAGGTCTTTAACATGTTTGAAATGGCCTTCCACATAATCAAAACAAATGGTAGAAACTAAAAACTATAAACATAAGAAACAGAGAAAGTAATAATGGAGCTTCTACGACAAAGCTACTCAGTAAGTATCTTCCAAAAACTGAACAGAAAGGATTATGAAATTCAGTACTAAGGTAGCTTAGATGAGCATATGATGAAGACTGAACAGTACAGTCGTAACATAAAGAAGTACAGCATCATCATCTGAATTTTATGAAAATGATGATAATAAAATTAGAAAAATTATGTAAAGTCAAAACTGAAATTCTCGTTTCTAACAAAATACTCCCGCAACAATCTAGGCCTAAGTTCCAAGATATCTATGTTTTAATGCTTGATTCTAGATGAATCTTATGTCTCATGTTATTCATTCATTGAGGTCTACCTAGCTATTCCCTATTAAGGTCCACTCTACTAAAAATTGAATTTTTTTTTTTACTGATTGGGATTTTTTTGGCAAATTCATCATTTTTATTGATTGGTTAAATTAAAAGGGATTCCTACTAAATGAAAAAAAAATGATATTCACTAATTCATTACTAGTGCTATTTGCAATATAATGTTGATAATTTTTACTGATTAAAAAATTGATTTTATTTTATGGGCTAGATTGATACTCCGGTATTTGCATCTTAATTAGGGATTTTAGTTCAGTCAGTATGTATTTTATGAATTTTAGATTTATATAATTTTACTACAACGTATCTAGTTAAATATATACTATTCTGTTATTTTAATAAAAATAAAAATGTACGGAGTACAAGAGTAAAAAGACAACTTTAATTTAACCATTTATAACAAAGGTAGAACATAACTAGTCACCTCAACTAACTAGTTAAAAGCATTTCTGTATTATACAGAGTAACATTTTATTTACTACTCCGTACAACATATGTGTATATGTTTAAACTAATTCATTCATTCCAAACAAAAACTGAAACTACTACGACTAAATAAGACTAATACTCCTTTGAAGCTATGTCGTCGTTTTAGATCATTCCTTTTCATCGAAATTAATAATTGTTGTATACTAACAATGCAACATTAAATGTCATTTATATTCACAAATACAAACTTATACAGTAAGTCATTTTATATCATCCATATAATATTAATGGACATTACAATTCCAACACAAGTGAAGTTTCCTTCAATTAGTATTGGGTACTAATGAGTATCATGCTCATGGTACTCCAACATATTTAGTGAAATAACATATCTGTAAAATAAAATAACATAATAATTATGAGAGTATATAAATGAAAATAAACCTAAAATTGCATAAAATTTCTCTCCACGTTTTCTCTCCCTACCTTTTCTCTCTCTAATTTCCCAACCCACCATTTTAGCATCATCAAATCCTTCATTCTTCTCAACAAAAACCTCAATAATTCTTTTGATTATTATTTTAACCACTCAAACAAGCATAAAATTGCTCAATCGAAGTTGATAATCAATTACACTGCATAAAAATGGTTGATATTCATGAATAATATAAACATACGACAATCGTGAACAAGAATGAGAAAAACAAAGTAAGCAGATTTAAATTTGTTTTTGATTTTAAATTAATTAATTGAAAATGTACTGCTAATTTGAACTAAGGCCCCGTTCTCTTCACCTTATTTTCGCTGAACTGAAATTATTTTTACTGAAACAAAATTATATTTGCTGAATTTAAATTATTTTTACTGAACTTAAATTAATTTTACTAAACTGAAATTATTTTTGCTGAACTGAAATTATTTTTACTGATTTTCTATTATAATTTTTCTTTAAAAAAACTGAATTTTACTGACTTGAACTTATTTTTACTGAACTGAAATTATTTTTACCGAACTGAAATTAATTTTACTGAACTAAACTTATTTTTACTGAACTGAAATTATTTTTACTTAATATTATTTTTTTTAAGGTGAAGAGAACAGGGCCTAAGTATGTTAATTTGATTTGATTCAATCGAATTGATCTTATTTTAGAATTTGCTAAAACGTTGTGTTATTTTATGCAAACTTTATGTTATTTTAATAATTAATATGCAATAATTATGCTAAAACATTATGTTATTTTACGTAAAATTTAGTGTTACTTTTCTAAGGTAAAACCTTGTGTTATTTTGTTGAAACTTTATGTTATTTTACTTAAAACCTTACATCATTTTTCCAAAATCAAGGTTTTATTTAAGTTAAAGTCACATGTTATTTTGCTAAAACTATGTGTTATTTTATGTAAACCTTGTGTTATTTTGTTAAAAACTTATGTTATCTGAAACATAATGTTATTTTACTCAAACCGCATGTTATTTTGCTAAATACTAATCAAATTTGATCAGTTTGTACTAAACAAATTTGATCAGTTAGTAACAATGAAACACACCCAATTTGATCTTTAGGTTCAAATTTTGTGAATAACAAAAAGTTTTCTACATAATAACCTAGAGTTTGATCACATTGAATAACATAATGCATTAAGTAAAGCAACGATGAAGAATATTATGCAATAACATTATTATATAATAAAATAACATGAAATACATCTTTAAATAATATAGTATACATCTTAAAATAATGTGATACAAATAAAACCTGGAGTACAAAAAGCATCGTACTCCCAGAGTATAATAGAAATTGCGAGTTTCCTTACAATTTACCATTCCAAATTGCTGCATAATTTGCGACAGTATTAAGTAGTAACCTTTTTTTTTTTTTAATTTTTTTAAATTAAAATAATCAAATTTTACTGTTTTTAAGTTATTCTTCTTTTTTTAAAAAAAAAAAAAAAAAAAAGTGATAACAAATTCTAGCAGAGATTAAAATGACCCTAATTAAATTATTACTTTAAAAAAAAAATATATACCATGCAAGTCATAATATGATGAAAAATGCTAAACACAATTAGCATAAGTTGGATCTTTATTTTTATCCAATATGTAAAAAACGACATAATTAAGCATGATTTATATATGTATACATTTGGATGATGATGATGATTAACATAGTCACAAACTACTAATAATCCTCCTTAGTAATTTACACTTACTTTTTGATGTTTGTCACATCTCACCACCTTTAGTGATTTTTAATCTCTTCTTCATTTAATTTAAACACTAAGATTAAAAAAAAAAAAAAAAAAAAAAGACTCCTTGATATAATTTCTTTTTAATCTTGCTTCTAGAAAAGATCAGCTCCAGTTTCATCATCTAAAGACATGTCCATCAAGTTAACATGGTCATGACTAATAACCCCTTCTTCAAACAACCACTTCTCTAGTAAAGAAAGCGGCACTTGCTCCTCCGATGCCGCGGCCGACAACCCTAGCATTGGCTTACTCTCGTCCTGAAACACTTCAACCGACGCAGACACCTGCGAGTTGTTGTCGGTAGTAGTCGAGTTCGAGTTCGAGTTTGAGTTGGAGCTTAAGAGTGACTTAAACTCATCATGATCTTGATTATTACATGAGGTAGTTTGGGTGGAGTCTTGGGGTGATTTAGGGGTTGGCTTTCTAACCATCCAATTCTCGAGCAACCGAGCTATGTTCTCGGTGCTCGAGGCGTAGATGGATGATGATTGGTTAAAACTCGGGTTTGGGATCGAGTCGGATCGAGGGAGGAACTCGGGTTTGTCAATAGAAAGGGCTTCACAAAGGGCTTGTTTAGCCAAGTGAATATCAGTTTGAAGCCTCCTTTCCCATTGCCCTTTGTTAGAGTTGTTTGAGGAAGAAGTGGATGATGTTGAGTTTGATGAAAGCCCTTCTTGTGATGATGTGTTTTGACCATCTTGCCCTTCTTCTTGCTTCTTTAGCTTCTTCTTTAGATGGGTATTCCAGTAATTTTTTATATCATTGTCTGTCCTTTGTGGAAGGTATGATGCTATTGCTGCCCATCTATTAGGAAAAAAAATAAATAAAATTAATAAGAATATTAATTACTACTACATGCAAAAATTAAATTTGATTTTGTTTTATGTGTAACAGATCTTATAACATGGACAAAATGTGTAATAAATTGTATTGGGAATTTGTAAACAAATTAAATAGAGTAAATTTAGTTTCAAGATTTTTTTTTTTAATTAATTATTGAACAAAAAGATCTACTACTATGATGTTGTTACTTGGTAGAATACTAAATTACTAGTAATAAAACTTAATTAATAAAATAAAATAAAATTACCTATTTCCCAAAAGGGCTTGAAGATGAATAATCATCTTTTCTTCTTGTTCAGTGAAATTGCCTCTTTTAATTCCAGGACGAAGATAATTAGTCCATCTGAGCCTACAACTCTTACTGCATCTACGTAATCCTGAAAAATAACCCGAAATATGAAAAATTATACAACCGTCTCACACAAGAATTATTATTGATTAATAAACGTATACTAATAACCCTAGTAATGATAACAATAATTTTAATGAAGATCATGTAGAAAAGTAAATAAAAAAGTGAAAGCTGGCAGAAGTAGCAGAGAGTGTATTTATTACACAATTTAATGATCAAACCAACCCAAAAGACGAACAACCAAAACCACATAACATGAATCTATACTTTAAACAAAAGAAAAATATCTTTAAATAAAATTAACTTAGGTAATAAGAAAATATTATTTTAAAAATGATTAGGTTATTGAATTTAAGCTAGGGTTAAGCTAAGGGAATGATATGATGAATGAGAATAAAATAAATAAAAGAAAGAATAATACCAGTATTAGTAGGAACAGCCCTCCAATTACCAGGACCATGTTCTTGAATATAAGAAACTAAAATGATATCTTCTTCAGGAGTCCATGGACCTTTTTTCACACCTATTTTATCACAGCAAGGAGGCCTCCCCATTCTCGATTCTATCGAGTAATAATTCTTATATGAGACGGGTGTATCTGTGTATATATATATATATAAGAATATAACTATAACGATCGAGTGATCTATATATGATGGTGGTAAAGGTAGCAAAAAATTTCTAGAAGAAAACTAGGTTTATTATTGGATGTTAGAGAGAGAAGTTGGATTATTTAGAGAAGGAAGAATGAAGGAAAGAGGTTAAAGACAAGGGTCCAAGGTGAGTAGGGATACCCTTATAGTATAGTCTATATATATAACTTAAATAATACTTAAAATATTATTATTGTTAATAGTTATAATTATGTAATAATATTAATAATAATAATAATAATAATAATGAAAAAATAATGATAATACGCTGACCAAGAGAGAGAGAGAGAGAGAGAGAGAGAGAGAAGGACAGGAGGTTCGAAGAGTCAAAAGGAGACAGCAAGAGCATTAACTACAAAAGAGGGGTTTGCAAAAGTCAGCTTTGCTTTGAGCCTCACCGAACCGCGTGGCATTCAATTCATTGTTTTTCTTTTTTTCTCCTTTTTTAAGGGACCTTCTTACACCTATTACTACTATTTTTCATTATTTTTTTTATTTTTTAATTAAGGCTAGTGAGTGAGTAAGTGAAGTAAGTGAGTAGTGACTAGTGAGTGTAATAAAAAAAAAAAAAAAAAAAAAAGCCTAGTTTTATTCATAGGACTGGTAATAGTTAAAACTTAAAAGTCAAAATATTCTACTAGGATTGAGTAGTCATGGTATTAATTTATGTTGACCATTTCAGAGACTCCCTTCCTAGATTTCTACTTTCCCCATAAATTCAAACAAGGAAAATAAAATTACTGCTTTTTAGGTTAGTTTTTTTTTTTTTTTTTTTTTTTTTTTAGGAAATTTTAGGTTAGTTGATTATGTATCACGTACCATTTCACATATTCAATCTAGAAGCTAATTTCATTTCTAGTAATTTTTGTATTAGACGGATGTATGGTAATAAATTAATAATAATTGGTCTACTCTTTAAATTTAACTTGATTTTGAATTAGGCTCTGTTTATTTCACCTTATTTTTACTGAACTGAACTTATTTTAACTGAACTGAAATTATTTTTGCTAAACTGAAATTATTTTTACTGAATATTATTTTTTTAAGGTGAAGTGAACAGGTACTTAGGCCCCGTTCTTTAGAGCTTCTCTGCTCTGCTTTGCTCTGCTGAAATCTGCTCTGCTTTGCTCTGCTCTGCCCTGCTCTGCTCTGCTTAAAATTAATACTTAATATTGAATTATTATAATAATAATGTATATTTAATAATAATAATAATAAATAATTAATACTTAATGATAATAATAATTAATATTTAATAATAATAAATAAATAAATAATATTTAATAATAATAATAAATATTTAATAATAATAATATATAAATAATATTTAATAATAATAATATATAATTAATATTTAATAATAATAATATATAAATAATATTTAATAATAATAATAAATATTTAATAATAATAATATATAATTAATATTTAATAATAATAATATATAATATTTAATAATAATAATATAATTAAATATTAATATTTAATAATAATAATAATTAATATTAAATAATAATAATATTAATAATAATATAATTAATATTTAATAATAATAATATTAATAATAACATAATTAATATTTGATAATAATAATATTAATAATAATAATATAATTAATATTTAATAATATAAATATTATTAATTATAATTAATATTTAATAATAAAATTTAATGATTATAGTAGTAGTAGTAGTAGTAGCAGCAGCAGCAGTAGTAATAATAATAATTGTAGTAGTAGTAATAATAATAATAATAATAATAATAATAATAATAATAATAATAATAATAATAATAATAATAATAATAGTAATAATAATAATAATAGTAATAATAATAATAATAGTAAAAATAATAATAATAATAATAGTAATAGTAATAGTAATAATAATAATAATAGTAATAATAATATTAGTAATTATAATAATATTAGTAATAATAATAATATTAATATTAATGAAATCTGCTCTGCTCTGCTCGGCTCTGCTTTGCTCTGCTCTGCTCTGCTTCAATCTCCTCTGCTCTGCTGAAATCTGCTCTGCTCTGCTCTGCTCTGCTCTGCTCTGCTGAAATCTGCTCTGCTCTGCCCAGAAGCTCAAAAGAACAGGGCCTTAGTATAGCTACCCCTTAGTAATCAAAATGTAGGAGATATTTAGTCTTCTTTTGTGACACAAAACTCTGTTGATTATATAAGACAGTCTAATAATAAGGCCTATTATTAACCCTGTCTCTAGCTCCAAAAAGATCGTACATAGACCCTGTTCACTTTACCTTATATATGCTATTTGCTAAATGATATTATTTTTAATACTGAAATGAAATTATTTTTATTGAACTGAAATTATTTTTGCTAAACTTAAATTAATTTTACTGAACTGAAATTATTTTTACTAATTCTTTATTAGGTCTCGTTCACTTTACCTTATTTTTGCTGAATTGAAATTATATTTACTGAACTTAAATTATTTTTACTGAACTGAAATTAATTTTGCTGAATTGAAATTATTTTTACTGATTTTATATTATATTTCTTCTTTAAGTTTACTGATTTTTACTAAATTGAAATTATTTTTACCAAACAGAAATTATTTTTGCTGAACTGAACTTATTTTTATTGAACTGAAATTAATTTTACTGAGCTGAAATTATTTTTACTGACTATTTTTTTTTTAAGGTGAAGTGAACAGGGCCTTATACTTCTTCATCTTTAATGTTACTAATTTTTACTGAAGTATACTTATTTTGACCGAACTGAACTTATTTTTACTAAAACCAATTACAAACTCTACTTTTTTTATAAGATGAAAAGGCGACATCCATTATGCACGATAAAGAATAGAGTGACTATCATTTATAAACGTTTTATTGTATGATATGGAACTATCTAAATTCTTACTTAAGTTTTTACTCCGTAGTAACCATTATATTGAACTAATACTAATTAGTGAACAAAGCATTATTATAATATCATATATCCCATAGTCAAATGACTCGAATCATTTCATGAAAAGTCATGATATACATGGTATATGTACTTCCTCAATTCAGAACTAGTCCTTATATGTCCCATTGTCCATTGTAAATCTTCCATTAAAATCGTTATTAAGAGTGTGACATACATATGATCTTATGATATACATGGTATATGTACTTCCTCAATTCAGAACTAGTCCTTATATGTCCCATTGTCAATTGTAAATCTTCCATTAAAATCGTTATTAAGAGTGTGACATACATATGATCTTATGATAGTTGAAGCGATCAACTCTAACCCTACTAATTCTTACTCAAAGTGATGTTGCATGTACATTGGAATTCATAATAATAAACCATTTTGGAAGTGCTTAAATTGTATACTCGGTACAATGTGACTATGATTATGCCTACTAATTCTTACTCATAAGTTCGAGTTCCACTAACTACAAAATGTTTATATTGGGAGTAGGGGGATTCCCTTACCAACCCCCTCTACTCTTTAGCGTCGACCTACGGAGGCGAGCTGGCTAAACCTGCAAGAGATGTCGGTTCAGTAGGGTCTTTTTACGGTATTTAAGAAATAGGAGGAAAAAGTAAAAACCTGCAAAGAGATGTCGGTTCAACTGGGTCTTTTTACGGTATTTAAAAAATAGGAGGAAAAAATGGATAAATTACATTAATAAAAGTGAAAAGTACAATCACAGACAAAAGTTAAACAGAGAAAGTGGAAAAAAGTACAAAGCATTTGCATTAAATTAGGAATGACAATAAATAAAGTTAAAAAAGTGAGGGTATAATGGTCTTTATATACTATCCAAAAACAAAAACTGGAACAACACTTTGATTCTCCAAAATTGAAAAAAAAGAAACTATATTATGAGACGGAAGAAGTATACTCCCTCTGTTACGAGTTACTCGCAACAAAGAGGGAGTTTGCGGATTCCTAGGCAAAATTTCTTAAGTGTAATTATTGGAAAATAAGGAATGTGCTTAGTATTAATCCAATCAATAAAAAAAAAAACCAAGCACCACAACCACGAAACCACCACCACCTAGCAAAACCACAACCACGAAAACACCACCACCCAGCGCACCACCAACGAGCCCAGCACCACCACCACCCAGCGCACCACCAACGAGCCCAGCACCACCACCACCTGTGAACCCTTCGGGAAGCCACCGAACCCACTACAACCCACCACCACCCATCCCGAAACCCACAACCCACGAACCCAGTCCCACAACCCCGAAACCCAGCACCACGAACTCAGACCCACAACCGCCGAACCCACTACAACCCACCACCACCCACCCCGAAACCCATAACTGTCGAACCCACTACAACCCACCACCACCCACCCCGAAACCCACAACCCACGAACCCAGACCCACAACCCCGAAACCCACCACCCATAACCCCGAAACGCACAACTCATGAACCTTGATCCACCACCACCACCACAGAGCACCACGAGACCACCCACGAATATAATTCAAACCCAGAAAGGCAGAAATTCGAACCCACGAAACCACCCACGAAATTCAAACCCAGCACCACCAAATCCTGAAATTCGAACCCAAAAATTCAACCCACCAAGCACCACAAATTCGACCCACCAAGCACCACAATCAAGCCACCAAACACACAACGAACCTAGAAAAAGTCAGATCTAGAAAAGGAAGAGAGAGAAAACGAAGGCGTCGACAAGGAAGAAGACAACGGCGGTGATTTCTGGCGATAGTAGCGATCGGTGGTGGTGGTGGTTGTTGCCAATGAAGGTGATGGTGGTGGTGGTTGTCAATGAAGGTGATGATGAATTTAGATGGGAGGTGATTAAATCAATGTTAGGGTTTAAGTTAATAAGATAAAATTAGTAGTTTAATTAGGGTGTTTAGAAAAAAAAAGTAAGGGTAATTTAGAATATCACACAAAAAAACTTATCATAAAAGAAAAGAAATAAGTTTGTTGCAAGTAATGTGTACCGGCCACTTTTAGTAATTGTTGCGAGTAATTCGTAACGGAGGGAGTATATAAATTACTCGTATTAGTTATTTCGTACAAGAATATTGATGGTTAGAATTTCTTAGAAGGTTCATTATTCCCATATGATTCTGCCAATCTGCAATTGGAGTTCTACAAAGTTTACTCTTGCATTTCCCTATGTATGTGGACTTTGGAGCAAACAAAAGCACAACTTTAGCTTATCTTGGATTAGCTAGCGTATTACTTGTAGTTGTCCTGTCGTTGACTTTGACATTCTAATTATCTTCTTCAACTTTCCTGAAACACTTTGCATGCCATGGGATAATTTTATTCAAAAACAATATGATGAATTTTATGGCACTCCACAAATTTTATTGTTCTTCTTCCCTTTTCAAAGGTTGTATTAACGGAATAAAAAAAATTAAATTCTAGGACTTTATTTTGCATAGAGGTGGGTATGGGCCTTATCAGCCTGCGGGCGACACGAGCCCGCCAGCGACACAACACGGCACGGTGACTGAGGAGTGGGTTGGGGGCCGTGCCGTGAACACGATTTCAAGAATCTGACACGATCACGGCACGAATCCACGGGCGGCACGGCAGTTTGTCCTGACAGGCACGGCTTGACACGACTATAAAATAATATAAATAATAATAAAGAACTATAATAATAAAAATAAGAATGATAGAAGATAATAATAAAAAATAAAAAAAAACCATAAACATAAATTAATAAAATTATTTAAATAGTATATCCATTTTAAAAGTAGTTCAAAAAAAAATTTAAAAATATAAAAAATATTATGGGCGGGCCGGTGCCCGGCATGGCACGCTAGGCACATGGGCCTTGACGTGTCGTGGGTTGGGGTGTGCTAAATGGTCGCGCGGCACTACCCGGCACACCGAGATGCAGGCACGGCACAAACCACCATAAGGCACGACCCGACACGACACATTGCACACCTCTATTTTGCATGCTTAGTTTAAACTCCATGTCCAACCAATATGTAATAATAATATGTTTGTATTTAATGATAATGTGTTCAAGTTAGATACAAGTTTAAGTATGATATCCCACATTATTTGGATGTTTATCAACAATCTTAGTACACTAGTGTCACTTAGTTTCAGGGTGGAATTACACATGAAATTGTTTATGGGGGTTTCATTATCCTTAATTTTTACTGAGTGGTATCAGAGCCAACTACGCTTCAAATTTATTTCTTCACAAATTCAATTTATAAGTGGTGTTAGTGTTGGGTTTGTGATGCATGCTAGGCCTCCTTTATTTATGATCATCTTAAAACATACATAGTATTACCAATTTCCACAAACTAATTATAGCTAGAGGTGGGCATGGGTCTTGCCGGCCCTCGGGCGGCACAAGCCCGACACGAGATTGGCCGGGCACGGCACGAGCCCGTCAGCGGCACGCCACGGTGATCGAGGAGTGGTCTGTGGGCCATGTCGTGAACACGATTTGAATCCGGCACAAGCACGTCATGAACCCGCGGGTGGCAAGGTAGTTTGGTCCGCCAGGCACGACCATAAAATAACATAAATAATAATAAAGAACAATAATAATAAAAAGAACAATAATAAAAAGAACAATAATAATAAAAAATAAAAAAAAAACATAAACATAAACATAAATTAATAAAATCATTTAAATAGTATATCCATTTTAAAAGTTGTTAAAAAAAATTAAAAAAAAATTATGGACGGCTCGGTGCCTGGCATGACACGGCACGGCACGTCAGTGCGTGTCGTGGGCAGGGGTGTGCTAAATGGTAGTCCGGCACGGCACGAGCCACCATTAGGTACGGCGAGACACGGTTCGCGACGGCCCAACACGGTACGTTATCCACCTCTAATTATAGCCTTCTCAAAAGAATTGAATGGACTCATGCATACTAGTGAAGGAGAGAAATTGTAGGTCCTAGTGTGAGTTCATACATCTTGTTCCATCATAAAATTAAAGTTGAAGTTGATAGTCTTGCAGTTATTATAGCTCTAGTGCTTTACATTTTATTTGCAATTACTTTTAGGACTTTATTGTTTCTTTGTGCTTTTGTTGATGAAATATTCACCCTTGCTTCTTCTCCGTTCTTGACATGCTCATACATACATGAAGATTTTATTGATTCTCTATGCCAATTGCAAAAAAACATTGAGCACACACAAGTGTACAAATGTATGTATGTATGCGCAAAGTAGTGACCAATGAAACAAATTTGTTAAATTTTATTATATGAATTTATGTTTGGAGACAATTATACTTTTTCACAACATATTTTATATATAAATATAAATAAATTATTTTGCCATAATAGTACATGCATATAATTTCCTTAACAGTAAATTACATGAATGCCTATTTAAGAATATACATGTATTGCCAAAATTATTAGCATACAATAATTTACACCGCACCCCTAAGGCCCTAAGGTAAATTAATATAGGACAATGGTCTTTTTGTACTATTTAAAGACAATTGACATGGAAATTATTAAGGTTTTGATAAGGCATAATTAAATCAAGGATTTTTCTTGGGAGTTTGAATTTTCCTTTTGTCTTTACTAGTACACTAGCAATGTGACTTTTTTGATCAAATGTCTATGTGCACAAATGCACAATCAGTAGTACAGTATACAATATAATGACATGTCAGATACAAATGTAACTTTCGTTTCTAGGCAGTGTAAATCAAAGTGATAATGTAATGGACCAATTCAATTTCTACTTGATTTTGACTAATTTCATAAACAGGATTTCCTACATGCATGCATTATACTAATCTACGGCAGCCTAGCTTAGCACCTATTAATGCAATATTATCTTTAATATTAATGAGTAACAAGGAAATTAGTGAGCTACTCCCGTTCTTATTTGTTCTTTCTGTTTTCGATTTATAAAAAAAAAAAGTTAAAGAAAAAAATTTAAAATTGAAAGTACTAAAAAAAACCAAAGGAAGTTCTACAATTTTCAATTTGAACTAGATAGTTAGGTGTTTGGCTCGTGCAATGTATGAGATGAAAATTGGTAAAATATTCAAGGAAAATGGATTTTAAAAAAAAAAAAAAAAAGAGAAAAAGGGGGTTTACATGATTTAATTTAGTGGGCCATAATGTACTTTAAATAAGGAAAATAGTGTACAACTTTTCTTCAAAATAACTTTTCAATTATAATATGTTGCAAGTATTTTGACATTTTCATTTTAGAGATGTGTTGCAAATATTAAAAAATGAAGGAAATATAAAGTAGTATTTTCACTAAAAAAAATATGTACTGTTAAATAATAAGAATTAATTCATGTATTAGACTGATGAGAATAAGAGAAATTTTTTGATGTATAATTAAATCACACTTAAAGTACCTAAGTGTAGCTAGGAAGATAATAATTGAAAAAAAAAAAAAAAAAAACTTAGTGATGATGACTAGCTAGGTTTCCATTACAATATTTGTAAAGCTATTTGTAAAGTAAGAGGAACAAGACCTACCCTACGTAGTCTATATCTTATACTCGGGCGTCATATTATATTACTCCGTAGCAAGCTAGACGTCCTGCATGAAAGTGAGGAAAATAAATATGGGATCTTCTAGTAGAGTTTGAACCTTCAATCTTTATCAATAGGCCAAACTTAACATGGTAATAAAATCAATATATAGTGTTGATCCATTACAATAATCAATAGGGCAATGTTAGGTCACTTTGATTATTTCTATTTTATTCTAAATAATCAATCATTTAAATTATCTCCTTAATTAAAAGAGAAATTAATAAATAAATAAATAAATAAAAACATGTATTAATAGTTTCCTACGGAGTATGGACTATGGAGTACATGATATGTTCACCAAATCCAATTAAATAGTCGTTTTATTTTTGGCAAGATTATGAAATCAATTAGAAGTGATGATGAAGAATAGAAACAATAAATTCTTTATAAAAAAAAAATAGAAACAACAAGCAACATTAATTACGCGTATATGTTGTTCAATTTTGCGCTTTTCTCGTATGTACTTAGGTAAATACCGACAAGATAAAGTTAATACTGTAACAAGATACGGTTAGGGCATGCATGAATATAATGCATGATGCATGAACAATATACACTTTATGATGAGGGAAGCCCAAATTATGGGAGACCTGAAGTGAAATACATTTGGCTCCTTTGTTATTTTGTAAAACGGATTTAAGGCAATAAATCAGAAATTTCTTCTTACTATTTACTACTCCGTAGTTATTTAAAAGGTAAGAACAGTGCTACAACTAGTTTGAAGACCCCACACGGATCAACTTAGTCCAAGTTTATTAACATACTAAATATCATGAGAATGGTGGAGGTTGGAGGATCCACTCTCAAAGTGTCCCTAGAGGAAGTTGCAATTCTTTTTATCAAACCAAACTTAACTTGCTAATTTGAGGAGGTATTAGATAGTGAAATGGGAATGTAAATTTATGTAATAGATACAAAACATGTATTTTTTATTATTTTATTATTGTACTATGATGCGTGTCATTTACAATACATGATAGACCGGCACCTACCCATATTAAGGTAAGTCGTCATTCCATAAGGAATTATTACTAGCCCTATTTCATTCAATCATATCATGTACTGTATCATCTTTTCAAAGGCATTCAACTAGCTACAATACTACATGCTTGGGCAATTGTATTGCTTGTGTTATTTACGTTTTATTTAATTTTAATTTTATTTTTTACAACATAGGGAATCTAAAGTTAAAATCTATAAGAATAGGGGTTTTTAATTTGTTTGCGACATGTCCGACATCCTAATTTTCGAATTAAAAAAACTTTTAAAAGAAAGTATTGTATCATGAGTAATTAGGTATAATTATTATTATATTTCTGATTTTAATTTATGAAAACTCATTCAGCAAGATAAATAACTTTTTTTTTTTTTTTTTTTTTTTGATAAAAATAAAGAGCAATATTTTCATTGTTTTTCTTTTGTGAAAAAAGAAACATGTTTTCTTTACTTGCATATGTATACAATTAGAAGTACCAGTAATAAGATAAGGAGAAGATAAACCCTAGCCGCTCCTTTTCCTATCATCTTCCTTTTATCCCTCTAGCTAACAGAGTAACAGCTATATATATAGTCAAATTTCTTCGGAAATATAGCTATTATTGACCTTTTTTTTCCTTAGTAGTACAAGTAATTTTACGGATAAAGATTTATACGGAATTCAAAATGAGGTTAATATTTCAATCAAACAGATGAATATCAGACGAGAATTTCCTTTAAAGCTATAACATTTCGATAGACCCCTCGCATAAGAAAGTTGTTAATCACAACTATATGAAATAGAGCATGAAAGATTGTAAAATTTACAACAACAATTGATATACATACATGTATATAGTTGCCAATGAAAAAAAAATCCTAGATCTATCTTTGAAGCTAGGGGCTATACTCTGCTTATTCTCGCATCACTCCTTTTGATGGGTACGGCTCCTCAACCCACATTCAACATTGTTGTGCATTTCGTTTGATCGAGTTGGGTTGGATTAAGTTTTCATATATTCAATTTTGAACAACTCCAGTTCGGACTTGATCCTTAACTTTATCATCAGTTCTACTTAAATTATTACTACATCATTGGAACACAATTAAATAAAAGTATGTAGCTTCCGTAAGGAGTTTGTGCATGTTCAATCTTAAAATAAATGCATTACAACGTACATTTTGGCTCAAATGCTCGAGGTAAGATGAACCAAGTTTTCACCCTTTGTATACTTTCATACATATAGTATATGTAATACTAACTTTGGATACAAAATAATAAATTGAGTAAAAGTTTACTTCAACCTATTACTCCAATTATGCATGCAATACTTTATAAAGTTGATCTTCTCTTGTTTTGTAGCACACATTTTAGTGGCGGGTTCTATGGAGACTTGAAACAGAACTCGCGGCTATATTAAGACTATATTCTTTCACAAGTGATAGAAGACAAATTACAAGAGATGTAAAGTGTTTTTATGTTTGAATCTTATGTCACATTCATGTGACTATATCATGAAAACTTGTGAATTGCATGCTTGCACTACTCATTCACACTTTCCTCACTTCCATCGATCTTTTCCAAGGCCGATAAGATCACTATCAAACTAATAAGAATCTATTTCGAAATATTTGCACCCCTTGGATGACTTATGTATTATATACACTAATTTTAACTATTAAGGAGTCTAAAAAGTGCAAACATGATATATAATACGTATATGTGAAAAACTATTGAATTATTCTCAATATATATTTTATAATGTCTACTTTTATGATTTTATGAAAAGATTGATGATACTTACAATGAAGTTTATGAATTGGCGGCAAACTTAAAAGTTAAAGTATGCAATTATATATATCTAGAGCATTATAAGTCTAGCATATATAAGTGGAACCACAAATGATAATGATGGAGTATAAAACATATTCATGGGGTTTAACTATTAGTTTAAACTTTTAGTTGATTTGGTACTTTAACATGGTATTAAAACAACAATCTTCTTAGAGGTTGGACATTTTATTGAGCTAAATCCTTATCCAATATTGATTAAAGACCTAGTTTAGAAGAAACCTACAAACCAAGCTCTGATACCATGTTAAAAGTTTGAGATGATATGAAATGGGCCTTGGCAAACCAAATAA
The DNA here is from genome assembly GCF_948465745.1 of Chenopodium album. Lineage (NCBI taxonomy): Eukaryota > Viridiplantae > Streptophyta > Magnoliopsida > Caryophyllales > Amaranthaceae > Chenopodium > Chenopodium album. The sequence continues at coordinate 7,812,921 of NC_137844.1, read as the reverse complement.
GGAGAGAGATAATTCGGTTTACAAACCTCTAACATGGACATAGTATCAGAGTTAACGTGACACAAATGTCGCATGTTCGAATCTCATCACCCCGGCCTTTTCAAGTGGAATATTTAGCGCTGAGTATAATGAGGCCCATGCTACATCCATACTATAAACCCAATGGGCCCTAGTGTGAGGGGGCATGATAATAGAATATGAAACATATTTCTAACTAGGCTATTTCTAATTAGGCTTCAACAATTAGCTTAATCTTGTGATTGAATTAGGGCTTTAACAGATAAAGATGTCTGTATGTATGATCCTTAAAATTATAGGCGTATTGAAGTCTTCAAATGCTCTTCACATAAGCTTTTTTTTCATGATCCCTAATCCAAATGAATTAAAAGCAAGTTGAATCGAAAAGACGATGAATGAGCCAATTAGCCTTTCATGAGTTCCCTCAATCCAATCTCTCAGATGACGCAATTGAAAGTTAGGAGAGTGGTCAAAAACGATAAGAGGATCTCCATTAAATTCCCAGTTTACCACGCTTGATAATGTACGTAGCTAGTGAACCTTAAAGCTAAGTTTTTATTTTATTTTATTTATTTATTTATTTAACACAAACCTTAAAGCTAAGTCACAGGTGTGAATCCACCACCTACAATCCTACATAAAGCAACCATAGTTTGGTTCTTTTAATATTTTATTATTTTGAGACATTGGTTATTCTAACTTAAATCTTCATGTCACAATGTAACATACTCTACTGACAAAAAACACAACAATTTTGGTATAATATATGAGTTTTCCTTCCCCATGTAACTAAAGGTAAGTTACATTTATAGAAAATAGTCCTTCTATATGACTATATATGTGAGAAACTCCTAACATAATCATATTAATACCCTTGTCAAGCTAGCCTAAAGATGGATGTATAAGATTCCTTCAACTACAAAGACCTAGATTAGATATATTTACGATGTGTTCGGATTGAAGGAGATGGAGGGAAAGGAAGTTAGGGAAGGGAAATGGAGAGATGAGGTATCATTCATTTGGATAACAAATGAGGAAAGTAGGGAAGTGGAGGGGAGAGAAATGGAGGGATTAAATTGCAAGAAATTTATCCCTCCAACAAGGGAGAGATTTGAAAAGAAAGCTCACCATTCTTGCTTCCCCTCCCTTTCCCTCCCCTCCTCTTCTCCTCCCTCCCCTTCTTTTCCTTCCCCTTTATTTATCCAAACACAGTGTTAATGAGCAATTATAGAATCTACCAATTCAATTGGGTAAAGTTTTTTTTTTTCTTTTTTTTTTTTTGAGAAGGAAAAGACCATAAAATAGTTGAAAACGTTTTGGGTGAGACTAAACTATGAGTCCATATCTACCATCATTAATAATCGAATATCTGACATTAATAATGTAATATCTAACATGAGAAATTTAATATCTGACATTAATAATCTAGTATATGACATTTATATTAGATTATTAATGTAAGATATTAAATTATTAATGTCAGATATATTGGACTCACCCCGAGTCCGACTCACCCATTTTAGTTTCGAAAAAAGTTTGGAAATGGGGCTTAGGAGCACAAACCCAGACAAGGAGTATATGAACACAATCACAAACTGTTATATGTGGCTAGCCACATGGTGTGACCACTTCACACAATCACATACAAGACAATTAATTAAGTAATAGGGGTTACGGTGATGAGCATATGGGGTTACCTTAACGCGTATGTAGGTTACGTAAATGAGAAATAGGGGTTACTCTTTTAAATAAGTAAAATTATTCTTTCATTTTTTAAAACAAAAGAATAGAGGTTACTCGAATGAACAAATGAAGTTACTTATTTCTAATTAAATTACTTGAATTCACTCGTATAATGAATTTGGGTTACTTTTTCGGACAACATGAGGTTACTCTTATGAAAAATTGAGGTTACTCATACATATAAATGAAGATTACTCTTATAAACTAATGTGGTCACACCGTGTGACTAGCCACATACAAGAGTTAGCCGAATACAATTATACAGTAGTCGATTTTAACACAATTTATGTAATAAAATGAAATTGTAGAGTTAAAAATTAAATTTAACTCTAGGTATAATATATTAATCACACTCCCTTTTTTTTTTATAGAATTTCTCAAGTTTAGAATTGGCATTGAGGGAATTCTTAGGAAAAATCAAGCAATAATGGTGATGATCATGCTATTTTTTTTTTTTTTTTGGGTGTTTAGAGAGCCACATGAATGGAGGTGAGAATCGATCTCAGGATCTCCTAGAAAAACTCTAACCACTTGAGTTATCTCTCACTCTCTATTTTTCTTTTTATTTGAATGGTTAAAAATTTGTAGCTTGATGTATTTTTTTTAGCTTCTTTTTTTGGTAGGTATAGTGAAGTATTATATTGTCGAAGTAGATTAAGTATATGAGACATGTCCCTGTATGCTGACCTAGATGTGTCTATAAGAATAAGAAAAAGAGCTGGCATGTAGTGTGATATGTTAAGGATGTATGTATCAACATATATTTCAAACGTGTCAATGTTTGGTACATGTCGTACACCCGTACATGGGACATTATTGGAACTTTGTAACTTATATGGAGAATTCGCGTAGTCTAAATTTAATTACTCCACTCACCTAGATTAATAATTAAACATTTATGGGTTTTTTCTTATTTCAATAACACTAAGAATTGTAAACAGTCGTTAATTAATTACTTCCTCCGTCCTTAAATGATAATCTCTTATGGGTAAATTTTAGTCTCAAAATGTTCACCTCATTTGCTTTTTCCAACAACCATTAATATTAATTTTTTACCAAAATTTTCTCCAATTTGCAACAATATTTGTGCAAATTTAACTTTCTCATGTAAATTTTGTTTTCCCATGTACTTTTATTACTTTCTCTTATCTACTGTTTTGCATACCCAATGTCAATTTACCTTTTCAATGTACTTTTACTATCCTTATTTATGTTTATTAATTTCCGTAAAAAATGCCCATAAGGGAGTATCAAAAGCGAAGCACTTCTTAATGAGTGAACATTTTATAAGTCGCTAATTCTAGCTACTTTTGTGTACTATATACGGAGACATAGAGTATATATGTGCTATTCATTCATTGGTTGTTATAAACACTATACCGCGATCTTACTTTTACTTAAGAAGTTTGTACGATTTAATCCGCATTTTTTTTTTCAAAGGTAAGAAAAAAAGAAAAGTGTTAGGCACCCTTCCTCACGAAGAGAGTACGATTTAATCCACATGTCATTATCATATCCATGTCATTACAAGTAGATACATACTCAAGAAGTCAAGATACTGTAGGAGTATTATAAAGTATGAACCACCAAAATTGTGTATTGGATTATACAAAAGGACGTACAGTACATTGAAACAAAGGATTGAAAAAATCGTTAGTCCTCCTCACTATCGCACGAAAATACAAATGAAAACGCACTGTCTTAAAACCAAAGTAGCTGAAACGTACACTAAATGACAATAGTTAATAAGGAGAACAATTCTGAATACTGCATTAGATGATAGTGGAAAAAGGAGTGTGACTGCAAACATAGGTCAAAAGATGTAGGCTTTTGTCAATTGTCACACAAACTTTGACATAGTTTATGACATTAACTTCTTTGATCATGACTAATCCAATTGTTACATATATCTATATTGTGAATGAGAAATCAACATAATTATATAATTATCTAAAAAATAACTAAAATATCACTTGTATTAAAATTAATAAATTTTCCTATCAAATGGTGACCATACTGTTGCGTTTCACCAAACCAATTTTTTGTTCCCCGCCTTTCAAACAAAAAAAAAAAAAAGGTTTTTCAGTGCTTATAAAACATCGTACATACCATTAGCAACTTCTTCTCATACGTTAATAACCGTTTGTTGGGCCATGGTAAGACTCGCTGCAAGAGGAGAGACAACCCACATACAAGTTAAGTAAGTAACCTACAAACCATATATATATTCTAATCATCTTTGAATCAAAATTTTGACGTGGGACTATAGTTCTTCACACATTTACGACGTGAGAAATTCTCAACAACCTTCCCTTTAAAGGAGTGATCCATCACAAATCCCCTTTAATTGTTACACCATGGCTCTCAAGTTATAGTATATATTGAGAGTTTACAACACTTCTCATGACCATCATGAGAGCTCAGCTCACCAATACAAAGCCACAAAAAGAGACTTCGCTTCTTTCTAGTACATCTCATCTTGCTAATGCACCATTCCCGAAGTCACATGCCAAGCAAACAAGTGAACAACCAACATGCATGGTTTCGATTTGTTTCATGCTTATAGATTGCAACTAGTATGTTTCACTCCTCTACCACTAGTTTTTACAATAACTAGGGTTGATCCATCGATCCTTAAGAACCATACAAACTCAATCAAATAATAATAAACCCACGCCATTTAGATCCAAGCTAATACTAGGGTAGACCAGTAGAGTATGACGTTTACATGTGTTTGCTCTCATTTCCTTGTCTAATTGTCATGTCCTTCATCAAATTTATGATCGATCACATGCTACATGCACGTGATGACAATATAGGGAATACTAAGGCAATTCATTCTTAACCAGCTCTGATACCAGTTGTTTTGCCACTATAAGTCTAGGCCCATTATAGAATGATAAGTAAGTTACATACAAGTTAAGTGAGTTTTAAGCTAAAACTGTAAAATATTGGGAGGAATAGCCTACAACCTTATATACTAGTCATCTTCCTAGTTGGTGACAATATTTCTTCAAACACACATGGAATTTTTAAAGACATTAATTAAATAGAGACGTATAAATATATTCTATTATAAGAGATAACAAGTCGTGGCCATTAGAAGAGAGAAATTTCATTTTGAGGAGATCGAAAACATGAAATCTTTACTATTTGGTATTGATAAAAATATGACTAGATGCAAAAATGTTTATCTCTATCACATTTTTCAAGTCAATGTTTGTATGGTGGTTAACTGGTTATATCGTGTGTTGTCAAAGTGCACACAAAATTAAACCTTGTCTACTTACCTAGGGCAAGTAACAATCGATTACTCTTGAGGAAGATATCAAGTCACAAATATATAGACCTAGCAAATGGGTCATTTGGGTCGGGTATGGTCGGGTCATTTTGGGTCGGGTCAAGTTCGGGTCAAAAAGTTATCGGGTCACGTTCGGGTCGGGTCGGGTTTCGGGTTGATTTCAGGTCAACTGATAATCGGGTCGGGTCGGGTTTCGGGTCAACATTTCGGGTCGGCTCAATTTTCGGGTCGAGTCAATTCGCGTCGGGTCAATCTTTGGGTCCAATTTTCGGGTCAACTTCGGGTCGGCTCATATTCGGGTCGATGCATTGGGTTAAATTCAATTCTATATACTACCTCCGTTTCATATTATTTGCAACCATTTGACATATAGTATAGAGGAAAAATGTCTAATCGTTGAAAATAATATGAAACGGAGGTAGTATACATTTATATATTTTTTGACGAGAAACTCACTATATTTATTAAGGCTACTTTTTTCATGGAATATAGTAATTGTTTGACTTTAGATTATTTTGTAATTTCATTTGGTATTGAACATTATGTTATGTACGCATTATTATTGTACTATTTTTTTTTCTAGACTTGTGAGAATTGTGACTTTTATTTCGAGCTTTAAATAATTTTTTTAATCTTATGGACAAACTCCGTAGAATAGTCGTTAAATTTCAATCTTTTTATGATTTTTTAATAACTTACAGAGATAAAAGGCCGAAAAAATCGAGAAAAGTAATGCTCAAAATATGTAAATTACTTACACATTACAAATTAATAAAAAAAAATTAAGTTAGTTTGATTGCGGTTTTTTCTATTTCGGTTTGCTTAGTTCAAGTCTTTAACTTAAATAGATTCTGGTAATTTAAGGTATAAGATAATTTTGGTTCGGGTCACTTTGGCTTTCGAGTCTATTTGCGTCAATTAATTCAAGTTAAAGGTCGGGTCACTTTGGGTATCGGGTCAACTTCGGGTCTCGGATCATTTCGAGTTGGGTCATTTCGGGTCTCGGGTCAACTTCGGGTCGGGTCATCTCGGGTTGGGTCCTTTTGGGTCGGGTCATTTCGGGTTTCGGGTTAAGGTCGGGTCAATTCCACTTCGGGTCGGGTATGGGTCGGGTCGGGTTGATTCGGGTTTTGGGTCAATTTCGGGTCATGGGTCGGGTCATCCGGGTCGGGTCATCGGGTCTAGGTCAGAATTGCCAGGTCTACAAATATATAGTTCCTACATATAAGCAATACAAATTAAGGGAGAGGAAAATATGAAATCTATACTAAAAATAACTAATAGTATTAAATACTAAACTGAAACAATTTTAAAAAGGGACAATCAAAGGAAAAACACCCAAAAGATATTAGGACTCTATGTGTTAATAATTAGTTGTATTATTGATGACACCTTAATTAGTCAATCTTTCGGAACATCTTACTTTGGTTGAAGTACATATTACCATGTCTTAGGTGTTCGTAATGATCTTAACATTAGGTCTTATAGTTATGATCAAGTTTTGTTGCATATTACAATTAATCTGGTGTTTAATTTCACAAGCAAACAAAACATTTTAAAATGAATTGTTACTTTGATCGGGATGAGCTACAACAAGTAGGGGTGAGCATGGGACGGGTACCCTTACCGTTAGTACTAACGGTTCAGGTACCCAATAACCAAAATGCCTAGAAGTGATATCCATAATTCGAACCGATAAGTTTGGGTACCCGGACTTCGGGTACCCGGATTTTCGGATCGGTTATCGGGTACCCAATAAGATATCCAATAATGATAATTAAACTTAATTATGTAGTTATTATGATATAATTTACCACTAATTAACAACAATATCATATAATTTTGACCCAATAATGATAATTAAACTTAATTATGTAGTTATTATGATATAATTTACCACTAATTAACAACAGTATCATATGATTTTGACCAAATTAGTAATAATATTACTAATCATTGATATTATAAAGTAATTAAGAAGTAAAGTAAGAGTTTTGATTTTAAAAAAAATAGATTTAAGTAGGGAAAAAAAGCAAAAAAATGCTTATCGGATCAGATCAAATTATCGTTAATTTTAAAATGATACCCAAAAACCATACCCGATAACAAATTATCGGAACGGATACCCAAACCGTTATGATTATTGGATCGGGTACCCTAATTTTCGAAACGGTTTTTCGGGTAGTTTTGCTCAGCCCTAACAACAGGACACTATTGCTAATTCCTTTAATTGGATGGGAAATCAATAAGATGATGATAGTAGAACACCTATAGACTATAGTAATAAGCATAATTAGCTTAGATGGGACTACGAGATCTTCAAGGTCCAACTTAAGGGCCACGAGTAGAGCATTTCCAGTAGCATTGTATTGTAATTAGGAACTTAGGTGTATTGTCTTTTTGCATATATATTTTACAAAATGCATTTGTGTATAGTTTTCTAGTCTTACTTAGCTTCTTGTCCAGGGTATTTGTTAAACTAAGGCCCTGTTCACTTAACCCTTAAAACGTATTTCTTTCGTTTTAAGTTAGATGACATAAGTTGACTTTTTGCGCTATTTACATATCTTGTTTTGATTTCGTTTTGTGATTTCGTGCTGAGTAAAAACATAGGCATTTGGGGTTTTGTTAGATTCGTCTCAACATCAATTTTTCAAGGGTAATGATATATATATAGCCCTTAGGGCTATGTATAAGCATTAAATATACATCCTAAAATGGAATTAAGTTAGTAATTCATGACAAAATCACGCGCAAATCGGTGTAATTAGTGTGAATTTAACCTTAATATTTCCTTTTTTAGCTCCTTATACATAGCCCTAAGGGATATGTTTATCATTTTCCATTTTTCAAATATAAATTTTCATAATTTTTGCTAATATATAATCAAAGATATTTGCATTAGAAAGTATGCATTGAATAATGTGTCTAAATGAAATGTGTCATCTAATATGAAATGGAAGAAGTAATATTTAGTAAAAATAATTTCAATTCAGTAAAATTAATTTCAGTTTAGTAAATATAATTTCAGTTCAATAAAAATAATTTCAGTTCGGTTAAAATTAATAAATTTAATTTCAATTTAGTAAAAATAATTGAAATTTGCAAAAATAATTTCAGTTTATTAAAAATAATTTCAATTCAGCAAAAATAAAATAAAGGGAATTAATATGATATAACCGCATAAGTCTTATATTGCCGGTGGTCATATAAGTTAAGAAAGATGCAATAACAATTATTTTCTTGCCTTGTGAATGAATTATGATCCTTTGTTGCATTCACTTTTATAATTAAATTGAATTGGTCTAGACTTCTAAGTTGCTTGCCTACGCAATCAAGAGATGGCCCATCAATCTCAGCTGCTTGATTGGTGAAAATAGTAGATCAAGTAGCAAAAATATAAATAAAATTAAAATAAAATGAGAGAGAGAATAAGAGACATGTGTAATTTCAATGATGGATACAAATGTAAATGAACATCTAGATGCATTGCTGAAGTGACCAAGAGTTAAAAAATTACTATGAAATACACTTAGTAAACTACTCAAAAAAAGTCTTACTAGCTTCTATGGTACAAATATTACAAATAAAACTACACAACATCATCCTTACAATTCAAAAAACAGCCAATTTATTTGAATAACCAAGTATTAGCCGTCAAACATGCTTTAAGAGGATTGTTTTACATTAACTACCTACTCTTCAAGAATCCCAACCGAAATTAAAGACAGCAAAATGAAAATAGCATACCAAAGCTTAAGATACTTCTTATCCAATTTGAAGTGAAACAATTTATCTTTCAACAGTTAAAGTAATTTTTGTAGTCTTTTTCAATTATCCCTAATCTTCCCAATTTAGATAACATCAAATGTTTCCCTCCAAATATATATATATATATATATGATAACATCAAATGTATGCAACCAATTATTTGAATTATAATTTTTAAAATTATTATAATTTGGTGTATAATTCTATATTTATTGGGTGGTCGATGAAATAGACATGCCTATATTTTTATATACAATTAATTTTTATTAAGATACATGTTCTCTTGTCATTCTTTGAGCAAGAGTCCATGTAATATCTTCCACGTTCACACTTTATATTTAATATAGTAGTAATAATTAATTCTAAAGGTACAGGAAACATTAAAGGGTGTTTTTGGCTGTATGTTATACTAATTCAAAAAAAAAAAAAAAAAAAATCATTCTAACAAGATAATATAAAAAAAAAAAAAAATTTATATGAGTTTGATTTCTTTGATCAATCAAAATGAGTGTATTTATAGTTTTTTTTCTTAGGTGTCCTTATATGATTTGTGTTTTTGTTGTGTAACACAGTTTGCCTGTTCATATAGTATACCTTATTCCAGTAGCCAACATCTTCCTCAAAGTACATTCATATTCACATCATATACAAGAATTTTCGTGTATCAATCTTTTGACAGATTTCGTCGGGTGGTCCATATCTATGTATGACATGGAAGTTGGATTTAATATATGGTGCACGTTGTCCTACGTGAAACATAAATGAACATCACATTCTGATTAAGGGTAATTCTTATGTGAAATGGGTGTATGAAAAATTAGAAAGAAACTTCATGATCGATAAATTTGTGGATAATGGAGTAACATTTATTGAGTAATAGGGTTACGTTTTCCATGTCATGACATGCATGAGACATCCTCAAACTAGAAGATACTAGTCTATTACGTGGCCTGGTATTACATTTTGAAACTCTTGTACTGCATTAGATTAGGAATAACGACTATGAGTGAATGTTAATCTGAATCTTAAATTGTTTGGTCTAGACAGTGATACCTAAGATTTGAAATTAAATTAAATCGAATCTAATCTACATCACTATTAATTGTTTCTCTTTGTTTAGATAAATTTCGCTCAAATCTCAATTCATCAAAAAAGCATGCAAACCAATGAAAGAACACTAGAAATGTCGATAACAGCGATAAATGTCATGGCTTACAAAAAGAAAATTTTAAACTAGATTATTATCCAAGTTGTATGATATCTTGATTATTTGAGATCTTGGATAGGATATTTTCTTTGATTTCTTTCCTCTTTTATTGATCTTGATTGATTCATTTAACTCTATTATTGGCTTATTGCACAAGATGAGTCTCTCTTCTTTGATTATAGTTGAGGCTGACTCACCTTGACCTTTAATTAGGGCTTAATGCATCATATTCACTCTCCAGATTAAGCAACTAACCATGCTAATTATGATTAAACCTTTCTAAAAATATACGTATTTGTTTAATCATTTCAGATTAAGCAAAGGAATGTTCTAGTATTCAGCTAAAAGATCCTAGACCCTAGCTCATTGATGTCAAGCATTAAGTGATATTGATTATGAATGATTTAAAACGAGAGAAAGTTTTGATACCACATATATACGTTATTATATTAACACAAAAAATTGATCTACATCATATAATTTAATGTATATCAAATTTAATACCTGTGGTCATTACATTGTCTTTATCATTACTTAATAATGGTCACCAAAATATGTATAACTAGTGTTTCCCCATTAGCTAGCTTATCAAACTATTGACTTATACATCGCAACAATTATTACATACCTATCCAACTTTTCATCAATTAATGATTTTAATAAGTTTTGTATGTTCTTTTAATGTGAGGCTAAGTATGAACATAAACATCTTTTCGTAAAGAAAAAATTATTAGCTAATGGAAGTACGGAGCATTTTTACAACTAGATTAAATTCATAAACCAACAGTCATACAACTTCTACTATGCAATTGATCAAAATGTATCAAATAAAAACTATGATCATTGTAGATGAGATTGCCACTTATTACAACTTTAATTACAAGCTAAGGACACTTAAACATTATTGATGTTTCATGTAGCCTTAGGCCTTGTTTAGTTCACCTTATTTTTACTTATTTCAGAAAAAATAATTTTAAATAAGATCATATCAGAAAAAATAAGTTTAGATCAGATTAGAAAAATATTAAGTTCAGATCAGATCATCGTTTTATGTGCAGTTTTTTATCGCTAAATATCTTTAATTTCGTAATGAAAAAAATTATGAAAATTACATATTTATAAAATACACATTATTACGAATCTAACAAGACTCCACTTGATATATTTTTTTCGTATAGATTATCGTATATTTAAAGTCAAAGTTTGGTCAAATTTGACATTCAGACCATACCAGACCAGATCAGACCAGATCGGATAAGTTCAGATAAACACAAATAAGGTGAACCAAACACGGTCTTAGTCTTTTAGAAACATATAAGCTTTTGGTGGGTGAACTTGTAGTGAAACAGACTGACTCAATACTTTTATAAAGTTATTACATAAAAAATTCTCTTGATCGAATGAATTCACAGCTCAAGAATACGGTCAATTATGGATCAAAGAAGTAATATGCACTGGGTATATAGAATCACTAAGTTGTAAATTTGTAATGCACTAAAAAAATTTGTTCTTTTTTGGGAAAAAAAAAAAAAGAAAAAAAGGAAATAGAAATGCGAGGTAAAGAATACCTTGGAAATTTTGACTTATCAACTGAATATTTCAGTGTTTATTATTATTGTCTAAGTTGTTAAATGAATTGCATAGGAGATAGGACACATTATTGTGTCACGAAATATATTTGAGAGGCCAAGACAACTAATTAACTTTTGGCCCCATTTGTTAGCCTCAAAGCAACATCCACTTGTAAAACGTTTACTTGTGTAAACCTTTGATTAGGTCTATTAGAAAATATCGGTACGTATTAACTACGAAGTACAACTTCCTTCCTTTGTATAATTCGAAGTACTACGTAATATTTTAATACCGTTTGTACTCAAGAAAATACATACATGAAGGGAGTATTTATCTAAATACTCCTTCCATGAAAAAATAATGGTTACGGTTGGTTTTTTTAGCAATGAAGGCAATCATGTTAAGGAAAGAGGAAAACTAAGTCAAAGAAAATAAAGTACTTCCTCGATTTTTTATAGTTAAAATTCAATTTGATTCTAGTTTACTACGGAGTAGCGGAAGATCAACTTTAACCACTTTAGTTATCCCCCGCCACTCTCACAACTTTTTTATATTCTTACTAGTGTGTAGCCTAGACATTGTACCGAGTTACTAATTTAATTATTCCTTGAGTTTATATATATGTAATTGATATTTATGATGTCTTTTTTTTTTCCTTTTTTAATTAGATTTTGTGATTTGCAATTATATATATTTATTTTTATGTTAATAATACGATTGATAATTAGCTTAGATGGTTAAATAATCATCATCCTACTTACTTGTATAAGAGGTTGGGTGTTCAAATTTGATCTCCTTATCCTCATGTTTTTATATGGAGTAATGTTAATTGCTTGGGTGACGTGACATGCATAATGATTAAGGTTGATTTAGTGGTGATGTCTCATAATAAGAGGTTGATTTACTTTTTTTTTTTTATTGCACTTTATTATTGAGATATTTCTAATTAAATCTTATTGGAACCTATTATCTCTTATCACAAAGTCTTATATGTGGCTGGCCACACCGTGTGGCAGGGGTTATTTCGTAGTGTAATAAGGGTTACTTGATCAGTGTTAAAGGGGTTACTTTGTCAGTGTCATGGGCTACTCGGTTAGTGTAAGGGGTTACTAATCAGTCAGTATTATAGGGGTTACTTAGTCAGTAGTGTATATGGGTTACTTTGTTCTTTTATAAGCGACCACACGGTGTGGCTAGCCACACACAAAACGGACTGATCTCTTATTATATGTTGTAAGAACTTTTCAATCTTATATTATACTTTGTATATCTTATCTAAACTTATTAGCATTTATCTTATTTTACTATAGTTTATTTGAATTGATTTGCTCTTATAACTTATTTTAGTTGGACTTGTTTGAACTTATTAGACCCATAAGTGAAAATGTGGTGAACGGATCGAAACAGAACCTTAGGGTATGTTCACATTTATTGAACTGAACTGAACTGAATATTTTATGAGAGAAGGAAATTAAGAGCTGAACTGAACTGGAATGAACTGATTGGAGCTGAACTGAACTGATTGAAGCTGAACTGAATTGAACTAAACTGAACTGAAATTAAAGTGAAGTGAAGTGAACAGACCCTTAGTGTTGGCCGTCGTTTCTTAATTAAGGCAAAGCAAGATAAAGATTCCAAAATTGAGCGGGAACATGCTATTTAAAGACAAAAAAATAATTGTCATGTAGGAATACAGTCGGTATTACAAGATTTAAATCAAATATGTAGGGAAGGATATCGAGACTAATTCTAAATTATTTTGAAAATTTGCCAATCGCATTAGGTTAATTGTAGTGATTTTCTTTTTTTTTTTTCAAGGTATATTCTAGCTTAACTTTTGTGCTATATTTGTCAATGAATTCAGATTTGTTTTGTTTGCCATTTATGGGAGATTTATTGTAAATTGAGGGTTTGGAATTGTTGTGCCCTCACTTAAAAAAAATCCCTTTTAATAAATATATTGATTGACTGATACTTTAAATTTGACACCTCAGATTTAAAACCACGAACCCGCAAATGAAATTGGCCTTGATTTATAAGTGTATGGCTAAAACACAAAACACTTGGTTTTGCACATCATCTCAATTGTTAAGCAAGATTCATCATTTATAGCCCTTAAAAATACAATTTGTACAAATAACTTGAACACTATTCTTCATGATGCGATATCTATTGGATCTTCTTTTGCTAGCCTCAAATGGATAAATATCACTATGTAAGAAGAGATGGGAATGTAGTAGCTCACACAACTTAGTAAAATTTCTTCTTGAGCAAATTTGGGAAAATTTTATTCCTTCTTAAATTGACCCTTATGTATCCATGGACCCTCTTTAAGAATGATCAAGTTGCTCTTCCTTTCAAAAAAAATAAATAAATAAATAAATAAATAATTGAACACTTCTTTAGACACAGAGTTTTAGGTACTTCCTTCTTTCCTAATTTAGTGGCCTGTATTCTATCTTTAGGTAACCAATATTAGTGGCCTATTTTTATTTAAAGAGTGTATTTTTTAACAAAATTACACTCTTTTTGATCGGTTATCATCATTTTTTTTATTTTTATGTACGTTTGACATCATTTTTCAACACTTTCTCTGTCCCTCTATTCAATAATTACCAACTACCTTTTTTTTTCTCTCTCTATCTCTCTCTAACCTCACATGCATATTTGTACTCTCAGTTATTTATTTTAAGGATTCTACAACTTTTTTAATTCTCGTGAAAACAATAAAACAAATAAGTCACTAACTAAGGGACAGAATCAGTAATAAGCTGTTAAAAATCGTAAAATGTTATCAACTGTTATCTGATAAAAAAAAAAAAAAAAAATAGATGTGATAGGATATAGGAGATAATAAGCCGTTATTTTATTAAACAATTAGTTGTCATAGAAGATAGTGGTGTTCTGTGCATATGTGTATGTGTGTGTGCGTCCGAGCGCATGTTAAGTAAAGAAAAAATGGTATTGTAACTTTTTAGTAATGAAAGAAGAGATGTATTAAAATATTAATACAAAGTACGGAGTAATATTTATCTTGATTAGAAATTGTTCAAATTAATCTGAAGCTGGTAAATTAAAAAAATGAAATAAAAAAGTGTTCGAACTAATATGGAATATGAGCTTCAAGTTAAGTTTGGTCTAATAGATTAGATTGCACCTTTCAACCTAGAAGTAAGGGTTCCTACTAAAAATACATTGAAGGATAAGAAATTGAGAATACTTTACTTTTTCCCCTCACTTTTAAAGTGTTTGTACAGCAAATATTATTAGACCAAAATAACCGCGAGAGTTGAGTAATTAACATGAACCATCGAAGCCTTGGGCTTTTGGTAGGTAAGACTGTGGGCCACTAGGCCAACCCTAGCCCAAATCATAGAATCGGTTGCAAAAACCAAAAATTAAGGGAATCAAGCCTTGAATTAAGGGTAAGGGACAACAAGGTCCCGGGCCTACAAAATTAAGAGAATTAACACTTCTATCAGTTGCTCTTTTCATTTTAAATTATACTTGTATTTAAGAGGTAAATAATTAAAGTATTTTGTTTGTATTAGGCAATCAGATTTATCTCTAAATCAAAGACAGATGTCAACAATTAAGGTACACTGATTAAAAAGGAAAGAGAGTGGAAGCAAATTTCTTGAAGATCACATGTGGGCCACGTGACTAGCACACACCTGTGCCACTATGTGGGGGTACCAAACACAACATTGAAGGCGTTGACTTATTAAGTGTTACCCTAAACTATATACATCAATACAGCACCACAGAGACACAAATATACTCTCTTCGTCTCTTTTTGTTTAACCTGTAAAATTATTTATGCAGTGTGTATTTGAAATTGTTTTGTTGTATTCTTTGATAAATCTTCTTATTTACAATCTTTTATTCTCGCTCTCTCTCATCATATAAAGTGAACTTTGATCTATAAACAATCAAAATAAGAAGAAAAAAGGATACTATTGTTTTATATGGCCAGGGTATATTCTATATTTGTGGTTTAAGTTAGGTCAATTATGTATTGGGATCAATCTATTGAGCAATTGGCCAAAGATTGGTGGTAACCATCAAATCAACAAAATGCATTTAATTGGAGAAGAAAAAAAATTTTATGATATCAAAGTTGCCTAATTCATATAAGCTTATGAATTCATGATACTTTAATAATAAAATCTTATATAAAACGATCTTACATTAGAAAACCATTTCAATTAAATCTTATTAATGATCTATGATTAATGAGCTATACCACCAAAGTTTTAATCATGCAATAACATGTGTATTTTGTAGGAATTTCTTAATATTTGTTTAGAATAATGTTAATTAAATAATTGTGGCCTCGAGGGTAGGGATTCCCTTATCTTTTCTCCCGCTCTTAAGTGAATAATCCATTTTGTGAGAAATCAGAAGTTTCAAACTAGTATGATAATTTTTCTTACCTTCTAATAAAAAAATGTCATTTATTATTAGATGTATGTATGTAGTGTAAAAATGTTGTTCTTGACATAGCAATAAATTTAAGTATTCATCTCCTACTAATCGATTTCAAGCTTAAAATGTTAGTTGAAGTTTTATAGGGACATCCTATCATGTAGAGTGACTAGTTAACTAATGAACGAAGTAGACTTAATTAATGAGTATTATGAGATCTAAAAGTGACAAAATTACACAAAAACTTCATTACTATATGCATTGTTTCAATACGTTAAATCAATTTAGGGCTATACCATTTATTCAATTTGTGTAACTAGAGTTTCATCATGTAAGGTAAAGGCACGTATTTTTCGTCATTAAGCAATATAAGTTATTAGGTGAAAATAAACTCTTTCAAGGTTCTTTATTTAGACACCCTTTAAATTAAGATTTTTACACTTTAATTAAACTATTAAAGTATTTTCATACACATAGTGCATCATGCATTTAATTTAAAGCTCATATAGTCTATAAATTACTATTGTTTAATCATTTTCACAATTAATGTAAAAGAAATAGTTTTCAAACTAGTACGGGAAATGTTGGAAGAAAATATTGCGAACAAGTGTAAGTCTTGATGCCATATAGTTGCTTTTACATACCATCAACTTCAAAAAAGGAGGTGCATTAGTGAATTTTTCTGTTTGTTATTAATTAATCGAAAGAAGATGCATTTAGACTAATTAGATTTGACATAACATGACAATTTCATTTATTTAAGAATATGATAAGATTTGAAGAAAACGTTACCTAAAAATGTTTTTGAATGGGTCTCCTTTTCTTAATAACACTCCTAATAATATTAATTGACATTAAAAAAATATGTGACTTGAATGATGCGTCAAGTTATTACTTTCAGAATCATATTGCACTATTAATTAATTAATTATTAATACGTGTTGAATAGATGAGTTCGACTTCTTTTGTTTATCGTGAAAACCTTTATTAATCTAATTTTGCTTGTTTTGTAGATGTTTTATATGTTTAGGTTGATCATATATATAAAGAAACATAGCAAACTCTTCTATGTGTTTATTCAATGACGTATTAAAATTTAAATTAATTTGCAACAACAAGCTAGTTGAAATTAGCAAATAACATAAGAGCAAAAGAAAAGAAATTTGGACAAGTGATGTTTAATTTAAAGTGATTTAATTTAGCTAAGATATACTAGTGTTTCAGAAAAAAGTAGGATGTACTGGTAATCTAGAATCTAGTATGTACCTTTTTTTGTATTCATCATCTTTTTCAACCACTATTGTATGATGCTATACACCAATAATAGATTCCACATTATCATGTTTTTCTAATGGATAAATATTAATTCCACTATCGTATTCATCATCTAGTACTAGTATTCTTGTTTTTTTTTCACCATAAGAGATTTTAAGTTTGTTAATGCATTACTTTAACTATTAATATCTTCAATTATATTTTTATAAAAATTATAAAAAAAATATTGATATTTAAAAAATAGATTTCGAGACGAATTTAACTAGCTCCCACATGACTATATTTTTCTAATGGATAAATCACAAATGATGGTCAAAGAAGATTAAGTGAATAGTGTAAAAGTCCTTATGATGCAATAAAAGAAAAACGGAAAAAGATCTCATGATTTTGTCAACCAAACAATTTCATCTTATCACGCTTCTTAGCAATTCTTACTTCTGGTGAATTTTTATTGCAACCAAACAACCACTAGTAGTGTACTAGTGTTTACTATTTGTGCATGGTATATCATCTAACCACAACCGAACAAACACTTAGACCTGGCAAATGGATCATTCGGGTCGGGTCTGGATCGGGTCGGGTCAACTAACATTCGAGTCAGGTATGGGTCGGGTCGGGCCGATCAGGTTTCGGGTCAACTCCGGGTCAGGAATCAGGTCCAGTTCGGGTCGGGTCAATTTCGGGTAAGTATGTTCGGGTCATATACGGGTCAGGTCAAAATCTAGTCGGGTCATGTTCGGGTTGTTTTATATTTTGTTATTGTTATAACAAACACTATCAATTCAGATTATGAGCTTATCTACGATTAAAGATGAACAATTTGAATTATTTTTGGTACAAGACATTTTAAGTTCAATTATAAGGTAATTTTAGTTCAGGACATTTTGGATATCGGGTTTGTTTGGGTCAATTTCGGGTATCGGGTCTATTCGGGTCAATTTCGAGTTGGGTCAACTTTGGGTCGGGTCAGTTCGGGTGTCAGGTCAGGATCGGGTCAACTCCATTTTCGGGTTGGGTCAGGTCAATTTCGGATTTCAGGTCATTTTCGAGTCAATGTTTTTGGGTCAATTTCAGATTATGGGTCAGGTCATCGGATCTGGGTCAGGATTGCCAGGTCTACAAACACTACTAGAGTTTACTACTTGTGCTGTTGTGCATGGAATATCTCACCACAGCAATCATGGCATCACTGCTTTGAAAAAAAAAAAAAAAAAAAAAAAAAACATTAATTAATAACATTTGAGAAGAATCCAAACATAACATTTGAAACATATGATTCCTGTTAAAATTAAAATAAAAAAAACATTTGTAATATATGATGGATTGATGGGTGAAACCAAAAGGCCAAAAGCCACATTTTTAATAATGGGCAGTCTTTCATAATTAGTCCAATGAAAAATGAACCCAAAATACATATACCCATACGAGTACTAGTGTATCAAAAACGATTTAATTCCATTTCGATCTACTTTTTCTTACTTTGTACTTGTATATTCTTACACTGGTATACACTTATACGAAGTACATACAATAATGTATTGATTATATAAAACTGGAAAAGAAAAGAAAAGAAAAAAAAGTAATACAAAGTATAATTTTACATATACCCCTTCTTAACCGTGCTCTAAAATTAAGTTTCAGTTCATCTTCGGTTTTTAAATCTCTAGCAAGAATTTCTGAATTTCCTCAGCAACAGCCTTGGGGTACTCTTCTTGAGGCAAAAGAGCACCGGGTACTTCAACAAACTTAGTGACCCCTTTAGCTCCTCGGAGAGCTTCCATCTCAGCCTTTGACCTCTTAGGAGCACCAGAAGTTGAGACTACTAGAACAGGAATGATCCCCTCCATGGATGCAAAAGTATCAAGAAATTCCTCTCGAGATTTGACAGGATCTAGGAGGCCTGTCAAGAAAGCAGCAGGTACATATCGAGCTCCTTCTTTCTTTGTCAAGGCATATCTGCTCTGCACAATTTCTGGGGTAACATTTGCAGGATCGGCATAAACATGAGACTTGTACTGGGATTGAATCGCATTTTCGTTACTGACAAGAACATTATACATCATCCAACCCAAAGCTGGGGCCCTTAAGGTTCCCCTGAGAAGCCCATACCTACAGTTTTACAAGAAAACCATACCTAAGTCCAGAGTTGAAGAGAGAATAGATGGTACAATGCATGAAAGATCAGGAGCTGCACTATGGTTTCATGTAACACAATATACAATACCCATGTCTTTAATTGAAAGGTCACGTTTCTGTTACATACTGTATGTCTGTACCAAACAATATACCATTTTTAGATTAAGCAAGGTAAAATCTTAACATTCCTATTATCCTTAATCATATACATATATATTCACCCAAAAACTAAAGAAAATATCTATACGATGATGATGTGAAAAATTGAATGGTGATAGGCAATTATATATTTATGTCATTGTCCCCGTCAAATGAGGGATATACCAAGGGTCTACAAGAGCACTGCATGAAAACTTAAGATTATAATTATAAATGATAACAAATGCTGATAGATACTTATGCTCTAATTTTTCAAACATCAAGTTGATCATTTCACGTGATAGATAATTATGTCATTAACTCTATTTCTGTCAATGAATCCCGGTCAAATGTAGCATATACTAAGGGTCTAAAAGAGTACTGCATGAATACTTAAGATTATAAATGATAACAAATGCTGATAGATACTTATGCTCTGATTTTTCAAACATCAAGTTGATCATTTAACATTAAGAGAGACCATACCTAACATCTAGTACTCAAAATGTCTAAAGGAACATTGTAAATGAATAACCCTCACACTGCCAACCTCTAGTATCCCTTATCTCATGAAAAAAGTTGTCTATTATGTAACACGTGAAAAGTAAAGACCAAAAGAAAGGAAAACTCCGTAACGCATAATAATCGAGACAATTTTTATACGGAACACCCCCCACCCAAAAAAAAAAAAAAAAAAAAAACCCAAAAGAGGGGGGGGGGGGGGGGGGCGATGATGTGAAACTTAGAACAGTGAGATAATATGAAAAATTGCCATTAATACTAATGAGTCCCGACCATGTGTGGGCTTCATTCAGGAACGACCAGACGACAGGATAAATACATGTAAACTTAGGATGATCATTGTAAAAGATAACGATAGCCACTTGTGCTTCGATTATTCAAGCATCAAATTGATCATTTAATGTCAGAGAGACCATACCTTACATCTAATATGCAAATGTCTAAGAAATTTGAAAAATGAATAATTCTCCTAACCCTATTCATAAATTATTGTGTCTATAAATATTTTGCACGAAGGAAGAACTACAGAAAGGTAAAGATCAAAAGAAACAGAGGGGATATACACCTTAAGAGAAGGTAAGACTAAAAATTGTGACATTTTTCTGAGGGGAAAAATATTAATGTAACTTTCAGCAAATATGTAGATGTCAACTGCATATATGATATTAGTCATATTACAATCCTTGTAGTGACCATTTGACAACATTTTTAGAATCTGTGAGATGTTTCGGAGAATTATTGAGTATTTATTACCTGGATTCCATATTGGTATCACGTCCGAAGACGATTGGAAGAGGACCAGCCCAGGTTGGAGCTACAGCTATGATGGCTGCTGGCTTCACTAAACCCTTCTTAGCAGCTAGGACTGTCATAGTGGCAGCATGTCCACCCCCAACAACCACCAAGTCATTGCCTGTCTTTGTACCAGAAAAGCATAAGAAATATAAGTAGCCACATAAATTTTTGATGACGATAAAATTAGTACTCTTTAACAAATAGAACCTCAATGCATAAATAGAAGAAGTTCAGAGGAAAGCTTGTAGTACAAGACATTAGCAGCAATTAGCTTCAAAAATGTAGGGAAAAGCCACAACAGCAAGAATTCCACACAAAACACACTATCAGAGACTAAAAAAACTAGCAGCTTATATCAAACAATATAGATGTAATACTGAGATAACTAATACTTCCTCCGTTCCACAAGTATTGCAACAATTATCATTTTTGGAAGTTTCACAAATATTGCAACATTCCCTATTTGCACATGTTTTCTCTCTTTCTCTCTCATCATCACATGGGTGCCTATCTTTATGCCTTTCTATCTCCTCTTCTTAAAATCCGTGCCCCAATCCCCATGTTACAATATGGTCGGCCAGAGTAGGCCATAATAAATGTAGCCCACATAGCACAAGGATTAACAAGGCTAACAGCCCAACATAATAGAAGAAAACGAGAATATACAATTCTTTCACAGAGAAGGGCAAAAGGCAACTTTCCACAGCCGTCTTCAAATATCAAATTCAAATTTATGCCAAGGTATTGGTGCTTTTTATTTGGTGATGCTGTTAAATTGCCAACAAAGTCTAAAGGAAATGCTCCCATTTACCTCTGTTCTTAGAAGATAAAATTCCCACGTATAGAAAGAAGACAATCTCGTAGCATGCATGCTTTTCAATTTGTTGCTATTTGGGGTCTATATGGCTTCACAAGGGATGTATTCAAGCAAGAGAACCCAACCCCTACCTGAGTGATGAACATGTCATAAAAAAAAAATAAAAAAAAATAAAAATTGGTGAAGAGTAGTCAGTGGTGAGCTAAAACCAAATTATCACCCTAAGACTTCATACATTCAACAACCCAAATCCACCCACCCTACCCCGCCCCCCCCCCCCCCCCCCCACCCCCGCACGGCTATTTTCTTCAAAGCCTATGGACAGAGGCAACAATTTTAAACTGATTCATGGTGTGATTGAGTTTTATGGCAGTGTCACTAGTGTAACATAAGCTTGATGCTGGTGGGTCAAGAGTTTGTGCTTCCTCGGCACTGCAAGCTGAAGGATTTGCAATTCAGCAAGGTCTGCTCAGTTCCTCATAATAAGGTATTCCAGGGGCAACGGTCCTAACAGATAGTTTGCAGCTCATCCAGAGCCTTCAGAAGCACGACTTCACCTATTAGATTTAGCAAATATTAAAAGGACATTAGGTTTTTATGTAGTATATCTTCAGTTTGCTGCATCTCTAAGATTAGTAATCTACCCTTAATCCAGCCCATGAAATGGCTATTATATCCCAGAGGAATGGGCTGCCTATCTTCCACTGTAATATATATACTGGTGTGAAAAAAAAATAAAATTATATCAGTTCTATCTATTTTGACAAATAGAGGGAACGTCAATATAAGTATAGTTTGTCAATGAGATGTAATTCAGAAAAAAGAAACCTTGTTATCAGAGACTAATTTCCTGATGTCATCAGCCAGCAAACACACTACTTTCTTGAGGGATAAATGGAAAGCAAGCCAAGGCACGCTCAAACTTCCATGAAGGAATGCTCATATATGTAGCATATACTCCGTATCTAGGATATAATACTATCAATTTCAGGACAAGAAAAAAAGAAAATGAACAGATGGAAGCAATCGAGTACAGGCATACATTTAGCAGCTATCAGCAGTTCAAGCAAAGAGAACGACATAAAAATATGCATGATATATAAATCTCTTGTACTTGAGGAAAAAGTGTACACGTCTAGGACATGAGCAAATATAACAGCAAGAACATTTTAAGAAGACAAAAAAGTAGGTATTACTGTATTACCACTTACTCGCAATAAAAATGAGAAGCGCAAAAACAACATGAACAATAGAGATTGTTCAGAATTAGGCTTAAGAATCATTGATACAGATGAGCCATCCTAAATTTTCCGTAACACCAGCAAAAAGGGCAGTATACTGATATCAATCACATCATACCATGATAATGAATCACATCCACTAGAGTCTAGACACTTCGCATTGAACATAGTTTTGTCACATTTCGAACCTATACATGTTACCTTGACAAAAGTAAAAAGTTGGATACAGTCGCACATTCGAGTGACAAACAATCAGACTCAAAATATGTTCCATGGGAACCCTATTATAAAAGTGGACATGAGTGCAGGGACCAGGGGTTTATGAAACGATTATTGACTGTTGAAGACGTTTAGAAGTGCTTTTCATAATGCATTGATGTGAAAACATGCATACACATTTCAGTTTGACTTCTCACACAACTCTCTTCTTTGCAGCTCTCCATATTCATTTCTTTGCAGCTCTCCCATTTGTAACACACACACACAGTTTAAAATTTACAATGAAAAATTTGTCTCCAAATAAGGGCACTTCAAACTTCAAGAAACCTTGACCATGAGATACACTGGTTACTCTCAAAAGCATGCTTGTTCTCGAAAGCAAAAAAAAAAAAAAAAAAACTATTAATTCAAAAAGGCAGAGCGTGGAATCTTAAGTCTACTTCAAAGGATGAAGGAATCCTTCCTATGTGAGGTTCCGCAGTGCCGATGTTAATGCAAATAGGAGACCATCATGGAGACAAGGCCATGAATAATACAAGAAGTAATGAGAGAGGGAGGGGAGATGGAAGTTGAAATGAAGGTGATATGGATGGTGTGAGGAACAAGAGGGGAAGAGGTGGGATAAAGGGTTCGAATCCCACTTAATTCCTTTGTAAAGCATTAAGCATCTTACAACTTTACAAGGGAATTAAGGCCTTGTTTGGTAATTAGCGGAAGCTGATTGATAGAAGCTGATTACATTAGTTAGTTTGACTAGCTAGTTGTATTAGCTTGTTTGACTAGCTGATTGATCTGTTTGTCTAAAGTTGTTTGGTAAAATTAGCGGATTAGATATAGCGCTGAACATATTAAATGACAATTTTAGACATTGACTTTTTTTTAGGGCATTGACATTTTATTTATACTTGTAAATAACATAACCATTATTTGAACTAAATCCATCGCTGAATTTCCTATATATATATATATATATATATATAAATGACAAAAATAAAAAATAAAAAACTGCTAAATATGTTAACACAGTAACAAACACAAATTATATATTCTAAAAAATTTTCAAGGTTGCAGGCTTCTAAGAAATTAAAAACCCAATTAACGTGAATATTCTAAAGCTAATTTACGATGTCGGCGGCGGCGTCTAGCCACCATCAAACTAGTGGTGATACAAACTATTGTCATTAATCATACATAAATTAGCTTATTTTAATGAAACTATGATGATGATTTGGAAGAAGCTTAAAATATACGGTAGCCCCAAGGCTTCAAATCCTTCAATAGATCCATGGAGGAACGGAGAAATGGAGTTTTATTTATTTTTTTTAAAGCAAAAAAAAAAAAAAAAAAAAAACAAAAAACAAAAAAAGAAACAACAGTTAGATACATAAATTGGCTGGGAAAAGAAATTGGGAGGGCAAGAATGTAAATCAGAGTAACTTTTTAGGATAAAATTGTCATTTGACAACCATATCTCAATTAGCTAATATGAAAAAGCTCTATTTTTTAGCTTTTTACAAATTAGCTAATTTGTCCCAATCAGCTCTTTAAATAAGTTCTTTTACCAAACAACTAAATTAGATGATTTTGGTAGTCAAACCTCTAACTTGGTCAAATAATCTCATTTTTGGTCAAAACTCTAATTACCAAACATGGCCTAAATAGGATTCAAACCAAACATAACAATGAAATCCCCTTTGTGATTCCTTTCCCTCAATTTACCTAAGGGGGCCGTTTGGTTAGGGGTATTCATCAAAGGGAAAGGGAATCAACTACCCTGATTCCCTTTGTTGTTGTTTGTTAATCGTTTTTTCCCATTCCCTTTATCCCCTCCATTCCCCCAAATTCTTCTAAGTTCATTCCCCACCCCTCTCTAGGTATTTCCATTCCCATTCCCTACCACCACCACATCACCACCTTCCTACCTACCCACACCAACGGAGCCCCTCCCCCGACCCTCGCCGCACCTTCCACGACGATTCCGATCAAGCTTAGTAACATCAATGGTGGAAATCAATTTATCACTGCCATTATCGTCGTAAATAACGGCGAGGTTCGTCGGAGTTGTCACACTTCCCCCATCCCTCGAAAACCTTCATCACCGCCCCTATTTCGATTGAGCAATGAAGTTCAATTTCGATCTAGGGTTTTTTCGGTGCTGAGGGAGGTTTTGCGAGGGGCTGGGAGAGCAGTGCGAGGGGCGGGGATGGCCGGAGAAAGGAGGCGAAGGGTGAGGGAGGTGCGGCGAGTGGTTTGGTGGTGGTTTGGCGGTGGTTTGGTGGTGGGAACGTTGGACAGTGAATGTTTCAGGTGGCTGTGTGGTGGTGTGGTGGTGGTGGGACTGGTGGGTCTCATTCCCTTTGTTTTTAAAACAAAAAACACCCCAAATTTTAGGTATTTTCATTCCATTCCTTGTCTTTCCCTTTGGTCATTCCATTCCGATTACCCCATGCGAACCAAATGGCCCCTAAATCCCCTTCTATTCCTCCATGTAAACTAATCAACCACCAAGTATGTAACAGCTACGAGATTATTTTTTTTTTTTATTTTTTTTTTATATCTACAACAGAATCAACACTTACCCCTTCACCTCACCTCACTTTAATATACTTATATTTCAGCAAACAGTAAATAATTTTACAGTCATTTCAATATTTAAAGCAGAACAAATTTATGATGTGACTACTGACTGAAAAAGGATAGTACACAACATGGATAGAAACCTCATCATTGTAAAGCCAAAGTATTTTACAATGCAAAATCAGGAGCTTCGGCAACAAAATGATACAAGTTACAAGAGCTCATCAGTCTTCACCCTTCATTACCAAATAACTTGTTTTCTAAACAAACACTACGACAAGGGTATGATACTTTGAAGGTTTGAAACAGACCATAAACACAAAATGTTTAGAGAGATAATGAGTACAGCCCATAGATATGGATATCTTCGGTACTTCAAGTCCATCTATCACAGCATTTAGCACAATGCAAATCACATAACAGATGGTTATAATATTTGACAAAAACAATATTATGCAGCAAATCTCATCAAACTTCAAAAACACACACATACATTCTATAGCCAAAATTTATTACACACATGATCAACTCGTAACCTATGAATATGAAATGTTCATAACTGTATGAGATAGCCATTTGAGCACACCTGGTTTAAACACAGGACTGCCAGGAGAATTAATCAGATCAGCCAGGAACTTCTCCATGACATCCGCAGTATAATCTAATTTCGGCCGGTCCGAGTTCCCGAGACCAGGCCAATCAACAAGAGTAACCTCAAAAATTTTATCAACATCCTGCTCCAAAAATTCTGATACCACCAAATTCCATTCTTCCATTGTACTAACATCAGAAATTGTGGGTATCATAAGCATATTCTTACTAGGCTGAGAACCCTCCTTTTCATGTTCCTCATAATATATTTTGATTGATTTATCACTGAACTTCCATGGCCAATAATCATTCTGAAAACAAATTCAACAAAAAAACTAATGAAAATCAGAAAGTAATTCTATACCCACTTCCATAGATCAACAACTTATAAATACAATATTATCATAATAAATAAACCCAGAATTCCTTATAAATGACATAATTTTACAAAATTCAATGGAAAAATAGACAAATTTCCATTTAAAAAATTACCTTTTTTAGAGTAGAGGGCTTATTAGCAACGGATACATTAGAAGAACTGACCGAGGTAGAAGCATTAACTCGGAAATGCTTGAAATTAAGGGTTTTTGAGAAAAGAGTTGATTGAGATGATTTAGGTGAAATTAGTTGAAATTGAACTGGGAATTTTAATGGGGAAAATCGAATTGTTGCTGGAAATGCCATAATTGAATGATCTACTGATTCGAATAAAAAATATTAGGGGTTTAGGGTTTAGGATTTAGTAGAAAATTAAGAATTTTGTTAATAATATATCGCGTAAATTATGAGATAATAATCGAATGATTCTGAGTACTACGAGTACTGGGTACGAGAGTTTTGACCTTATTTGACTTCAATTTTTTGTGCCCACGATTACTTTGATTCATTCCTAGAACTTTTGTGATGCCAAGATTGCCAACAAGCTTAAAGATCTCCCATTAAAAATTAATAAATTTAAATAAATAAGTAAGTAAAATATTATTATTATTATTATGAAATTTCAGATTTTAGATTTTTTTTCAGATTCCATCCGAGTTGAGAATCCGTAAAGTGGGGTCTATAGTGTCACATGTCGCTTTGTGTGTGATCAATAATATTAAAAAAAAAACAAAAAAAAAATTAAATAAAAAAAACCTTAAACTACCCAGCCACTCCTGCGCCACCACCACCGACATGTTTTCCGCCCTAACCCAGCTTAACTGCCGCCCCACGCTCCATCGCTGGCACCAGAACCTCTCCCAACCTAACCCAGCCCCATCGGAACCCAACCACTCCCTTTCTCGCAGCCAAATCCGCCGCACCATTGCCATATCGCAGCCCCTCTTCCCCAAATATCGACCACGATTTTGGCCATAGTCGCTGAAATCGACCAGTTTAAGCTACTCAGCCCCAAAACCGGCCGATTTCGGCCAAAACTGGCATATTTCATGTCCGTTTTAGAATTTAGGGTTTCGTTCTACGGAAGCGGGAAGGGAAGGGGATGAGTTCCGGTGGTCGCGACTGTGAAGGAGGGTGGGTTCCGGTGGTCTGGGTTGGGGAGGGGGTGGGTTACGGTGCCGGCGGGTTGAAGCCGTGCGTGTGGGGGTGGGGATGTGGTGTTGGTGGTGGTGTTTGGGAGACTGTAGATTTTTTTTCTTTAAACCAATAGTATAAAAACGCGTGACAGCATGGACCCCACCTAACGAATTCTTGGACGGAATCTGTTAAGTGGTGGTAAAATCAATTTTCTTAAAAACATTTTGGTGTTAAAATAAATTTTTTTTTGGGTGTTAAAAAGCATTTTCGAGTTTTTTTCGGGTGTTAAAATCTAAAATTTCCTTTTAATTATTATAAAAAAATAACCAAAACATTATTATTATTATTAGGAAAAATTGAAAAAAATAATCTCAACTTTTGCCCGTTCGCTCAAAATAATCCCAATTTTGGATTATTTTTAAATAATCCGAACTTTAGGGGTCATTCGCTTTTAATGAACCCAGGTGACCGGTAACTTGTTAGAGAGTTTTATTATTATTATTATTATTATTATTATTATTATTATTATTATTATTATTATTATTATTATTATTATTATTATTATTATTATTATTATTATTATTATTATTATTTTACAGTTTTAAGTGACACGTGTAAGCACATAATAGGTTGAAAAAATTATTTTAAAAAATCAAAAAAAATTCCACAACCAACACTCACTCAACCTTACCGGCCGGACACAACCAATCCGGCAGCCCCCAAGCCCAACTCTGCCCGCCCAAACTGCCAACCACCACCATTTCAGCAGCACCTAACCTCGCCCGCCCCCAACCTCGACGACGCCCAGAAACTTGTTCAACGGCAACCCGAAACTCCCTACCCAATGAACCACCACCCAAAATGTGTTTAACGGCAACCCAAAATCCCAAAAAAAAACCTTCTCCCACTGCATTAAACCCCCAAATTGGCCCTCCCCCACCCTCTAAACCCCTAGTTGTAAGGGTACCCAGGGTGGGGAGGGCCGATTTGGGGGTTTAATGCAGTGGGGGAGGGTTTTTTGGGGTTTCGGGTCGCGGTATAAATGGTTTGTTGGTTCAAAGGAGGGGCGTCGCTGATGCTTGTATGAGGGAGAATCTTCTAGGCGACAACAGGATGAGTGTTCCGGCAGGGGGTCATGGCTAGGTGGTGGAGAGGGTGGTCGTGGATGGGAGGTTCAGGCAGTTGGGTGTTTTTTGTTTTTTATTTTTTATTTTTTCAGACAATTAAATAGTGACACGTGTCACCTTAACCTGTTATGCAGGTTAAGTGACCAGTTCGGATCATTTTGATCGAATGACCCTCAAAGTATAATCCAAATTTGGGATTATTTTGAGCGAACGGGCAAAAGTTGGGATAATTTTTGTCAATTTTTCCTTATTATTATTATTATTAAGGAAGAAAAAATTGTCGATTGCAACCTAAAAGTTTTGCGTATCAAAAAATGTATTGTTTTGTGTACAACTATTTTTTGCCGTGAAAACAAGGCACTTACATTAAATTTTTGTCAATTCCGAGCTTAATTTGGACCCTTAAGAGCTAAAATGACTCCTAAAAACTTGACGAAATATTTTTCGACATGCAAATCGATGAAAAAATTGAATTGAATGACAACTTATTAGTACTTTTCGGCTGCAATTTTTTTAAAATGGCTACAATTCGCAAAATACAAACTTTAAATGACTGCAATTGAAAAATTTTTACTTAACAAATATTAAAAAAAATAAAATTAAGTTCTCTAACTTATCGATATAAAGTAAATTCTAAAATATACCCCTTTTGTTTTTGGAAGAAACTTAAAATATACTGTACTTTGTATGTACTCTTTTCGTTTCATAATAATTTTCACATTTGAAATCTTGACACTATCATTTTCATATTAGTAGCAATAGCAGTTTCTAGGATAGAAGGATTAGTATAATAAAGTCTTAAGGGATTACATAGCAATTTGTCTAAACACAACAAATTAGAGCTCAACCATTCAAAAAAGGTAGCCCCCCTCAAATTTCAAAGTAGATTTGGACCCAAACCTTATTTCCAATCTTGATCTTACTGTTGATACCTTTATTACAGATGACAACTCTTGGGATGTTCCCTTGCTTCTATCTATCCTCCCAGTTGATTTGGTTCAAAAGATCCGAGGTATCCCCCTTTCCTCCTCTGCAATGCCGGATGAACCTTGTTGGGGTTTATCAAAAGATGGTCAATTTATGGTGAAATCTACTACATGGTTAGGTCACAACTACTCTGCTAGTTCTCCTAAATGTGAATTTCATTGGATGTGGAAATTAGATATTCCCCCTAAAATACAACTTTTCTTATGGCAACTTCTTCATAATAGTCTCCCTATCCGCCAAATTAAACTTTAGCATTACGGAATATAAATATTCCTCCTCACTGTGTCATTTGTAATAACTTTCTTGAAACTCAAGATCACCTATTCCTTCATTGTTCTTTTTCTTTTGATTTTTGGTCCTCGTCCTCCATTAGAAAGTGGTTAGGAATTCTCCCTCCTTCATCGTCCCTCCTTGATCTCTTGTCTTCTATGAAAGTTATGTCTCCTCGTCTTCTCCCTAATTTTGCTATATCATTATGGAGTATTTGGAAATGTAGAAATGCTACTATTTTCAAACACTCGACCCCCTCTATTACTAATATTTTCTTCCGTGCTTTTTCGCTCTCCCAGGAATGGCAGGCTAGGAATTTTTTGGATTCCCTTCAAAAATCCAATACTAATCTCCCTCATACCAACCAAAAAGAGGCAACTACAACGACTGTCTCATGGTCCCTTCCCCCAACAGGTTACTGTAAGTTAAATTTTGATAGGTTTGCGACTCAAAACACTTCTACAGCAGGTGTTGTTATTAGGGACTCCCTCGGTAATCATATTGCCAATCGTACTTATAACTTGGGTTCATACACAACTTTTCTTGCTGAGGCAATCGCCCTTCGTGATGGTCTTCTCCTAGCAAAAGATCACAATGCTTTCCATATTTTTATTAAAGGAGATAATTTGACTATTATTAATATTTTGCAGGGTCATTATAATTGCCCGTGGAAGCTTCAACTCCTAATGGAAGACATCAAGACTATCTTGAATTCCTTTTCAGGCTTCAAATCCCAGCATATCTTTCATGAAGAAAATAGGGCAGCAGATTATGTGGCCTCTTTGGGTAACTCTACTCCGACCCACCAAGATATCGATCCGTTCATGGATAGCAAGTTTTCTTATTTTTTACTACAAGATAGATTAGGGCATGGTCTCGTGAGAAGACGTTCCTAATCTCTTTCCCAGTATCTTACCTTTCCAAAAAAAAAAAAAAAAAGGTAGATTAGGTTCTTCAAGCACCTATCTAGGTTGCTTCCCCGGTAGATGGGCTTGCATGACCCCTCTCTTTATTTACCCCCTGTCCTTTGTGTAAACTCCTTGTAAAGATTAGTACTAGTAATATGTGTCTACAAAGAGAGGGGGACATGCAAGCTCATCTACTGGGGAAGCAAGCTAGACAGACATATATAGTATGTAGTATATGAATGATATACTTATATTAAATGAATTCCAACTTTTCAAATTCTTGTTCGACAAAACTAGTGTTTACGACCACCTTTTAGCTATTAACTAAAGATTAAATGTTAGTATGTAGTGTTTACCAACTAGAAGTGCTTGCCTAAAAGGTTAAGTGTTGATGTAGTCATTAGTATCAGTAAAGATGACATTGGGCCGGGCTAGTCCGTTGCCCCCGTCGGGCCCAACCCAGCACAAGCACCTTGTTTGCCTGACACAATTCGTGTTGGGCCATAGGCCTTGCCTATGCCTAGTAATTTTGAACATAAGTACGACACAGTCCATGTCTCGTTTTATTGCCCCATATAAGAACTTAAAAGGGCCACAAGCTGTAAATAGGTCGTGGGCCTGCCCAACTCCATTATATAACAAAATATCCTAATACAAATATCAAAAACATTAAACTAACTATTAACTAAGCAAAATGAAGAATAACAAAGTTTTATAAGCAACCATCATTCATTGGATATATAGCCATATCATAACTTACAGAGTGCAAGAAATTTTGGATATATTGAGGAAAGTTCATGGGCCTATGGGCTTTATCATGGGCAAGCACATAGGTGGGGCCAACCTGCCCATAAAGGCCCATGGGCTTGGGGCATGTTTGGGCCATGTTTTATGCAATTTTAGGCCTGGTAGCATGATCCATGGATTTGGGCCAGGCTACCGGCCCAAGCCGGCAAATTATAAGATGCACCATGGTGCATATAGTTTTATGTGAACCATCAATTAAAATATACTCTCTCTTCTCCTTCCTCCTCTACTTTCCTAATTTCTGATTTTTCTCTCTTCTCTATTTTCCTCTCTATTTTATTTTTCTTTCTCTTGAACTCGTTCATCATCCTTTTAATTGAATTCCTTCATATTTTTGATCACCATAGAATGAATTCCTTCATTACAATAGATTAAATTCAAATTTTGTTTTCTTCAATTTTCAATTTGAAGCTTTGTTAATGGAGTTTTTACAATGAAGTAGTGAACCTAAAAACGGCGTCGTCGTCGAATAAAAGGTGGTTAAGACGATGGTTTGATTATTTTCCGATGAGATTTCATTATCTAAATCACCATGGCTAGGTTTGAGTTTCGAAATATGTAGCTTTCATATTCTTTGATTTTTTTAGTGATAATTGTGTATTTTGTTATGAACAGTTCTACATTTGATTATATTTTAGTATTTTGAACATTTTAAGTTAAAAATATGAACGTATGATACGTTTTCTGTAAATACATAACATGTATTTTTGGAATTACGAATATTTTTATTATAATTCTGAACATGCAATACATTGCTTATGAACTTATTTTTGTTTTAGATCTATGTATTTTTAATTTTATTAAGGCATTCTCTACTTTATAATTTATAATTCTGAACATTTGGCATTCTGAGCAGTGTCTTCAAGTGCAGAAGTTTTTTAAGGGTGTTCAGTGGTTTATGGTTGGGGTTCAGAAGTTTTTGTAGGGGGATAAGAGGTTTTATTAGGGTGTTCAGTGGTTTGTGATTGGGGGTCAGAAATTTTTGTAGGGAGTTCAGAGGGTTTTGTAGGGTGTTCTGTGATTTATGATTGGGGTTCAAAGGTTTTTGTAAGGGTTCAGAAGTTTTTGAAGGGTGTTTAGTGGTTTGTGGTTGGAGTTCAGAAGTTTTGTAGGGGGTTCAGAGATTTTTGTAGGGTGTTCAGTGGTTTGTGATTGGGGTTCAGAAGTTTTTTGGGGTTCAGAAGTTTTTGGGGGTTCAGAGGTTTTTGAAGGGTGTTCAGTAGTTTGTGGTTGGGGTTCGGAAGTTTTTGGGGGTTTTGAGGTTTTTGAAGGGTGTTCAATGGTTTGTGGTTGAGGTTCAGAAGTTTTTGTAGGGGGTTCAGAGGTTTTTGTAGGGTGCTTCAGTGGTTTGTGGTTGGAGTTATAGGGGTTTCAGAGGTTTTTATATGGTGTTCAGTGATTTGTGGTTGTGATTCAGAAGTTTTTGTAGGGGGTTCAGAGGTTTTTATAGGATGTTCAGTAGTTTATGGTTGGGGTTCAGAGGTTTTTGTAGGGGTTTAGAAGTTTTTGAAGAGTGTTCAATGGTTTGTGGTTGGGGTTCAAAAGTTTTGTAAGGGGTTCAGAGGTTTATGTAGGGTGTTCAATGGTTTGTAATTGGGGTTCAAAAGTTTTTAACAATTTGTTTTTTCTTAAATACATCATCTAATTTCTTCTTTTTTGGTGTTCTGACGTAGAACATTTGACTAATTGTACTGTTAAAAAATTTTAGGGTTCAAGTTAGTATTCAATTCTAAAATTTAACAATTTAAAATCAAATTGCGAATTTAAACAGTAAATTACTTACACATCTTCATCCTCTTCAGTATGAGCAGATAATTTTGATTTTCTACCCAAAAAAAAAAAATAAAAAAAAAATTAATTTAAAAAAGTCAAAAAGACAATTATATGATAGAATATAGTTTCAATTTTACAATTTGTTGAATTATTTTAACAAATTTAACATAAATGTAGGAAAATCAAAAAAGTTTAAGTGATGTTTATCTTTTTGAAGGTGTTTTCGTGTGTTTTTTTGTCTTTTGCCATGGTAGATTGCAGTTTTTAGAGAGAAAAAAATGGTGAGAGGAGAGATTAATTTTTTAAAATGATATAAAAATAGATATGACATTTTTTTTTTGAATTTAAATAGATATGACAATTGGAGAGAGGAGGAACTATTATTCTTAAAAAAAGAAAAAAAAATACCCTAAACTTCGTGGGCTTCTTTTGTTTGGGCTTCCTCTGTTGGGTGCGGATTGGGCTAGGTGCACTTATTTCTAGGTGCATCATGGTGCACATAATACTAATTGTTCTGAGCCTGAGAAAAGGTCTTAGGTTAGCAGGTCAAGCCCATGGCTTAGCCCAACACAGCTTAAAGCCATCTTTAAGTGTGTAGCAAAAACAATTGATGGAAAAATGGAATACAATAAAAGTCATGTCTATACGTTTTGGAATAGTAATTATAAATTTATATTTTGACAAGTTTTAGTCAATACTTTTTAAAAGGTTAATCGTAACTCGTAACATATACACTGTGACATTATATTTATTCAAGGCAAGTATTGAAGAATTTGATTTAGGCAAATCAAATTCTAATCGATACCCAAAACACTACAGAGAACTATTGAAAAGACCCTATATCATATTAACCTTCTTATGCCTATAAGATCAACCCAATTTAGCCGTGTACCAACTAATGTAAAAAAGCAAACCCATTATACATTCGAGCAACCTCTTTGCTTTTGTTTTAGCCATTATATGTAAAGAGATAACCCCACTTGTTACAGTAATCCCATTTAAACATTGCGATAAGCTCTCTTTTGTCAAGGTGATCCTATTTAATTATTGTTAAACAGTTTTTGTGAAGCGACTAATAATGTGATAGAACACATATAAGTGATTTTTTATTCATTTATTTTTTTCGAGGAAATTTCAATTTACTACAGCGAATTGTAATTTGTAAAAAATCCCTCTATAATTACCAAAAAAAAACAAAAACCAAATAAAACGAGATGACGTGGCAACATCTACTTCGTCAAAGAGGGTTTGACAACACAAACCGTTAGATCTAGGTTTACCACAAACAGATTAGGGTTTTAATTTCTTCGCCTCCTCAAACCCATCAAAACCTCTGCTGCCGTTGGAGTAAGAGAGAGAGAGAGTGAGACGCAGAAAAGGAGGAGAGAGAAACTAAACAACTCATCAATGGCGCAGCGTCTCACTTACCGTAAACGCCATAGCTATGCCACCAAATCCAACCAACATCGCATCGTCAAAACCCCTGGTATTCCTTCTTTCTCTCTCCTCTCTTTTCAATTTACTCCATTTCATGGGATTCTTGTGTTCATTTCTGGGTTTTGATTGTAATGCTGCATGATGTTGAAGTAAAGCTGTAATCTTTTTTATTTGATTGATGTTTTGATTACTGGGTTTCGATTGTAATGGTGGGATAATGCTGAATTGATTTTGATTTGTTGGTTTTTGTTTGGATTGATTTTTTGATTATTGGGATTTTGATTAATAGGTGGAAAGTTGGTTTACCAGACTACAAAGAAGAGAGCTAGTGGTCCAAAGTGCCCTGTTACTGGAAAGAGAATTCAAGGAGTATGTCTCTTTTTCTTTGTTTTTCTGATTCAACTTGCAAATGCAGATTGTTGATTATCTGTTTATGCACTTTCTGAATTTGGCACTATTAGTCGCATTGATAGTGTAATTTGAATTAGTAGTATGACGGCGAAACATGATGGAGTATGTTGTATGATCTTGTTATTGGTTGATACTAGTGGAATGTGGTATTGGAATTCTGGTTATTTTTGAAAGACTATCATTGCAAATTTGCAACTGTTATCAACTGAATAGTTTATTATGTTAAGCAATGAATTGATTATTTGATGATTCTGTGATGGATGATGTAAGCTGAGGGAAGGCATTTCGTTGATTATTGCTCATAGTTGCGTTGCTGATAGAAGTTGTTGTAGGAAGCTGTGTCAATAGTCCTCAATACTTATTCCGTGCATGGTGTTCGTTGCTGGTGTTAATCTGGGATTGATATTGTATCTTATATCTCCATCTTCAATTTCTTACTCCCTCTGTTACGGTAGAATTGAGAACATTTTAGTGTTAGTTTGTTAGATAACTTTTGAACCCTGCTACTTATATGAACCTCTAATAGAAGTTCCAAATTCCAATTAAAATTTACATGGGGTGAAGCTGTGAATGTTTGTATAGCGAAGGATTTCTGTGGCTGTTTTAGAAAGTGGCATATACTATAGTGTTCACAACATTAAGGTGAAGTGGTTATAGTTCATATTGTGCATTTCACTGAAGTAAGCCTAAATTGAAGGCATCATATTCATATATGTATCGAGGACTGAGGAATATTAAAAGAACTGTGTTGCTTGATTGCTGCAATTGCTACCACTTGATGTGACTTGTTATCCTAGCATTGTGATTTTGGTTATAATGTTTAACTTGTGATTATGGGTAGATATTGGCTCTATCCTAATTGACATGGTCTTCGGATACAGTTTGTGCCATTGCTCTTTGTTTATGGGTTTGTTTGGACTAAAATGTGGGACTTCCAAACTTGTTCACCTTTAGAGATACTTTATTATGGTCAAGTCAGTATTCAATGTTGCACTGTGCGGTTCTTTTAGGAATTATGTTACATGTATGAGGATGTTATAACTATATGTTGCTACTCGTATTTTAGGCTTGGTCCTGGTGATTATTTAAATCTTGTCACTGGGATGTATTTATACAAATGTAATTAGTCATCGTTCCTTTATTTATGTTCCACTTTAAACAGGTTTTCAAGATAAAAGTATCCTAATTAAGCTGCTTTCATTTGTGTGTAATTTTTGATGTATCTTATATGCTTATGATTTCATTTGACAATGGCAGTTTCACTGATTTCATCTGCTAAAGTACATGTTGTTTGTCCTTGTATTATATTCATTCTCAGGACATATTTTTACTGGTTCCTTGGTAATTGTTTTGCAGATTCCTCATTTGAGGCCTACTGAGTACAAGAGGAGCCGATTGCCCAGGAACAGGCGTACTGTCAACCGTCCTTATGGAGGTGTTCTATCTGGCAGTGCTGTCCGTGAAAGGTTTGTTGACTATGTTCTCATACTCTGTTATGCTAATCACTTCTGGAATCTAGCTCACCCCATTGTTTCATACCATCCAGTTTTAATGCAAATTCCTTCTTTTGCTCATTGTGTCTTCAGAATCATCCGAGCTTTCTTAATTGAAGAGCAGAAGATCGTGAAGAAGGTATTGAAGATTCAGAAGACTAAAGAAAAGGCTTCCAAGAACTAGAGTGGCTGTGAATTTTTTTTGTCTTAGTTTCCTCAGAAGAAATTTTGTTTTTAAGAGAAGATGATGATGACTTAGGAAGAAACCCTGTTTACGGTCCGTACTTGTGCCTATTACTACATTGAGGTGATTGTTTGCCTTTTGAATGAGCATTTTTGGTTTACTACTTTTCACGCCTGGTTTCTCAAATTATCATATGAATTATTAAAGCATATACTCCGCCATGGTATCACTGTTTTTCTTGGTTTGCATTTTTGCATCATTCAAACCATGGCAATGGTAACTTTTGGTGTTCTATGATGTTTGTTTATGATATTTGACTTACGGCTACAGCTCAAGTACTACCTTGATGAAGAGTTGCTGCAATTGGCATGTGACAATCCTATGTCCATAGATTTGGGTATTGTATATTGAAAAGTCAGAATCACTAGTTAGGATTCATTCCGTCTTCAGCTACATCCATATCTCAGCAATTTATCCGACCCATAATGTTATAGACACATATCTATTTTGAACTAAGGGCCCGTTTGGTTTGATGTAAAATACTTTCAATGAAAGTTTTCATGGAAAATATATTTTCAAGGTAAATTACAATTGTAAATTAGTTTTTCATTGTTTGGTTGCATATAAGAAAAGTAAAAAATAGGAGTGGGAATGTGAGGAATTGAGGATGGATGAGAGGGAAATAAAAAAGGAGGTAAGGAGGAGGGAGGAAAATGTGGCTTTCCTTGTTTTATAAAGGAAAATGTTTTCAATTATTAAGAATGAAATTTTCCAACCTTGGAAAAATTGTTTTTCACCTCTTCACAAACCAAACAAATGAAAATGGGAAAATCATTTTCCATGAAAATATTTTACACCAAACCAAACGGGGTTTAATTACAGTACTTTTTCCTCCCCAAATTCTAAATCTATTGTGTGATTCAAACCTTTTTGTACCTACAAATTATCTACCACCTCAATTAAGTTCTTGACAAAAAACAATATACTTCATATAAGTTGTAAAATTGAATGTGAAAATTTTAGATTTAGAATTATATAACACGACATAAAATAAATTGTTCCTATGACATTCTTGATCCCCCAGCAAACTTGTGCCCCCTAAATCCATACACAATGAAGTAATGAACAAGTCTAAGGCCTTGTTTGGTTTATCTTATTTGTGGTTATATGAACTTATCTGATCTAATTTGAATGTCAAATTTGACCAAAGTTTTACCTTAAATATACGATAATCTATGCGAAAAAAGTATATCAAGTGGGGTCTTGTTAGATTCATAATAATGCGTATTTTATTAATATGTAATTTTCATAATTTTTTTCATTACGAAATTAAAAATATTTAGCGATAAAAAACTGCACATAAAACGATAATCTGATCTGAACTTATTTTTTCTGATCTGATGTGATCTAAACTTATTTTTTCTGATTTGAACTTATTTTTTCTAAAATAAGTAAAAATAAGGTAAACTAAACAAGGCCTAAGTTCACCAAAAAAAAATGAACAAGTCTATAAGTAGATCTTAAATCATTTTACTTTGGAGATGTGCAACACGCCCACACCCTCATTCTTTAAATTTAACACGAACGCGAGTTATGATATTGATAGTGTTGTTTGAACTAGTGCCACTTGATAACTACACCCCATCCTGCTCTTGCAAATCTTTAAGTGGAGTAATAGTGTTATTTGGACAAAGTTGACTATAGTGAAGCTTCGCTGATACTTTGATTCCAGAGAAGATGTTAACCTAGTTGAATGTCCTTTACTAATTTTCAATTTTATAATTGGCTGTTAAGAATGGAAAAGGATCAAGGATTAGCAATTGAGTTGGGTGAGAAAGAAGAAGAAAGACGAACATCCGAGCCATAGTTGTAATGGAGGAAGAGCGTGCAGTAAAGCTACACGGATTATGGGCAAGTCCTTGTGTTTTCCTACATGGATTATGGTAAATTTCAAAAGCAATAATTGTTATTAGTCCTTGTTACTAAAACGAGAAGAATAGTTGGTGATTTCCAAAAAATTCCTAAAATATATTTGTTGTTAGAATATTAGGAGAAATTAGCCTCAGTATATATATAATACAGTGTATGTGAACTTAATTTTTTAACCATAAATCAATGATACTTTGAATTGAATCGGGATAAGATTTCAACCAATTAGAATTTCTTTTTCTTAAGAATTGTCAAAAATGAAGGTTACATAAAACCTTTACCACACATCCACTAGAATGGCTAGTACTTTGAATTGAAAGAAGATTTAAACCAATTGGCAATTCTTTCTTTAAGAATCGTCAAATATGAAGGTTACAAAAAAATATGAAGGTTACAAAAACCTTTATATATAACACTTTCTCTAGAATTTAATTTGGAAATAGGAGAGAAAGAAGAAAAAAAGACACACATTCACAAAACTCATAATGGAGGAAGAGAATTCGGTAAAGCTACATGGAATGTGGGCAAGTTCTTTTGTTTTGAGAGCTAAACTCAGGGCCGTTTCTGAGATTTCGGTGGTCTGGGGCAAAAACATGAATTGGGCCCTAATTCACATATACTGATATAAAATTTTAAAAAATTGGGTATGCAAACGCAAAGAAATTTTACTGCCTGACAATTGTAATGAGATACATTGAAAATAAAATTACCAAAAAATTTGATACATTAATTAATGACATTTTTTTGGCTAATCAAATTCACTAAGGAAAGTGAATTAATTTGGGTAAAAAATTAGGGAAGAAAGAAGTTGACCAAAAATGCCATTTGATATTTTGGAATTATATAGTACTATAGTGTTGTACTGTACACACTTCTTGTTTTTTTTTTAATTTTTTTTTAAAT
This sequence comes from Chenopodium album, assembly GCF_948465745.1. Lineage (NCBI taxonomy): Eukaryota > Viridiplantae > Streptophyta > Magnoliopsida > Caryophyllales > Amaranthaceae > Chenopodium > Chenopodium album. The sequence continues at coordinate 7,772,826 of NC_137844.1, read as the reverse complement.
TTAATTTTTTTTTTGAATTTATATGAACATGTACGTAGTAATGTAGTATTATAGAGTACGAAATTCCCTCAAAAAAAAAATTTAGTACAAAGTATATCTTTTGGGGCCTTGTATTGTATTGAAGTTGGGCTTTTAAACAAGGGGCCCAGGGCAGCCGCCCCAGCTGCCCTGCCCTTGCTACGGCCCTGGCTAAACTTGCCCTTATTATTAAGGGCATAGATTTGAATACATAGAAGAGGATTTAGCAAACAAAAATGACTTGGTGTTGCAATACAACCCTGTGCATAAGAAAGTGCCTGTTCTTGTGCACAATGGTCTACCCATCGCGGAATCAATGATCATCCTCGAATATATAGACGAGACTTGGCCTGATCCCCCGCATCTCCTCCCTAAGGATCCCTACCTTAGAGCCAAACATCGATTTTAGGCTGCATACTTACAAGAGGTAAGCTCCTTACTCTTTGATGATCTTCTGTAACTTGAGTATTGTGCTCACCGTAGTACTTGGTACGTATGGTCACAACATTTCGTTTATAGTACGTAGTTAAATTGGTTTTCATTTATTAAGGAAAATGATTCTATGTTTGTTACAGAGTACATTTCATTAATAGTTAAATGTGTGCTGGTATGTTAAGCATATCACTGTAGAAAGGTACCCGTTTTTGGCGTCTTGGACCAAGGCACTCAGTGAAGTTCCTGAAGTTAAAGATGCGACTCCATCAAGTGTTAAGGTCATTGAGATTCTTCATGCTATGAGGAAGAACTATCTCTCAATTAAAGGGATAAATGATCATTATTAAGTTTAGTGATTGATACAAAACTATTTACGATTCAAGCAGGGTTAATCAGGTTTCAATTCAGTGTCGATTTCACAATTTATTTGGGGTTTTAGTGCATTATTTATCTGAATTTGCATTTTTTTTTTGATAAGGTGGAAAAATTTTAATTAATAAATAAATGAATATGTGCTTTTGGACTTGAACTATAATTTACTTATTTCTCGAAATATACATGTAAAATGGTATTTGATTTTCACATTGTTAAATGGGGCTAGGCTGCACGGCCACGAATGTCTACTTAATTTTAAATCCAAGAAGATTTTCACTCAAAATCAAGCTATGACTCTATGAGTGGTTGAGGGGAATAGTCTTTTAGCTTTAAATGAATACAATTTTATCTTTTTTGAATGTGGGATATATATTTCAATACTTACTTTAGTTTCACTCGATTAATGTAGAACAACACATATTAATTAAGATTGTAATGAAAACTCCCTCCATTGTGTTCATGGCGTGTAACTTTGACTTTCAAAATTATCTACCGTCTTATTATGTTATCCATGAAAACCTTTTACATTAACTTTTTGTACGTAGTAAAATTGGATATGAAAATTTTAGTTCAAGAAATCATATCCACATATACATACTCACAGTAGACCTTGTTGGGAATCGAGTAACAGATAGAAATAATAACGACAGAAAGAAAATAAAGAAAAATAAGACACAATATTTTTACGTGGAAAACCCTCTTGAACTAGGGAAAAACCACGGTCCCAATCTCAAGGTATGTAACGTCACTATAATATTTTTGGGAGTACAAAGGATACTACTATAACTACAATATTAGACAATATGTGTTTAGGACAAAGTGTTACTTAGTACCCTTCACAATGGTACTTCCACTAATTAATCCTAAACACCCTCACACTAATATTGTGTTTAACTCACACCAATTACTCTCTCTCACACTTGTGTTTGTGTATTTTTAAACACTAATACACTCACACTAATACTTCTTTTCATTCCAAGTTTTCTTCACTTCTCCCTTCTTGTGCACATACGTCAATTGCCAATTATATAGGCAAAAGATACTTGCCCTCCAAGCCTCTACATTAATGTTAGTGCCAAAAAGTCAAGGCCTATTTTCCTAGCTTAACACCTTGAAGGCCAAGGTAAAAATACACGTCACTTTTCATCCTCTTCATTTTTTTTTTATTTTCTTTTACAATATAATAAAACAATTATACTACTAATATGTGATTCGGGGAGATTAACCCAATAAACCTTGCATTCTTAACTTAAAGAAGAGGTCTATAACTAAATTTTACATACATTCTTTCTTCAGAAATTTACAACTCTTTCACTCTCAAAATGTAACACGAATACGAGTTCTAGTATTGATAGTGTTGTTTGAACTAATAAAATTTGTTAACTAATTGCTCGATTACTATCCACGATTCTTCAAACTACACCCTCATTTCTGTCACGGACATCTACAATCTCGACAGTGTCGCGGCCGCCAGCATGGCCCATTAGTAAAAGAATCGAAATTGCCTGTTAACTTCAGAGATTGAGTATGATAAAATGTGATTAAATTTTAAAAAAAATCAAACAAAATTGCACTTTTAAACTATAATCGAGATACTAATTCAATTAATTTCACTATTGATTTCAAGAAAGAAATTTTGTAGTATAAGGGTATCACGCGCAACTTGCAACTTGCAATGTTACAACACACGCAATGTTATAGTGAAAAAGAAATTTTATAGTGAACAACACACGCAATGTTACAACTAATCAAATACTACTTCTATAAGAATAATCATATTATAATATGGAGTAGATCATTAAAAATAAAAAAGTAATAACGAATCCCACGTTGACCGCGAAACTAAATAAAAAACAATATTTTATTAACCGAATACAATCTAAAGGGTATGACCACACTTGTGTAGGATCACTTCTATAGGTCGTATCTTTGTATCCTTGGTCACTAAGGAGACAAAAAAACCAAGTCTGGGTGATGATTTAAGGCCGCTATGATATGAGCGTGACTATCAGCTATATCATTGAATCTCATCGATGACTGGCAATTGAAGATCGTTCCTTGTAGATCGTTCGTTTTCTTTAGCTTTGTGTCGTTGCAACTTGCAATGTCCCACGTCGTGATTGGATTTTGGGATATATTTTTCACTTAAATAAATGTTAAATCGTAACACAACGTCTATTAATTATTATTAAAACAGAGTTAGGCAATGTTAGCCCAAAATCGTAACACAAAATCGATGTTTTGTGTCGTTGTAACTTGCAATGTCCCTCACAGACCTTATACAAGGGCCGCGCCTAAGAAACGGATTTAGGCTGCACTCGTCATGAATGTCCATTTTAAATTATGACAAAATTTCCTTTTTTTTTTTTTCAATGTGGGATATCCATCTTAATATTCAATTTACTTTCATTCGATTAATGTGTGACAACACCCTCACATGTGATTTTGCTCATGGGCTCAACATACATGCCCTAAGATTTACCGTAGCTATAGTTGCCTCCTTTTTTTCCCTACCTTATAAAAAGCATGAGAATTCTCTTATGAATAGTGTGAAGACAACTATATCCATCAAAATGTTTGTTTACCAATTTACCTCCAATTAAAAAAAAAGTCCCAATTAAAAAAAAAAAAACAAAGGTAAGAAGATATTAGTACCTCACTAAATTAGTTTTTGTGGAATGATAATAGTTTTTTTTCCTTCTTATATTAATTTGTACTTATAAATACTCCGTATTTCGTACTATTTACATTATTAAATTATTTAGATGTTACAAATACTTTTAGTTTTGTACAGTATTAGCTTAGTTAGAGTATATTTCCTGTCGTAGAATGGTAATGGTTTTTTTTTTTTTTTTTTTACTTCCAAAGTTATTTTTTATTTTTTTTTTTTAATTTTTTACATCTTCCAAAGTTTTGTCATAGCATAGTTAGAGTATATATCCTACCGTGAAATGGTAATAGTTTTTTTTTTCAATATTAATTTTTACTAATAAATAATATTTACATTATTGCATTATTTAAAAGTTACAAAAGACTTGTAGTAGCTTAGTTAAAGTATATACTTTGAGTAATATGTAAACCTTAATCATAAACAAAAAGTCATCTTTGCAAATAATTACAACAAAATAACGTATAAATAGTCATAAAAGATTAATATGCATACAAATGTAATTATTCTTCTCAAACGGCTAACCATATAGCGCGTGTTAGGACCCGTACTTTCAGGAAATATACCACATTACCACTTCCTCGGTTTAAAAGAATAATAGTCAACGAGTAATATTAATAGTGTTAAATAACTACAGTAATAGATCGATCACTTTGTATGAATATTCAAATTACACCCCCAACTACTGCTCTACCAAATATAGAGATTTAATCCTTATTACATGTTCTACTTAGAGAAAGAGAGCAAGACCAGGCAAAAGAGACACGAAATCGATGGCGGAACAGAGCTCAGTGAAGCTACATGGAATGTGGGCAAGTCCTTACGTTATGAGAGTCCAACTTGCCCTTAAATTTAAGGGTGTAAAGTACGAGTACATAGAAGAAGATCTACAAAATAAGAGTGAGCTGCTGTTGCAATATAACCCTGTGCATAAGAAAGTGCCTGTTCTTGTGCACAATGGTCTACCCATTGCAGAGTCAATGATCATCCTCGAGTATATTGATGAGACTTGGACCGATCCCCCGCATCTCCTGCCTAAGGATCCTTATCTAAGGGCCAAACATCGATTTTGGGCCGCGTATTTACAACAGGTTAGCTCATCGATCACTACTCTTTCATCTTCACCTCAACTTGTTTTCTTAGCTTGTATCAATGAAAACAATTTGTAACTCTAGTTTATTAAAAGATATCAAACTTGTACAATTATATGTTCAATTTCATTAATAGTTACGGTTTGGGTTGAGTTTGTTGATGAATGAGAATTGGATGGCTTGTAATTATAAGTCTAGGAGATTAATTCAATCCTAAATTAAAACTAATTGTTGATAGGAGTAATTCACCAAGCAAATTGATTTTTCTCAATCTTTTCTATTCATTTTTCAATATGTTGAGTCAACGCATAATAGGTTAATAAATTCATGTCATATCCTTAATTACGAGACAACTGATATGATTTGGATAAAGGGAGTATAGTATTATGATATGGTATGTGCAGGTGGCAGAGGAATTGGGTAAAGTGCTGCAAAAGGAAGGCAACCCATCAGAAGACATGACGAACGAGTACCGGAACAAGATGGACATGGCAGAAGAATTGATCAAGGCTGAGCTATTCCCTAATGGCTGTCCATCTTTCGAGGATGCGAAACCCGGATACTTGGACATAGTGTTGTACTCCCTATTAGGAAGCTTTGATTATATTGCGGAAGAGCTCTTTGGGTTTAGTCCTTTCACTGAAGAAAGGTACCCATTTTTGGCATCTTGGATAAAGGCATTGAAAGAGGTTCCTGAAGTTAAAGAAGTAACGCCTCCAAAGGCTAAGGTCATTGAGCTTCTTCGCGCCAGGCGACAGATCAGAGCGAGTAACCTCCAAACAAAGGCGTAATTAATTGATTGAAAATTATTGTGATTTATAATGTTTAAGGGATTAAGTACATCAGCAATGGGCTTGGAGAATAAATCATGTGTCCTTAATTTGAGTATTGTAATAGCTAGACAACTGAATGTTTGTAATAAAGGTTTTCTAGACTATTGATTAATTAATGAAGTTAAAGTGTTGAGCACTACTGAATTAGTTAGTTTGAAACATATTTTGTTGGAGAATTTCTCAGAGTGGGGGTGAAAATCAATCTCAAGATCTCCTATAATCAAGAAGGAAGCTCTAATCACTTGAGCCATCTCTCACTCCCTTGATGTCCCATTATTAATTATATGTCGACTCCACTTACACTAAATGTTACTCGTAAAAAGTTTGTAAGGTCATTTTTTAAGGATGCATGTAGACAATTTTTATGTATTATTCGTAGCAACATATAGGATAAAGATTTTTAAGAGAAGGACCATTATTCACGTATGTTGTCATGTTTACTTTTAGGAGGGGAGATGCAAAACTGAGCCTTTTGCTTTTTAGATGAAACACTTTTTAGTTTTTACTTTCTAACTCTTATCTAAAATCTTTTTATTTCTTAGAAATTTTTTTATTCATTTGACGTCTTACCAAATTGATCTCGACCTATACTTTTCAAATATGGCTAAAGAAAGGGATGTCAATTCGAATGATCGGATCGAGTCTGATATGGTAGGGTCGGGTCGGGTCAATTTTTAAAGTTAAGTCATACTAAATTGTTATGTCCACACGAGTCCAAATCTGAATCGGATATTTTTCGAATCGGTTTCGAATCGAATAGGGTCGGGTATGCTTTTAACACCTCTAGACTTCCTAAAGATATGTATTAGTAAATGTGAAACAAGAAGCATCTTCTAAATAAAAATGGATGAAGTTAAAGACTCAATACCATCAAATGTTAAGGTCATTGAGCTTCTTCATGCTACGAGGAAGAACCATCTCCAATTAAACATTTAAATGATCCTTATCTATTTTTGTGATTGATAAAAAAACAATTTATGATTTAGTTAGGCAGTTAAGTTTCAAATCATTGTTGAATCGGTTTTTCATACTCTATTACACCCCTTATAATATGAGAGCCCTTAACGCTTGAAGTGTGGATGCGTTATGAGCTCTGTTATAGATTTGAACCTATACCTTTGTGTTATACTGACTTTTGATATGATGTTAAAGGACCAATTCAATCAAAGATTAAGTTGATAGCTAAAGCTCATAAATGATATGGTGATCCAATAATTGCCTAATTCAGTGATGGGGCTACGATGACGAAATGCTTATGGGGCGCTGTGTAACTTTACAAATGGGACCGTTCAATCATCAATTCCATCTTAAAATTAAAGATTTAACCGCTAAAATAAGTTAATTTTGAAAAATGAAGGATTTTGAAGATTATTAATTGACTAGAATAGAAATTTTGAATAAAAAAAAGTTGTTAATAAGGGTTTTTTTTGTTTTTTTTTTTACTTAGATTGTTATTATGTTTGGGTGACAGAGAGATTTTAAAAATTAGAATAAGATTTGATATATTGTGGGAGAAAAAAAATAAAAAAAAGTAAATTAGAAAGTGAAAGTTTAGAATTCCTTTCCATAAAATTGAAATATGCACGGAGGTGAACCAATAGTACTATTTACTTACTACTACTTAATGCGATACAGTACACTGAATATTTAATGGTACTATTTGATCACTTAATAATACTAGTCTAAATTGAGAATAAACATTTGCTCATGTGTACGTGAAATTACTCATACTACCTCCGTTTTATATTATTTACAACAATTTGACATAAAATAGAGAGGAAAAATGTCTAATTGTTGCAAATAATATAAAATAGAGACAATATATCTCTTATTATGTACCAGCAAATGCAGTATTTTACTCCCTTTAAAATGCCTCAACGGGTCAATCTCCCACAATAAGACTTGTTCTTGCACATCTTTTTAAGTGGAGTGTTCTGATTGGAGTATTTTTTGTTGCAAATCTTTTTAAGTGGAGTGTTGTGATTGGAGTACTATTGCTGTACAAAGTTGACTTATAGTCGAACTTTGAATTGAGCTAAGATGTTAACCTTTGTTTTTTCGTAAGACTAAGTCTTGTTAATTAAAGGCTAAATCCAAGAACGAACATTATATAAGGATATAGTCATTATTAGATGTTATACCTTGATAAAGAGAGCAATACCAAGCAAAGGTAACACGAAATCAATGGCGGAAAAGAGCTCAGTGAAGCTACATGGAATGTGGGCAAGTCCTTTTGCCTTGCGAGCCAAACTTGCCCTTAAAATTAAGGGAATAGAGTATGAGTATATAGAGGAAGATTTACAAAACAAAAGTGAGTTGCTCTTACAATATAACCCTGTGCATAAGAAAGTCCCTGTTCTTGTGCACAATGGTCTACCCGTTACAGAGTCAATGATCATCGTCGAATATATTGACGAGGCTTGGACTGAACCCCCTCATCTCCTGCCTAAGGATCCTTATTTAAAGGCCAAACATCGATTTTGGGCCGCGTATTTACAACAGGTGAACTCCTCAGCTCTTGATTGATCTTCTGTTACTTGAGCTCTAGTATCAATAAAACCAACTTGTAACTCTTTAGTTTTCTAACATATATCAATGAACATATATATCAAACTTTATATCATCAATCTTACTAAAAGATAAGGTTTGAACTAAACTTACAAGTTAACAAACAGTACATCTATACATGATGGTATATGTGCAGGTAGCGGAGATATTGGGTAAAGCACTGATAACAGAAGGTAAACCATCAGAAGACATGACGAACGAGTACCGGAACAAGATGGACATGGCTGAAGAATTAATCAAGGCTGAGCTATTCCCTAATGGCTGTCCATCTTTTGAGGATGCGAAACCCGGATACTTGGACATAGTGTTGTATTCCCTTTTAGGAAGCTCTGATGTTGCAGAAGAGTTCTTTGGGTTTAGGCCTTTCAATGCAGAAAGGTACCCGTTCTTGGCATCTTGGATAAATGCACTGAAAGAGGTTCCTGAAGTTCAAGACGTAACGCCTCCAAAGGCTAAGGTCATTGAGCTTCTTCACGCCATGCGACAGAGTTACCTCCAAACAAAGGCGTAATTGATTTAAAATTATTGTGATTTATGCGTAAGGAATTAGTACATGAGTTTGTAGAATAAAACATGTGTCTTTAATTTTACTACTGTACGTAATCAATAATTGAATGTTTGTAATTTGATGTTGTAATTTTGTTGAACTTAACTTATTTATATTTAGCATAAAATTATTTTTACCAAATCTTAACTTATTTTTTCAAGGTCAGAAGAACATGACCTAAGTAAATTGTCAAAATAGTATGTAGGAAAATAAAATTTAAATGATAGAGTTGAACATATGTTAAGGTTCGTTCAATTCTGCCCAATTTATTTTAGACAACAAAATAAAATTAGATAAATTAGAGCAACTCCAATGGTTGTAGCTAGGGACTTGCTTGCAATTTTAAATAATCCCTAGCTATTAGCTTGACCATTGGAGCAAAAATATATAATTAGCTTAGTCAAGCAAATTTGCTTTGCCAAGCTAATTTGCTTGAAAAAAACTTGCCAAAAAGAAAATGCTAAAAGTCAATTAGTAATTAAGATAAAAATAATAAATTGATAATTTAAATAGTAAGCTAATAGCTAGCCATTGGGGCTCAAACTAGCTACAAAGATAATTAGCTTAAAAGTTTAAGTGGCATGACAAGCTAATTTGATAATTAGCTTGCCATTGAAGTTGCTCTTATAAGTCAATGATAGAGTTGAATGAGATATTATAAGGGTAATACTGTCATAGACTCATAGGATGAAAGATGTCAATATGTCATCAATGAGCTCATGCATCCTTAATCTGGTTGAAAATTCATAAAAAAGTTGTAGTCGGTTAGCAAGATACACGTAGTATATGCTTTAGTGAAATCACACAAAATTTGTAGAAATGTAGAGGTGGTACTTTATAAGAAAAAGTGAAAATATAGATGAATAATTAAGAAAAAATAATTATGTTAAATAAAAATAAAAAATACTACCTTTGTTTTAATGACGGTTACTTAATTATTGTAGCTATGCAAACCAAGAAAAAGTAAAAATGAGAATCATACATACATGTGGTTACTTTTAAATTAAAGAGGGAATAGATAAAGAGTAAGAGATTTAATAAATAAAATTGATGCAGTGGATGATAAAAAATGAGTAAAAAATATCATCAATTAAGGAATTGAATAAAGTAAAAGTGACTAGAACTTAGAAGATGAAAACAAAAAGGAAATAAGGCTTAAGAAAATGGAGGTATTATTAAAAATAGACATAAAGTTTTTGATAAAGAAGCATTGGCAACTTTAGGCCTTGTTTAGTTTACCTTATTTTTACTTATTTCAGAAAAAATAAGTGCAGATCAGATTAGATTAGAAAAAATAAGTTAAGACCAGATCAGATCTGAAAAAATAAGTTCAGATCAGATAATCGTTTTATGTGCAATTTTTTTATCTCTAAATATCTTTAATTTCGGAATGAAAAAAATTATGAAAATTACATATAATAAAATACACATTATTACGAATTTAAGAAGACCTCACTTGGTATATTTTTTCCTTATAGATTATCGTACATTTAAGGTCAAAATTTGGTCAAATTAGACAATCAGATCAGACTAAATCAAACAAGATCAGACCAAAACTAATTATTTGGTGGATGAAGTATTAATGGCTGATATGGATCACATTAAATATTATCGGAGTATTATAATGCCGCTACACAAAGTTGACTACGTTGATTATTAATGAAGTTTACTACAGAGTATATAACAATATTTATTTTTTATTTTTTTTATTTTTTTTATTTTTTTGGTTGTAAAGAGTATATAACAATATATACATTAATACACACTTTTTTTTTGAAGGCACATTAATACACACACTTTAAAGTGATTGACATCTGCATACAATTTAATTCGGCGAGATAGGCAGATAGCTCAGTAATTAATGGGGGAAGAGAGCTCAGTAAAATTACACGGAATGTGGGCAAGTCCTTATGTTTTGAGAGCCAAACTTGCCCTTATTATTAAGGGCATAGATTTTGACTACATAGAGGAAGATTTACAAAACAAAAGTGAGTTGCTCTTACAATATAATCCTGTGCACAAGAGAGTGCCTGTTCTTGTGCACAATGGCCTATCCATTGCGGAATCAACAATCATCCTCGAGTATATTGATGAGACTTGGCCTGATCTTCCGCATCTCCTCCCTAAGGATCCCTACCTTAGGGCTAAACATCGCTTTTGGGCCGCATTTATACAACAGGTTAGCCGGCTTAGCCCCTTTGCTACGATTTTGTGTTATTTTTGCTTGTGTTGACTCTATTTTATGGTATATTAATGAATTGTACTCCGTACTACTCTTTCAGTTTCAGAATATATACTTGAAATTAATTGAACGCATTTTTGCCAATATACAAGTTTAGCTACTCATATAAGCATACGCGGTTAAGTACTCTTATTAAATGTCTAAAATATTCAACAATATATTGAACATTTCCATCAAATTTTAACACATCGTATATATATATATATTTTATTATCAGTATATCTTGAACAATTTTCCGTATTAAGGAGGTAAAATGAACTACACACGTCATTTAGAATGAAAAAAAAAAAAAAAAACTGTCATATTTTATAATTTTATAAAATGGGGATATGATTGAAATAGCATAGCACTTTTATTGAGGTTTGAGAGATTAAATCTATTAATTCCGGACAAATAAAGTGCTAGGCTGTTATCTAGATAACTGATTATTGCAGTCGACGAACTAAGCACGGTTTCATTGGTTTGGGCAGGCAACAGAGATATTGGGCAAAGGGTTAATAACAAAAGTACAGGGTAAACCAACAGAGGACACAATGAAAGAATACTGGAAGAAGTTGGATACTGCTGAAGAATTAATCAAGGCCGAGTTATTCCCAAATGGCCTGGCTGTCCATCTTGAGGTGAAACCTGGATACTTGGATATAGTGTTGTATTCCCACTTAGGAACTCTTCCACGTTGTCGAAGAGTTCCTTGGCTATAAGCAGTTCACTGCTGAAAGGTACCCGCTCTTGGTGAGTTGGACCAAGGCATTGAGTGAAGTTCCTGAAGTTAAGGACGCGACGCCGCCAAAACCTGAGCTCATTGAGCTTCTTCATGTTATGCGGCTGAAGAACCTCCCTCTGAAGGCATAGAGATGATCATACTGTATTTTCCGACGATTTAACGTGGCTGTCAAAAGCAAGTTATCAGTAATCCCGTGTTTTCTTCAAGTGCTCATTTTCAAATTGATTAAATGTAGGAAATTTTGATTTTTACCACCTTCAAAAAATCACTTATTTGCTTTTACCACCTTTATAAAAAAAAGTTTTATTTACCACCACTTTAAAAAATAAATATTGGCTTTTACCATCAATCACCACCAACTAACGGATTCCGTCCATAAATTTGTTAGTGAGGCCTACCATGTCCACGTGTCACCATATTATTGGGTAAAAATAAAATAAAAAAAAAAAAAAACTTAATAATGTGGTGACATGTGGACAATCCGTTAGTTGGCGGTGATAAGTGGTAAAAGTCAACTTTTATTTTTTTATGTGGTGGTAAAATAAAACTTTTTTTTTATGAAGGTGGTAAAAGCAAATTTTTCATTTTTTGCAGGTAGTAAAAGTCAAAATAACCTTAAATGTATCCCCTCATATTAGTATTGTAATAGTCTGTAATCTATATGTCATCATTTTGTTGAAAAAATAGACTTTTCAAATATCACCACATGTAAATGTTCCACATTAGTTGAAAAAGAGAGAGTTAATCATTTTATAAGACTAAGAGGCTATTCCTCCTATTGACATGTAATTTTGAAATGGAACCTCCTTTAAAATTAACTTCACTTTTTTTTTTTTTTTTTTTTTTTTTTTTTTTTTACGAGTGTAGTCTAGACCCGTATTTATTATATTTCAGTTATTGAACCTACATACATAGAAAATTAGAAATCTCTATGGTTCGGTTCCCTCAATTAAACTATTAAAGGTGGAAAACGGACCGTTTAGATTGGGTCTTGTCTAATTGAGTTTGATATGCTCTTCGTTAATATATTTGGGTTCAATTTGTCACCATGGTACATCAAATTTGTAATGGGCCTATGTACTTTGGAATTGGGAGTGTTAATTTCCCAAAAGTTCAATAAAGTTAGCCCATAATTAAATGAACTGCTAATCTACTCCTATTATTCAATTCAATATTCCGTTGTCATCCAGCGGTTAGGATATCTGGCTTTCACCCAGGAGACCCGGGTTCAATTCTTCGCGACGGAACTTTCTTATTTTAAAAAGGCGTTAGTTTGGAGAAATATATGTACTTCGTCTATATTAGAGCCAATCACAATGGATTCAGCTTGTTGGGGCCTAGTCTATCTCCTAAGCCCAGTGCACTTAAAATGATGAAAATACCCCTCTATAATCTAGCCCATCAATACTTTATTTATTTTTTTATTTAATTTTTTTTAAAGGCCCATCAATACTTATCTCAAAGTATGGATTTACCCCTAATTTGTCCACTCAAGTACAAGTCTGCCACCTGAAAAGTCACCATTCATTAATAGTGGGAACTAAAGATGGGCAACGGGCCATGTCGTGCCGTCACGAGCCGTGCCGTGCCGTCACGAGCCGTGCCGTCACGAGCCGTGCCTGGCCGTGCCGCGGTGGTGGGCGTGCCGTGCCGTGCCTAAATTTGGCACACCCAAGCCCGCGGCACGGCACGGCCCACGTGCCTGGCGGGCCGTGCCGTGCCGGGCCGCGGGCCAGACTGTGCCACTTTTTAGTTTTATTTTTTATTTTTTTTATAAAAATGTAAATAAAAAAACGATATATATATACATATATATATATATATATATATATATATATATATATATATATATATATATATATATATATTTTAGTACAACTTAATTTTATATAAATAATGTTATTAATTTATATTTATGTTAATGTTAATATATTTTGTTTTGAACAACTTTATTTTAATTAAGGTTATATAAATTATTTATCTAATTATGTTTAAGTTTATATAAATAATTTTATTAATTTAGCAAAAAACAACAATACATATAATAAAAAAAAATTATGAGTGCCGTGCCGCCCGCCGTGCCTCGTGCTGTGCCCGTGCCGATTCCCAGATTTTTGTTCACGGCACGGCCCACGACCCACAGGTTGGCCGCCGTGCCGGGCCCGTGCCGCCCGCGTGCCGGCGCGGCCCTTGCCCATCTTTAGTGGAAACTTTTTCCTAGTTCTCTCTCATTCTCTCTTTACTTTCTCACTCTAAATACACTCTCTTGACTCTCTCTAAAAATTACATTTGTTGAATTAAGCATCGAGGAGCTTTCACGAGTCAACCCCCGGGGCAGCTAACCTTCTCTGTTTTGCAGGCCAAGCTCTCAGGCGTCAATGCGAAGCCCTCGGACATACCTTTGCTAGGCGGAGCTAAGGGATACTGGGACACTCGGACATTAGCTTTAGGATATTTTGATAAACCTTGTAATACCCTAACAAATTTAGGAGGAGTCTGTTTCTAGAAACACAACTCGATTTATTTTCAAAGCTTGTCGCAAATAAGTTGGAAAATGATCCACTTGAATAACATATGAATATATGATCATTTATTGAATACAAGGATACATCTCATTCAAGGATATAGATGGATATTACTGTAATATCTAATAACCAGTGACACGTGACAACCTAATTAAGTTTTTCATACTACTATGCCGGAATATGTTGTTTCTGTTGCATAGCTTTGAGTAATTCAAGAAGCTTAGTCTTGGATGGTCTTACTTCTTTCACTTCAAAATTTTCATCAATCGCCTTGACCCATGAGAACAATAGGGGGTACCTTTGTGCAGTCATGAGCTCAGTGTTGAAGAATTCTTCCAATACTTTTGATGTTCCAAGTATGGAATACATCATTATATCCAAGTTGTATGGGATAATACCGACAACATAGCTGTTTGGCCGATAAACACCTTAATGTTACAAATTATATGTACAATTAGCAAACTAGCTTAGCATCCACAATAGCCGGTTTCTCGGCCACGTGGAGAGCAGCTTAAAACCACGCAGGCACCTGCCACCTACAAGGTCGGTGCGTCACCTATAAGGTCGGTGCGCCACCTATAGGGATATGTGGCACCTGCTTGGTTATCCCCCTATATATACCCAGCCACATTTTCATATTGAGGACACGATCTCTCTCTCTCTCTACACGATCTCTCTCTCTCTCTACACTTTTTTTCTCTCTCTCTCTCTACACTTTTTCTCTCTCTTCAAACCTTCCTCCTCAGATTACTAACTTTAGCATCGGAGCGGTTATTCCCGGATAACCCCCGGGCTAGATTATCTGTGCTGATTGTGCAGGTATCAAATTGGACGGTAAACCTTTACCAACCCCAAGACATCTCGGTATCGGAACTCACACGGAACAATTGGCGCTAGAAGGAGGGGTTAATAACTTCTATCGTCCAAAAAAGACCTCCCACAGTCATGGAAGAAGATACCTAAACTACACCCATCCCAGAATCAGAAAACCGGAATTTTGATAGCGGCATCCTGGCAACTGATGGCAACAGGGCTGTAAACACTATACTGGAAATAACGGTGGAGGATGAAACCCACCTTCTTTATAAGGATACGGTAAACGTACCGCTAACACCGGAAAGAACCCAGGCTATCCCGGATCCCTGGGGAGAGTTCACTCCGGAAGAGTTAGAGATAACGGCCAAAGTCATGCAGGCAATGTCCCGAAAAAGGAAAGAGGCCGGGATTGCGGCCACGAGAGAACCACAAAGAAGGCCGACACCGCCCGTAATTATCAACCTTGAAGATCAGTTCAATCAGGCCGAACAGCAGCCTCAGCCACGACCACCACCGCGTGAAATGGTGATGCCCTCTGAACGACAGGTCACAAGAACTGCGCAAAGGGAGGAATCAGAATCATACCGACAGGAGGCCAGTAGCGGGCCGCCGAGGCACTTAGCTAGGGCCATCATTCGACTAAGAACGTCTCCCTTTACGCAAGGGGTCCTTGATCAACAAATGGAAAAAATAAAAATGTCGGCGTGTACCTATGACGGCAAGGGTGATCCAAAGAGGTATGTAGCGGCCTTCGAAAGCCATATGCTGCTATATACCGATACTGACGCGGTATGGTGCAAGGTTTTCCCTACAACGCTGGTAGGGGCTGCCTCAGATTGGTTCACTAATCTCCCACCCGGGTCTATCGACTGTTTGGAGACCCTTGTTGAGATGTTCACAAGTCAGTATGTGAGCAACAGTGCAAGACAGAGAACCTCAGGGGAACTCATGTCTATCAGACAAAGAAGGGACGAATCACTGAGAGATTTCGTTCGGCGTTTCAATAATGAAGCTAATACCATTCCAAAATTACAGCAAGAGATAGCCGTCATGGCTTTGATGAGTGGTCTAGCCGACAGTGATTTTAAGAGATACATGGCGCGGAAGTCCTTCCCCAATCTAGGGATAGCATTCAGCAAAGCTCATGAATATATCAAAAGCGAAGAACTTCTGAAAGCAGGCAACCAGACGGTCTCGGCAGAACCGTCTCGGCGACAAAACACATATGTACCAGTAGAAACCCCGGTGGAAGGGGTTAGAAGGCAGAACCCACAGAAAGCGAGCAGACCTGCCAGAGGTCTGGGACGGTACAATAATTATACCCAACTGAACACACCAAGGGCCGCTATTTATTCAATAAATCAGCACAAGGAAGATTGGACCCGGCCGGCACCAATGATAACGAAGGGCCGAGATATAAAGAAATATTGCATGTTCCACAAAGATGTCGGCCATTATACCGAAGAATGTATCCAGTTGAAAGAAAACATTGAAGACCTTATTAGAAAGGGACACCTCTCCCAATACCGGTCTCAGGGGGGAACCAGCCGACAATCAGCACCATTGGCCCGACAAACCGAATATCGGAAACAAGGAGACCTGTCAACACAAGATGACACCTATCGTCCAGGCCATGCCGATTCTTATCGGCAAGGTACTGCAACCCCTGGACGTAAGATAACCATAGAAGTAATTACCGGAGGGCCCGTGCATGGGGGTTCTGTTAGCGGTGCAAAGAAAAGCTTGTCGGAATTCAAACATGTGGTGAACGCTTTAGGAGTAGATGAACGACCTCGACCCGCGACAATGCCACGCGTATCATTCTCCGAGGACGATGCAAAGGGTATAGTTTTTCCTCATGACGACCCGTTAGTGTTGATATTGGCAATCAATGGATGCGACGTCAAGCGCGGTTGGTAGACGGGGGCAGCTCGGCAAACATTTTGTTCGCAAGAGTGTTTGATGCAATGATGATAGGTCGAAAGTACCTAACGCCGGTGTCATACCCGGTTATCGGTTTTAACGGGTCAACAGTCAGACCCGAGGGAAGTATAATACTGCAAGTAAGAATTGGGGAAGGATCGATGGCACGGGACGTGATGACAGAATTCCTGATTGTAGACGTGCCGTCAGCATACAACGTTATTATTGGTAGGCCATTGATTCATGATGTGCAAGCAGTGGTATCGACATATCACCTCACGATGGTTTATGTGTCCAATGTCGGCAAAACAGAGCGTATCCGAGGCAGTCAAACAATGGCAAGAGAATGCTACGTATCGGCATTAAAGCAACCTGGCCGACAAAGTTCAACGAACTTGCATAATCAAAAAAGAGAGCGATCCCCTTCTACCATTTGGCAATGACGAATTTTGACACAAGGCCCGTAACTGTGCCAAGACCGTTGTCGGGAGGAGAAACAATTGATGTCGAATTGCAGCCTGGAGTTGCTAATCGTACAGTGAAGATAGGCTCCGATATGGATAGCGATATGCAATGCCACTTAATTGAACTCTTGAGAGAGAATGCGGATGTTTTCGCATTCTCGGCCGACGAAATGCCAGGTATTCACCCAGATATAATGGTGCACAAGTTGAATGTTGATAGGCGAGCTAGACCGGTACGACAGAAGAAAAGGAACTTTTCAACAGAAAAAATTGAAGCGATACAAGCAGAAGTGAACAAGTTGTTAGCGGCAGGTTTTATAGAGCCATGCACATATCCGGAATGGTTAGCCAATGTCGTAATGGTTAGAAAGCCATCAGGAAAGTGGAGAATGTGCGTTGATTTTACCGATTTAAACAAGGCTTGCCCAAAAGACTGCTATCCATTGCCGAGAATAGATCGACTGGTTGACTCCACGTCAGGCCATGCACTTTTAAGTTTTATGGATGCCTTTTCTGGATACCACCAAGTCAGCCTCTATCAGCCGGACCGAAACAAAGCGGCATTTATCACAGATGCCGGAGTTTACTGCTATAAAGCCATGCCTTTTGGGTTGAGGAATGCAGGAGCAACATACCAAAAACTGGTAGATAAAGTTTTCGCCGACCAAAAATGAAGAAATGTCGAAGTTTATGTTGACGACTCCATTGTAAAAAGCCGTCTAGCTGCGGATCATATTGAAGACTTAAGGGAGTCGTTCGATACTCTACGACAATATCGGATGAAGCTGAATCCCGAGAAGTGTGTGTTTGGAGTCAAGTCCGGAAAATTCTTGGGCTTTATGATTAGCGAAAGAGGAATAGATGCTAATCCCGACAAAGTAGAAGCTATCCTCAGCCTTCCGCAACCGAGATCAATTAAAGATATACAAAAGTTAACGGGTCGAATGGCGGCGTTAACGAGATTTATCAGCAAATCTGCCGACAAGGCTCTGCCATTTTTCGTAGTTCTACGACAAAACAAGACTTTTGTTTGGGGACCAGAGCAGGTCAAAGCATTAGAAGCTGTTAAGAATCATCTACGATCATTACCAACAATAGCAAGGCCGGAAACGGGGGAAACACTACAACTTTACATCTCGGCATCCCCCAAAACGGTAGCAGCATTACTATTAGTGGAACGGAATAAAACACAGATGCCTATATATTTTGTAAGCCATGTGTTAAATGCTGCAGAACGACGGTACCCCCTAGTAGAAAAAACCGCATATGCCGTCGTAATAGCGGCAAGAAAACTGCGACCGTACTTTGATGCACATGCCATTGAGATTTTAACAAATCAACCATTAGAGAAATCTCTTCAAAAGATGGAAACCTCTGGCCGTCTGCTAAAATGGGCAATTGAGTTGTCGGAATATGCGCTGATCTATAAGCCCAGGGTGTCGATCAAGGCCCAGGCCCTGTCAGATTTTATAGTCGAGACCTCTTACAATGAAGAAGAAGAAGAAATCGGCATCTGGAAAGTGTCCGTTGACGGCTCTTCAGCCGCAACCGGATCCGGGGCCGGTATAATCCTTACTTCCCCACAGGGAGATACATTCGAATATGCAATTAGATTCAAGTTTAAGGCATCCAATAATGAGGCTGAGTACGAAGCAGCACTGGCCGGGGTCCAATTATGCATAGCGGCAGAAGCAAAGAAAGTAGAGCTTTCCATGGATTCGCAGTTGGTACCAAGCCATTTTGATGGGACATACGAAGCACGTGAGCCGACAATGATGGCCTACTTAGAAAAGCTCCGAAATGCGACATCAACACTTAACCAATTCGTGATCAATCTAATACCACGTGGGCAAAACACTCAGCCAGATGCTTTGGAAAAATTGGCAAGTTCAAGTTTTAATAACTTAGAACGCACAGTGATGGTTGAGGTTCTGGAACACAAAAGTATAGATGAAAAAGAGAAAAAAGAAGTAAATTGTGTGACGCAAAGCCGAGAATGGTATGATGACATTCTGGCATATAAGTTGCAGGGTGTACTTCCGACAAATAAAAGCGAGGCACAAAGGATCAAGAAGGATAGCGTCTGGTTCATTATGTTTCGGGGCATGCTGTACAAGAGAGGCTTCTCACTGCCATTGCGTAGATGTCTAACGGCATATGAGTCAGCGAGACTAATAGAAGAAATACATGAGGGTGATTGCGGTAATCACTCAGGCGGCAGGTCAATGTCCTTAGAAGCAATGAAAAGAGGGTATTATTGGCCGACAATGAGCTCAGATACTCTATCCTACGCCAAGAAGTGTGATAAGTGTCAGAAATTTGGTTCAGTAATAAATCAACCACCTAACGACCTAACACCTATCCTCAACCCTATCCCATTCGCCCAATGGGGGATGGATATTGTCGTACCTTTTACTTCGGCAACGGGAGGCCGTAAATTTCTGATAGTAGGAATAGACTACTCCACGAAGTGGATCGAGGCGGAGCCGGTTGCGAAGATAACTGCTAATGAGGTGAAGAAGTTTATCTGGAAAAACATTTTCACCAGATTTGGGTTGCCGATAGCAATGGTATTTGATCACGGTTCGCAATTTGATTGTAATCCGGTAAAAAATTTCCTCAACATATATAAGGTGAAGTTCGCATATGCCGCAGTTTGTCACCCTCAATCCAATGGCCAAGCTAAAGCCGCTAACAAACAAATACTAACCGCACTAAATAAGAAGATTGACGACGCCAAAGGACTTTGGGCAGACTTGGTGCCGGAAATATTATGGGCTAACAGGACGACAACAAAAGAGACGACAGGAGAATCACCTTTCAATTTGGCGTTTGGATCGGAGGCCGTCATCCCTGCAGAAGTAGGGTTACCGACATTTCGAATTCAACACTTCTGCGAGGACCAAAATGATTTGCTATTACGACAGCAGTTAGATTTCTTACCAGAAGTAAGGCTAACGGCTTCCATTAAGTCTGCAGCCTACAAAAACAGAATGAGCCAAGCCTACAACAAGCGCGTCAACCATAGGCCGTTAGAAGATGGAGACCTGGTTTGCGTAGAACAGCTGCAACGGGAAAAGGAAATGCCGATGGTAAATTCACGGCAAATTGGGAAGGTCCGTATCAAATATACGAAACAATACGCCAAGGCTCCTATCGTCTTATGACATTAGAGGGAGCCCAGTTGAAAAATGTTTGGAACGCAGCTGTCCTAAAAAAGTATTATGCTTAATCCTATGTATTTTGTACTAAGTTAGCTAAATTTGATATGTATTTTGTACCAGTAATAGTCTTAGATGTCGGCATAACTATTCCGTATGTGCTTTGTACTTATCATTTCTAAGGACTGCTTTGTACGCAAATTTTATTTTGGCGGAAAGCCGTTAATAAGAAATGCGAAATAATCAGCAATAAAAATGAGAACCATCTGCCCACTTTCGATATGGACTTGCAAACGGCCTAGCTAGCCGTAACAGCCATTCAAGTGCCGAGATGGTTGGATAACTATGCACCTAAAGGTGAGTTGAATAGACGGTCTGATCCACTGTCGTTGCTCAGCCTGCTAAAGGTCGCAACACAAAAAAGAAAAGAAAAGGAAGAGCGGATTTATTCAAGAGGAATAACGGATTTTTGTTCTCTTCAAATCCATCACGGAAGTGTATTGTTCAAGGACAATACTGAGTTTCACGAATAAATGCTAAGGCATTTACCCGTAAAACTGCGGGGCAAGCGTATTATGAATAATAAACAAAATTAACTAGAACAAGCAAAATTGACAGCTAACAAGAGCACAAGCGCAAATATCACAGACAAAAAATATAAGCATGGTCATCAAAAGAGAACGGATTATCATACACAGCCGATAGTAATTAAAAAGTGTGCTAATAAAACAGTTAGATAAGCAAAATACTTGTCCCTTATCGGACATAAATATACAGACATAAGTTCTTCAGTAACTAAGTTAAAACAGAAACAGATGGATGACGGCCCAAATACTTCAGTTCTCTTTGGACTCGGACTCCTTCCCTAAACCATCATCATGGGGAGGAGTAGCAAGTAGTGCGTCATCAAATTCCTCTTCAGGAAGGCCGCGAGGGTCAAGATTCTTCATTGTAGCAAGGCTGGGAGGATCATCAAAATACTCCTGTTCATAGCTAGTAGGAGATAGATGTCGGTCAGAACCGTACGCATCCTCCACTACCTGCCATTTCTCCTCGTCCCACTCCTCGGCCTTACAAACGCACCGATGCGCAGCAACCCAACCGCCGGTATAGCGATCAACCAACTTGTTACGGTACAAGTCCGACCGTAAAAACCGATTGACAGCTCTACGCTTTATGGCCGGCTTTTCCGAACGCAGTAGTTCAAGGCTATCCTCGGCCCTCTTCCTGCCGCTCTTCTCGGCTTCCAATTGCTGCTCAAGATCAGTAATTCGAGCCTTTAGCTGAGTCTGGTCCTCAAGCTTCTTGAATAGCTCATCACGGTCAGTGGCCTTGCCCTCCATCAGCTTCAGCTTGCCCTTATAACCTTCAATCTCAGCATTATGGGCCTTGCGTTCATCATCAGCCTTTTTCAGAATAAGCTCCGCCTTATCTGCCTGCCTCTGATAATGCCTATACATATGAACAACCTCAACAGCAGAGTTGACGGTCTTTAAAAAAAAATAAAAAATAAAAAAAATAAAATTATGAGGAACAAATCATGATAAGCATATGACTAAAAGGACGAGCAAAACCAGAAAAGAGAAAAGAAATAAAATAAAGAATTAAGTGACATACCTTCAGTAGGCTGTTCATCATCTCACCACAAGGAGCCACAACACGGCCAGTAGGCCTGTCGGCAGGAGTGGGTAGATCTTTCAGCATTCGCCAGCCAAGGCTGCCCCCAGATGACGGATCGTCAGAATAAACAGACTCACCTCTGTTCACCGTCAGCGTTGGACGCCAAGACTCACTGGCGTTACCAGCTGGAAAGGCCGAGAGCTCATCTGCTACTTCTTGAGGAATTTTTACATGTGGTACCTCGATGAACTCCGACACAGAGGCAGGAACAAATGCGTTCTGGCCGCTAAGTCCAGATAAGCCGATGTTAGCCTGAGTGGTCACCTTGGTAACAGTAATGACCTTCTCGGCTTCAGAACGGGGCGGCTGCAAGGACGACAGGTCGATATCACCGACATCATCCTCGTCCAAATTCACAACGCTGAGCCCGGCAGCGGAAGCTTTTGGCTGATTTGCTTGTTGGTCAGAAGCGGGAGTTGTTTTTCGCTTCTTAGACTGATCACGGTCGCTGGTTGAAGTGGTCCTTTTGGACCTACCGGCACCACCACCCCTCCTCAGGGGAAGAACAGCTGATCCCGCCGGTTTCGATTGGGAAATAGCCGTCATGTCTCTCCTATCTCTTCGCCTACCTGTCTGAGCTCTGGTAGCAAACTTGGGAAGGTTGTCGAGCTTTTTCTGGGGGTTGGGAGGGCACTGATGCTTGACGCTGCCGTAAGGATAAAGACCGAGTCGGGCGTTGTCTAGTTTGTCAACACCTGTTTAAAATCATGACGGATGAACGGTTAAACCAACGATAAGAATAACGGAAATATCAGACAAAACAACACGTTGTAATAAAAATGACACATCAGGGAAAAGTTAAAAAAAAAAATAATTAAATTAATTATTATTATTAATATATATACAAAGTTAATCACGGCACGGGTAAAACATGCAGGGAAAGAATTACAGTATAATTACAAAACACGAAAACTGTGTGCAAATAAATGATAAACGGTAAAAACAACAATGATGACTTTAAATCATACCCATTGCATCAGTATGGCATAGACCGACATGAGACAGGGGAGCGTTGCCCAGGATATAATTACAGTTGGGCAGCCACTCCCTTGGAACGGCCTTAACTTGTCTACCCTCGTTAACATAAATACACTCAAAAAACCGAAAGGCTTTTCATTCAAGCTTGCCTAAACTCCTATCCCTAAGGGTATCAAACCAGGTATGAGGAAGATAGAAGGTCCTTCGCAAAGCAAAGTTATCAGGAACCTTCAGAAAATAAAATTGATTCTGCCAATTCTTACAACTGGTCAGCTTTGGCCACACTGTAATTCTACCGCTAGTAGTGAGAAGAGACCACCAACCAGGTGATTGACTGTCTTTTTTAAGACGGTGAATCTTACGCACAAGATTCAGAGTTAGCGGAAAATCCATATAAATCATCGTCCATACTAAAGATACAATATTGCGGACGGCAGGAGGAGTTAACTGGGCAATGCAAATATTCCAGGCCCTAAACATCTTTTCGATGAAGGGATGAAGCGGAAAGCGGGGTCCGAACTCCAGATGTTTAGCATACACGGCAATATGCCCAGCTGGGCAGTCAAACACAGTGCTACCAGAGGGCGGTAAAGTAAGAACATAGTCATCAGGAAGCCCGAAAAACCTCTTCCCAACGCCACAATAATCCTTCTCGGCAGCAGTTGCCAACCATTTGTCGTCAATAACGACAGTCTTTACCTTTAGTGTGTCGGCCATCACTAGAGGACGGCGGTGTTGCTCATCATCATCTTCTGAATTGTAACCCTCATCTAATGCTTCCTCGGCAATGATTTGTTCGCCGATGTTAATGTCATCATTTATATCGGAGTCAGTCTCTTCGTTATCGGATCCAGACTGCCGTCCACTTCCGCCAGCTTCTTCTTCCTCTCCCTGATTTTCACTATCTCCGCCTTCCTCATCTGAAATCTCATCCCTACCTGACGCTGCGCTGCGTTCAGTAGATCCCATGTCTTCTTCATTAGGACCAGACGCTTCGGCTTCAGGATCAACAAGGGGCTCTTTACCAGGACGCCTATCAGCGCTCTCGGCCTGGTTAGGATCAACGCTAGGACGTTTAGTTCTCGGCATTTTCTGGACGCCGATTTTACCGAGATTAGACCCGTATTCGTCGAGGAAGATATATGATTCAATGTCCTCAATAACACTGATAGATTCAAGTTCAACAAGATCAATGTCTTCTAATATACCAATGTTAACAAGCTGAGAAGGCTTTTCAGCTTCCTTTTCTGACGCTGAGGACAAGTGCACAAACGGGTCAGCCTCACAGGCCTCACCCGCAATAGAACTTTTTATAGAATCACGCATAACCAACTCAACACACACAGAAACATCAAAACCCACTACATACAAGTCACAAACATCGAGCAATAAAATTAAAAAGAGAAATTCAAAGTTTTTTACCTCTACGCGAAGCGAACAACTTCGACGAATCGCAAAAGTAGGACGGAGCAACTAAGTCTTGAAAGTAGCTAAATTCCGTCGACCAAAGTATGACCCAAGAAAATCTTCGCACTAACAATCACTCGGAGTAGCAACAGAACTGTTTTTTGGGAATTTTTGAGAGATTTTTTGGGAATTTTTTGAGAAATTTTTTCGCAAAAGTAAGATGAAATGAAGAAACTGTTCGTATTCCTTATTTATACCCCCATTGAACAGTAGTTTGATTTGACATTTGGTGCATGAAATCCAACGATGAGGATTAAAGCACCTCTTCATCAAGAATCGCTAGACGTCTGACACGTGCCCCTATATATACTTTTTGCTTATTTTCAATTTTTCCCGCCCATAAAAATTTCCAAATAAAACATACTTAAGACAAGTAGCCTATCGGTACTTTGCTCACCTTGGGGGTAAATCAGAGATTTTTTATCTCCAAGCACTTATCTTTGTGTTGAGCATAGCACTATCAGTACTTTGCTCACCTTGCGGGTAAATCGGAGATTTTTTATCTCCAAGCACTTATCTTTGTGTTGAGCATAGCACTATCGGTACTTTGCTCACCTTGGGGACAATTCGGAAGTTTTTAATTCTGTAAATATATATTTTGCCGTTAAAGTGCGAACATTGACTCCTTATCAAAGTCCCCACTTGGGGGGCTAGTTGTATGGGATAATACCGACAACATAGCTGTTTGGCCGATAAACACCTTAATGTTACAAATTATATGTACAATTAGCAAACTAGCTTAGCATCCACAATAGCCGGTTTCTCGGCCACGTGGAGAGCAGCTTAAAACCACGCAGGCACCTGCCACCTACAAGGTCGGTGCGCCACCTATAGGGATATGTGGCACCTGCTTGGTTATCCCCCTATATATACCCAGCCACATTTTCATATTGAGGACACGATCTCTCTCTCTCTCTACACTTTTTCTCTCTCTCTCTCTCTACACTTTTTCTCTCTCTTCAAACCTTCCTCCTCAAATTACTAACTTTAGCATCGGAGCGGTTATTCCCGGATAACCCCCGGGCTAGATTATCTGTGCTGACTGTGCAGGTATCAAATTGGACGGTAAACCTTTACCAACCCCAAGACATCTCGGTATCGGAACTCACACGGAACACAAGTAGTCAGGTTTCACATCTTTGAAAGATGGCAAACCATTTTGGAACACTCCAATGATTTCCTGTTCAACCACATCTAGCTTCTCTAGCAGCTCCTTTTTGACATCTTCGTGTGCTTCTCCTTCTGTCAACAATGTTTTCTGCATCGTCTGAAAGACCTGTGGCACGCCAACATTTTATCACACGTACACTTGAATTTAAATAAGTGATTTGATCTTATTAAACCTTATTAAAATCTATTAAATAAACTAGATCTTATTAAATTTGCCACATTGTTAGTTTGCGAATTTCTAATTTTCATAGGATTGTTTTGATAGATATGTAAGAGTGATCACAATTTTTAAAGGAGGAAAAACTGTGAGAGATTAAACACTACCAATAGGCCCAATAACGATGATATATTAATGATAGGCTCAAAGCCCAAAGGCTTTTTATGACATAATGAGGGAAGAGATCAAAAGTGTTACTAACAAAATAAAGTTATATTGCTATAATAACTATATAACTGCACGTCTGCACAAGAAAAATATTGTGATTATTCAAAGAACGAAAGAAGTACAGTAGTAACGCAGGAAGAAACAAAAAATAGCAAGATAGGGAGAAGTTTTCTTACCAATTGGAAGTAGGCGGCCCAAAAGCGATATTTGGCCCGTAAAAAAGGATCCTTAGGCAAGAGATGTGGGGGATCAGCCCAAGTCTCATCAATGTATTCAAGGATGATCATGGACTCCGCAATTGGTAGCCCATTATGCACAAGTACAGGCACTTTTTTATAGACAGGATTATATTGCAATAGTAGCTCACTTTTTTTCTCCTAAATTCTCTTCTTTGTACTCAAATTCTATGCCCTTAATTTCAAGGGCATAATTCACCCAAAGTGCATAAGGGCTTGCCCACATTCCGTGTAGCTGCACCGAGCTCTCTTCCTCCATGGCCTAAGTGTCAGGACCGGAGACGAGGGCAGCAGCCGGATGAAGGGCCTTGGGTTGGCAAATGTGAGATTGGGTAAAACTTGTGGGAATGACTAGACTTATATAATGCTTTAGGCTTTAGCCTTGTCAATGTCCTTACATTGCAAGACTTTGAATTACATGTATAAAAATAAAGTCAATCTCTTAACACCTAGATCAATTACAATTTGGAATTAGTTTAGTTATTTTATTACATACACAAGAAACCTTCTCTAGAAATGACTAGTGAAGCTAGTAATATAATGTGGTAGAGAAAGTATTTCGTTATGATCAAGAAACTGACATCAAATGTGCTTCTTTTTCAAGATAATTAATTTTAAAAAAGAGGTTTAAACTTAATTTTCTTTAAATTTTGCACAGAAGTTAATTATTTATCAACAAGGGGTTGGATAAGACAATGTTACGTACACTTCTTTAAGGCGAGTTTCTGACTAAAGAATTGCTTGTAAGACTTACCAAATGCCGATTGTGACAACTTTCTCACTATTTTAACCTTGCAATTTGAGTATAATATACGACGAGAGTTGAAATCAAATTAATGTATATAAAGTAAGGAAATTTTGACAATTACCACATTTTATTAATTATGTCGTTTTTAGCAATTACCACCTTCTATTTTTTTTTTTGAAAATTACCACCTTCTATTTTGTAAAACATCAAAAACTCTCACCTTCTTGCCTCCCAACTACCTAATGACGTTAGCTGGGCCCCACTCTTTATCTTCCCTCCCAATTTCCCTCCCATTTCTCATTCCTAACTCGATTTTCATCTCCCCTTTCACTTTTTTTCCCTCAAAGAAATCAGAAACACTTCAATTTACTCCACCAAACCAAAATTCACGAACAATGTTTGGTGTTGCTGCAACATGACAATGATTCCACGAAGAAAGGTATGTTGTTCATCTTAATTTAGGGGGTTTCAATTGATTTTAGGGTTTTTGATTTTCAATTTGGGAATTAAATCAGTGTAGTTGAAATTAGGGTTTTGCAATTCAAATTAGGGGTTAGAGTATTCAATTGGTGAACTAATTAACAACAATTTGTGAATATAATACCACATTACACAAATTTGTATGCAATTAAAGTGTAACGATTTCTAGGGGTTTGACAAATTCACTGTTTAAAGTCAAATTACCTTGCTTTTTTACTCCCTTTTGCTAATTCCAACAACCAAATTCCTCCTAGCTTGGTCCCCCCTTTAACACTGTCGTTTTCCACCCAATTCTACTATCTTACAACGCCTGGAATAAGGTACAAATTTGGGACAATGCTGCAACTTTTTTGACCAACAATTATGGCAAAGAAAAAGGATGTGACGCAAGGGAGTAAATTTTCTGAACAAATGAGGTGGGTGAAGTTGGATTAATTGATATTAATGGCGAAGGAGAAAGAAGAGAGACAGGGGAGTTGAAAATTGAGTGAGCATAGAGGAAATGGGAGGGAAAAAGAAGAGGGAAGATAAAAGTGGGCCGCACATGACGTCATTAGGCAGTTGGGAGGCAAGAAGGTGGGAGTTTTTGATGTTTTACAAAATAAAAGGTGGTAATTTAAAAAAAAAAAAAATAGAAGGTGGTAATTGCTAATAAAATGGACATAATAGAAGGTGATAATTGTCAAAATTTCCATAAAGTAATTAAATTGTAGAAGAAATAATACTTAATTGAGTGATAAAACATATATATAGGGATCGTACAAATTTTGACAAATTTACCTATATGTAATGTTTGGCTCACGAATTCTTTTTTTTGAACAATTTGGTTCACGAATTCTAAGTATGAGGTAACTAAGCAAAGTTTGGTCTTCCAAACATGAGGTTGTGGAATTAAACCCCATTAGAGGTACTTTAGGGTATGACGGACCTGTGAGAGGTTTCGGCCCATTAGGACCCTTCTCCTTACCAACCAAAAATAAAGTAGGAGATATGAATTTAAAATGATATAAATCCATGTCAATTACACATATAGAGTATACAACATACCTCGGCGGCCCGCCCAAGTTAAATTTAAACAATTGTACAATCAAGTAGAATACAATCCAGCAGTACAGAAAATCAAGGTTCGTAACATACTAAAGCTCCATTTACACCTTTGGTGTTACAAAATTTTCTCTAAAATACTGATAAAATTCCAAAAGCTTAGCCTTTGATGGAGTGACTTCTAGGAATTCAGGAACTTGTTTTAATGCCTTAATCCACGAGATCAACAGCGGGTACCTCTCCGGTGTTAAAAACTTAACACCGAAGATTTCGCTTGCAACTTCGTGGGTTCCGAAACGCGAATCGAACACTATATCTAAGTATCCAGGCTTCATATCATGCGAGTATGATGGAATAACACCATTTGGGAATATCTCTTTCATTCCTTCCTCGACCACATCCAATTTTTGTAGCAACTCATTCAGTGCTCTTTGTTGAGATTCACCTTCTGTTAAAAGCGCCTTCCGCATCACATCGAATACCTACTCGTATCACGTAGTTACTATATAAGTACTAATTATCAATTCGTTAATATAGATAACTATTGTAAACTAGCTACGGAGTAATTAGTTTTGTATGTGAAAGAACAATTTCAATACTTATGTATGTAAAAAGAACGATTACAATCCTAATAATAATTTAATTTCTAATCATATTCTAACACTTGGGTGGTATAACCATATTTAAGCATGTATATCTACATATGAGTAGGGGTGTCAATTCGGGTAAATAGTTCGGGTTTGGATTGGATTTATCAGTTTCGGGCTATAATGGGTCGGTTTATAACGGGTTGAAATAATTAGCGGGTCGGTTTTGAAAATTATCGGGTCAATTTGGTTTGGTTTTTTTAATTGCAGTTTTTATTCGGATCGGGTCCTTATCAGGTCGGGTTCTAGTTGATTCGGGTCATAATCAATTTGGGTTGAAGTGGGTCGGTTTGAAAACGGGTTTAACCCGTTCAAAGTGGGTTTCGGTTAAAAACACTTAGGATCTTAATCAGGACGGGTCGTAATTGGTTCGGGTCATAATCAGTTTGGGTTAAACTGGGTCGGTTCGAAAGTGGGTTTCGGTTCAAAATAGATCTGGTGAAATCGGGTCCAATTATTATCGTTTCAAGTTATAATCGGTTTAGATTGAACTTGGTTGGTTTGAAAACGAGTTTACCCAATTTAAAGCGTGTTTCAGTTCAAATCATATCGGGTTAAAATTGAGTCGGATGATTATCGAGTCGAATTAGTCAGATAACGGGTAGAAACGGGTTATGTTATAATCAAGTCTAGTCATAAATAAGTTTGGTTTATCGAGCAGTGGGTTGAAACGGATTAAATCATAAACATATTGGGTTACAGGTTGTACATGACTCAGTTATAATGGGTTACGGGTTTTAAACGGTTTGGTCTCAACGGGTTACAGGTCATAAACGGTTCGGTCACAACGGGTTACGGGTTGGAACGATTTAGGTTTATCGGATTTTTCGGGTTCTAACGGTTTTCTGTTTAAAATGGGTTGGGTTATTATCGGGTTTAGCCGTAATCGGTTTGGGCTGCTTTCAGTTTCGGGTTGTAATGGTTTGGCTTGATAACGGGTCAGGTTAGTAACGGTTCGCACAAATTTGGTTCACTTTAATTTCGGGTTGGAAAAAATTGGGTCGGGTCAGTTTTTGGTTTTCAAAAAACGGGTTTTAAACAGTTCAGTTCCTTTTCGAATCAGTTCGAAACAGTCGGGTTAACGGTTCGGATCAGAAACTGACAACTCTACATATGAGTAATGGATATTCAAATTAAACTGGTTTTATGAGGTCAATTGACCCCATTCAATTTAAAAAGCATCAAAACAAATCAAACAAACAAAGATCGAATAAGTGCTTACCAAGCGAAGCTTAATATAGTGGTAGGGATTGAACCTTGAGGTTGAAGGTTCAATTTCCACTAGAGACACTTTAAGGGTGGAGATTTCTTACCCCTACCCTTCACTCTTAAAGTGTTTGATCTTCAAATATCGAACCTAAAAAATGGTAATGGTTGAGATACGATGAGGATTTTCTCCTGACCTTAAAAAAAAACAAGGATTAGTGCTTACCGGCTGAAAGTAGGCAGCCCAAAAACGGAGGTTAGCCCTTTCGTAAGGATCCTTAGGGAGTCTCATCAATATACTCGAGGATGATTGTTGATTCTGCAATGGGTAGACCATTGTGCTCAAGAACAGGCATTTTCTTATGCACAGGGTTATATTGTAAGAGTAACTTTTGTTTTGTGGATCTTCCTCTATGTACTCGTACTTCACTCCCTTAAATTTAAGGGCAAATTTGACTCTCATAACATAAGGACTTGCCCACATTCCATGTAGCTTCACTGAGTTTTTTTTCTGCCATGGCTTTCGTATCAATCTTTATATGATGACTACAATCTTTATAGGATGACTAATATCCCATTTTATCTATGTCATAACATTATTTATATAATGCTCAGTCTTGGCTTTCGCCCTCATTATTTGAGTCATTTCACAAGACTTAAGACTCATTATAAAAAAAGATATACTAAGGCCCTGTTCACTTCACATTAAAAAAAAATAATATTCAGTAAAAATAATTTCATTTCAATAAAAATAACAAGTATAGTACCCATGCAATTGCACGTTTTAAAAGCTCTAAGTATCAAATCTCACAAAATCAAATAAAGTTAGCTTAATGCATAATAGTGAAATACTTTACATTAATTTATTATTCATTACAACAAAGTGTACCCATTTTATCACAATATCCTGTTGTAAATATAATTCAATGTTGAATAAAAAAGTTAAGAAAAAAAAAATTGTTTGACATTTACAATTTTTTTTTCTTCTTCTTCTTCTTAAAATATACTTCGTATAAAGTATAACTTTTCAAATAATACTATAAATATTATAAAAATTTTATTTAAAGAATATATTATACCATACTTATTAATTAGCCTTACTCGTATTTTCTATTTTCCAAACAACCGTATTGCATACCTGTTTCGTGTTCGTACTCAATCCCGTACCCGTTCTGATGCAACCTATTATTTCATTTTCCATTGGTACTTCTAATGATTATCGAACCTGTACCGAACACGGAATACGCACCTGTATCCTTAGGGGTACTAAGTACATTGATATATAGTTTTATTATATTTTAAAATTATTTATTTTAGACTTTACTTAAAATTTAATAAATCTGATGAATTTTTAAATAATTTTTTTTGTCTTCTTAAAATATACATTACTTCGTATAAAGTAAAAAATTTCAAATAATATTGTAAATATTATAAAAATTTTATTTAAAGAATATATTACACCATATTTATTTAGCCTTACCCGTATCCTCTATTTTCATCCAATCAATCGTATTGCATACTTGTTTCGTGTTCGTACTCAATTCCGTACTCGTTCTAGTACAACCTAGTATTTCTTTACCCATTGGTACTTTTAATGATTATCGTACCTGTATAGAACATGCAATACGCACCCATATTCTTATGGGTATTAAGTACATTGATATATAGTTTTATTATATTTTAAAATTATTTTTTTAAGACTTTGCTTTAAATTTAATAAATTTGATGAATTTTTGAATGAATTTTTTGTCTTCTTAAAATGTACATCGTATAAAGAAAAATTTATCAAATACTATTGAAGATTTTATAAAATATGTTTTTACATAATATATTATATCATACTTAATTAGTCGTACCTGTATCCTTTATTTTCTAAGCGACCGTATTGTGTATCCGTACTCGATTTCGTGCCCGTTCTGGTACAACCTATTATTTCATTTCCCATTTACATGCGTAATGAAAGTACTGATTCAATTCTTGGTAAGGTAAGTATTTTCTCTTTGAAATTTCTTAGTATTGAATTGAGATTTAAAAATGAACTAGTTTTTAACCCGTGTGATGCACGGAATCATCTTTTTATCTAGATATATGTATTTAGACTTAGCTTTTTTTTAAAATTAAAAACTTTTTTAAAAAATAAATAAATAACATTTAGTAAATTAAAATGTAATACTATTTATGTAAATGTAATGTAAATAATACATTATATCATATGTAACATTAAATAATACAAATTACATCAAGCAAAAAAAAAAATCACTCTGAAAATAAATAAAATTTTATTTCGCGGATTTATTTCAAATTCTAGCAAAATTAATATTATAAAACACCAAATAAAATGGAAGACCAACAAATATTCAATTTTTATAAAACAATAACATCAGTTAGTCATAAATTTTCAATACTCCATACAATTCATTTAATTTATCACAATATTTATAATTGAAATTAAAATTGTAAAATTGTAAATTGGATAAAAAAAAAAAGAGGGAGTTAAACATAGAGAAAACAAACGTTTTTGTGACAAATTTGATGAAAGTATGAAACCGTTCGATACAAAATTTGGCCAAATTGTCTTACAAAATTATAAAATCGATTCAATTGTGGTGTAAGGTTGTATAATATAAATCAGAGAAGTACTTTGTAGAAATGAAGGAAATCAACTTAATTGCGGTGTAAGGTTTTATGATTCAAATTAGAAAAATAGGAAGAAAACTTAAGACATGTAAAAATGGGGAAAAGGAGAGAATTTTTAATTTATAATAATGACTTTCATTTGGGATGAGAGTTAGAAACTAAAGATTTCAGTAACTATTATTGGAGGCTATGGAAGTATGGAGTATTAAGATTCATAATAGGCATTGAAAGAGTACATTTATCGAATAGAAAGGCATGAATATGATGAAAAGGCATGAATGAAAATGTTTGCTTTAAACTTTAAAGTAGTTAAAAAAATATGTAACTACGAATGGATAGTAGGGAAATTAGGGGGAAATGCCACATGGCATATTGTATGACTTGTAAAAGTTTCTATTTTAAAATAGGGTTTTTTTTTGTCATAAACTACCAAATATAATCTAAAATTTGTGAGAAACTACCTAATAAAAAAAATGTTGTAAGAACCTACCTTATAAAAGGTAAAATGTTGTAAGGTACTACCTTTAGCCGAATTTCCACAATTAATCTAATTTTAAGGTGTTGACGTACCTCAAAACACCCCTGAAACCACCACAGGGTTGCTTTTCAAGGTGGTAAGGTTATTTTGGGGTGGTTAGATGATATTCCAAGTTGGTGAGGGTAGTTTAATTTCGTGATTTGAGATATTTATTTTTGGGGTTAGAGGTGGTGGTTTTGGGATTGGAGGGTGGTTGTTTCGGCTTGGTGAAGACAATTTCAAGTAGGTTGTGTTGGTTTTGGGGTGAAAGCGATGGTTTTAGAGGTGTTTTGAGGTGGGTCAATAGTGTATTCCCTGCGGAGGTAGTATTTTAAAACAATTAACATTTTGTTGGGTAGTTTTTTACAACATTTTACCTTTTATTAGATAGTTTTTTACAGCATTTTTTTATCAGGTAGTTTCTCACAAAATCTGGGCTTTATTAGGTAGTTTTTGACAAAAATTCCTTTAAAATATAGTATAAATATGTTATTGTTTTTTTTTCCTTAATCTATAATTATTATTAATAAATTTAAAATTAAATAATAAAGACATACTACAGTACCACATACATACTATATGTTATAGACTATTGATAGATTTCTTTATTTTAGAATTATTAAAATTATATTATCATATTCATATATATGATTATTTCATAATAATAAATGATTCGCCTAGATGCAAAAAAATTTAATATCCAATATATGACTTAATTTT
The DNA here is from genome assembly GCF_948465745.1 of Chenopodium album. Classification (NCBI taxonomy): domain Eukaryota; kingdom Viridiplantae; phylum Streptophyta; class Magnoliopsida; order Caryophyllales; family Amaranthaceae; genus Chenopodium; species Chenopodium album. The sequence continues at coordinate 7,738,521 of NC_137844.1, read as the reverse complement.
CCATATTTTCTTCAAAAAATCATATTGACGTTATTGTGGAATTATTCTCCTAGATGCAAAATATTTAATATGCAATATATGGATGAGTTAGAAACTCATAATTTAATGGGTCAAAAATTTATGCCTGTGCTATAAGGAGTACTTCTAGTCAAACGTCCTATGGTAAAATAATATCTTTCACATCTTGATTTTTTGTCAGGGATGTAGATCAGTAGATGTTAGCATTAATAGTAAATTGTAGATATTGTGTGAACATTGATTTTTTGTCAGGGATGTAGATCAGTAGATGTTAGCATTAATAGTAAATTGTAGATATTGTGTGAACAAAAAATCCTATACTACTTTTTTTTGAATAGAAAAATCCTATACTACTTTGTACTGTTATATATCGAAATATTGAATTTTGTAAGAAATATTGCTATCATATACCAAAGTATTTTTTTAACCAAATATAATAGATTAATCATACTTATCGAAATAAGTCAAAACATGTAAAAGATATTATTTTAAGATAAAAAACAATAATAAAATGGAATAAATGGTGTCAAATATATTGCAATATATAATTAAAAGATACCATAAAAAATTTCTTTATAAGGAGTTTGTAAATGAGCGGGAAAATATTAAATGACAGAGTGCCATGTGTTAGCTTTGCATCTAGGCGCCCTTTGTTTTAGTATAGATACTAGCATAGTGCCCGTGCGATGCACGGTTTATAAATCAAATTATTAATTATTAATCACGTAGAAAAGAAAAACAAAGATAATTCGATTAGTAATAAATGGCTCATTTACTAATGGTCCATACAATAACAAAGGAATCTAATTTGAATAGTATTTTAAGTTATTAGTATTTTTTTTATAATTTCATTTTATTAATTGAAAAATAAATGAATATTGCTCCACATAATTATATAAGAGAAGTTGATTCATTCATTTTCCATCTCCCGTAGAAAAAAAAAATTAAAATTTTCTTGTCATACATTCTGCTTCAATAGCTACAATCTAATACGAAGTATATATTTTACTCGTCGTATTCACCAAAATCTTTAATTATTATTATCATTATTATTGATTTAGCATAAATTTAACTTGGAAATTATTTTTTTTTTACTTTTAGATGTATATTTTTAATCTAACTTAATTTAATTTTACTTTAGGTTTGTATATTAAACATTTGAAAAGTCTATATTTATTCAAAATTACATTTAATAGTAGTCTTAAATTACACACCTAAATGGAAAATATTAATTACGAAAATGGAAAGTATATGAATTAAAATAATCACAATTATATTATATGATTTGGTGAGTTTTTGTGTATAACTTATAATAGGTAATTAATGGCATTAAAAAAAAAATCATTTTGGAGGGAAAATATTTAACCAGAAGATGACATGTGTCACTCCTGGTCTCAGTATATAGTACTAGTTATTTACCTGAGCAATGCTCGGATGTTAAGAGGAAAACAAAAATTATATTTATACAATTACATAATTATATAAGCTTGTATTTATTATAGATTTTGTATGCATTTAATATTTTATTTATTTAAAGTTGTTATTGTTCTATTATGTAGGCTTTATAATTTTTTTTTTTATAAATTATCTTATTATTTTTTACGGAAAAAAATAATTTTGGCGGGAAATTTTTTAATATAGTCGCGACACGTGTATGTCTAGAATAATCCTGGTGATTACTTTAGTATATAGTATTGATAAATTTCAGTTCAGTAAACTTAAGCACATACGACAAAATCATGTATCAAATAACATTTATCTATACAATTTTTTTTATTAAAGCGTTTAAGGCTCCCTTATTTTCTTAATAAGGGACACTTTCCCCTCAATGTAAAGTACCTTAAATTTCGCCATCTAGGCCGCACTTGCAAAGTAAGAGGGAGTCCACTTCACAAGTATAAAGGAAGTTCTATTCCAAAATCATATACGAAGTATATAGTAATAGGAAAAGTAACCCCTTCGCTTTATAAAGTGTTTAACTCTATTTTCTTTTCTCGATGTGGGACATTTACATGTGTTTGTTTGAGAAGTTGATGCTTCAACAAATAATGAGATGTAATGCTGGTTTAATATTACTTCCTATTAAATTTGTCATAATGAATATTTATAATTATCACATTTTTATGATTTTTACTTTTACCTAATTAACTATATTGGTGGTCAAAGTTATAAATGTACCTCGGTATATCGATTGTTGATTTCTGTTAGTATAATCAATTTTAAACCAAATTAATTACATTATAAAGTTGTTGATCTCAATTAGGGGGCATAATGGCATTCCTACAACATTATTTTATGAGGTTGTTGATCTCAATTATTGGGCATAGTGGCATGCCTACAAATTAAGGAGTAATTATTAGATCTAAAACACCTTACTTGGTTATCCTTTCGCTGGAAAATCGCACGTTAAAAAGTTGTAACAATCATTAAGGTAGATATAACTAAAAGTAGATTTAAATTTCAAATCAGAAAAGAACATACTTGATTACTTCATGGATAACAATAACAATTTTACAATCAAAAGATTCAAGAAAAATACATTACACTCCAGAAATTCAAGATTTATACAAAACTAAAGTTCCATTTATTACGCCTTAGGTGGTACAAACTTCTGTCGATAGTACTGATAAAACCCCATAATCTTTTCCTTTGGTGGTGTGACTTCTTGGACTTCAGGAACTTGTTTCAATGCCTCAATCCATGACACCAATAGCGGATACCTCTCCGGCGTTAAAAACTTAACGCCAAAGAATTCATCAGCAACTTCGTGGGTTCCGAAAAGCGAGTAGAATACTATATCTAAGTATCCAGGCTTAACATCTTGTGAGTATGATGGAGCACCATTTGGGAATATATCCTTCATTCCTTCCTCGGCCACATCCAATTTTTGTAGCAACTCATTGAGCGTGTTTTGTTGTGTTTCACCTTCCGTTATTAGGGACTTGCGCATCAGGTCGAATACCTGCTCGTATCATACACATCTAGTTATGTATTGATCGGTACTATACTAATCATCAATTCGGTGATAATAATGATAACAATCATTTTATAGATTTTGTAGTTAAATTATTTCAATCTTATTTTAGTAATCTAGTTTATAAATTTTATCGATACAAATCACAAATAAAGTTATATGGTTAATTGATTGTGTTATTTATATATAGACTTTTTGTGAAAAAATTACCTTATACAAGTTATTTTTTGCGAAAAACTACCTTATTAAAAAAATGTTGTAAGAAACTATCTTTTAAACAATAGATGTTGTAAGAAACTACCTTATAAAATAATTAATGTTGTAAAATGCTACTTTTGCCGAATTATTGCATGGAATAAGACATGTTTAATGACACATTTTCAATCATTTTTTCTCCTTTTTCCACCCAATTTCTCCATAGCCCCCTTATAACCCCTAATTCCCCTACTCTTTCATTGTTAAATTAAGCACATGGTAACAACTTACAACATTAAGTTTTTATAAGGTAATTTCTTACAACAATTTTTATACAAGGTAGTTTTTCACAAAAACTTAAGTATATAAGGTAGTTTTTCAAAAAAAATCCTTTATATATCTACAGACATGGATAATGGCACGACCCCATTATAAATTAAAATTTAAAAATAAAATAATTATTTGATCAGAGTTGAAACTAATTTGATAAATAAAGGGTACTTACTGGCGGGAAATAGGCTGCCCAAAAGCGGAGTTTGGCCCTTTCGTAGGGATCCTTAGGGAGGAGATGTGGCGGATCAGTCCAAGTCTCATCAATATACTCGAGGATGATCGTTGACTCCACAACGGGTAGAGCATTGTGCACAAGAACAGGCACTTTCTTATGCACAGGGTTATATTGCAACAACAATTCACTCTTGTTTTTTAGATCTTCCTCAATGTACTCATACTCTATGCCTTTAAGTTTAAGGGCGAGGTTCGCCCTCATAGCAAAAGGACTCGCCCACATTCCATGTAGCTTCACTGAGCTATTTTCTGCCATTGATTTCGCGTAACTTTTGCCTCTTCTTCTTCTTCTTCTTCTTCTTCTTCTTCTTCTTCTTCTCAAGGTATAACATCTAATAACGACTACATCTTTGTATATATAATGTTCAATCTTGGCTTTAGTATTTAATTAATGAGACTTAAGACTTTAGTTAAATAACATTCCTGTTAGAGCTATTTATTGATTTAATTATTGTAATAGAGTTGGTGATCTGTGACAAAAGCTCACGACCTAATCAAATATCTAAAATTTTGTAATTAAATGCGAACCTGGTTTTTAATTGGAATCAAATACGGAGTAACATGTTGAGCCGTTCTTCATTTGTGTCACTTTAGTTGTTCAAAATTATGTTTTCCATTATTTATATCATAAAATTGGCAATTAAAATTTGCATTAATCGATGTACGACTCGTAATGAAACAATTAAAAAAATTATAAAACGAAAGGAGTATAATATTCATCGTCACCCAAATACTCAATATTTTATTTATTCATTACTAGTTTACTACCATTTGAATTCAATTTTTACTCAAACATACTCTTATGGTCTTAACGCTATAAAAAAGCATAAAATTAAATTATGTACTCACGATCATATGTACGTAAAACATACATTTCTACCGAATCTATGTGTATCTAATAAAAATGAAAAAAAAAAAAAAAAAAAAATTGAAACTGATGGAATATATTTTAACAAACAATTCAAAACAACTGAAAATGACCTAAAGTTTATCCGTTCAAACAAATTGTTTGTTTTTTAGGGGATGAAGTCTATTGCTGTTTCAATATACGAAGCAACCCTTTTAATTTAATTAACAAAATAGTATGAAAGAACAGAACTGAGAAGTTCAAACTTTGCATGTTGGATATCCTCCATGAATCAGAATATCCAATATTTTTCTAAATATTATAGTTTATTTGCAAGATTTGTTAATCATATAAGCTATTTTCTTAAAGATTGGTTAGCTTGATTTGCAATAACTGGTCGTTGATAACCTTAGATCTCATGAAATCAATACATCATTATCAATTTTTAACAATATTAAAAATAATGAGGTTGTTCCATACATGTTGATCTCAATTAGTGGCATCCCTACATGTGGAGTAATATGGTCTAAAAACCCTTGCATAATTTATTTATTTATTATTTTTATTTTTTTAATACTATACGTATATCAATTGAAATTTACACTCAAAATTAATGAACCGTGACTTTACAAAAAAAAAAAAAAAAAAATGTAGCAAGTTGTGTGTAGAAAAGATAATGAAATTGGTCCAAAGTTTAGTAATAATAATCTTATATTGTTAACTATGCAAGGGTTGACAAAGATCACTAACAAACAAACTAAACAACCACTAGTAACTAAAAGACCAGCAAAGGAAATGACGATCACGAGCACGGACAGCCAACCAATGAGCAGGAGCCACCCAATCCCGAGGCACCTTACATAGTTGACAAGTAGAAAAACGAGGCAGGACCTCCTGGAATTCCTGAAACAGCCACCAACAGGAAATATCCGCAGAATCGGAATGCCTGAGCAGAGAAACCAACTGAGCGCAATCCAAATAAATTAGGAGCCTAAAACACAACTGTCGAATCGCCATACGAAGAACCCAAACCCAAGCTCGTAGTTCTGCCTGAAAAGCAGAACCCGCACGTGCCCCACCTGCAAACACCCTATCCGAAGAGACCCTGCGAAGAACCCAGCCAGCACCTGCACTATTATCATGACTAAGCCAAGCACCATAAAAAATCAGACAATAATCGAGCCGATCCGAAAGTTCCCCCGCAAGCTCAAGCGCGCCGGGTCATGCCTCATATTTGGAGAACGCCTGCCTAAGGATAAAAGATGACGTTGAAAAACCTGAGCCTGAACTGCCCGAGTAGTCCAATCCTGAGATAGATGAATTATCAAAGAAGGAGACCACACAGCTTGCCTAAAAACACAGCCATTCCGCAGTGTCCAAATCGCCCAAAAGAAGGAAACAAAAGATACCAGACCATCAAAATCCTTAGACCTCCTGAAGAACGAAACCGCATCCACGATCCAATCCGAAAAGGAAGAGAAAACTGGCAACGCACTATTGAGGGACAATAGGGTCGAAGTCCAAAGAGGACGAATACAAGGACAATCCCCGAAACAGGTGAGAGGTCGTCTCAGAGCTGACACGACAAAAAATACACTGTGGATTGACCGGGATATTCCTGGAAAGCAAAGTTGCCAATACAGGAAAAGCATTGTGAAGGATTTTCCAGCAAAAAAGCTTAAACCGGGGAAGAAGAGGGAGACCCCAGAAGCATTTCTACCACCAATCAGGAGCCGGAATACTAATCATCGAAACGACCGATTGTTGCACTAAGAAGGAGTAGGCTGAATTGGTAGAAAAGCGGCCATCCTTGGACAATTTCCAATGGACAAAATCATCCATAGTATTAAAAAAAGTCCTATTGATACGTAGTAAATTTTTTTTATTGTTACGTAATATAAAATAGAACATAGTCACCCTGAAATCTAATAATACAAGTATATAATCCTCTTAGCTATGTTCAATTGATCGATTGTTATTAGTTAATTAATTAACTAACCCTACAGATTTGTTGTGATGTTGTCATCAAAAAGTCAAGATTAGAAGAGTTTGCTTATTATATACTTGTAGCCTTGTAGTTTGTTTCTAACTAAATACTGCTAACAGCGCAATAGAATTATTGTTTCTCTTTTGTGTCCCTCTACCGAATATGAGTTGTGCACTTTGTTGATTAATCATTAAATTATATTCGAGTCATCTCCATCATATTGACCATACTTCTTTTCAAACAAAACAAAATAAAATACACGGAGAGTACTTTGTTTTTTATGACCCATAAGATAAAATTAAAATCAAGCTTATGAAATCATATGTTTACACAAGGGTGTTGACAAATTAGGGGTGAAAGAAATAATAAAATAGCTTGATTCATTACGTGGAAATGCCGCCCTTGAATGTCTAACTAACGCCCGCAAAATAAAATAAAATTATAAATTTACCCTTATTTTATCAAAAAAAATTACCCCCCTCAAACTAAATTTATTCCCCCAAACTCTCACTCCTTGTTCACTCTCTTAAACATAATTCTCTCTCTAAACAATAATAACCACCACCACCTCTTCATACTACCCACCACTACCATCACCACCTCTTCATACTGACCACCTACTACCCACCACTACCACCACCACCTCTTCATACTACCCACCACTACCACCACCACCTCCTCCTCTTTTAACCACCAACTCCTCTTACCTCCAGTTTCATGATCTACGCATCCGCGGTAATGACGAGGAAGGACAAAGGGAAGCCGGTCGCCGGAGAAAAGGTTTGTTTTTATTTTTATTTTTTTTTATTTTCTGAAATCGCAGGCAAACACCCGATTATTTCGAACGTCTTAGGCTCAAACGCCCAGATTTTTCGAACAACCGCACGGTTGTTCGCACGAACTAGGCGTTTGAGCCTAGGACATTCGAAAAAACTAGGCGTTTTCCTAGGTTTTAATTTTTTTTTTAAATTCGTTTTTTCTATTTTTCGCTATTGTTGTTTATTATTATTGTTTGTTTTTTTTTAAAAAAAAAAATTCACAACTTTGTTAGTTTGTTTATTGTTTAGATTTGTACTAATTTGTTTTTTTTTGGTTGAAAATTGAAATCCAGGAAAACGCCTGGGGTTTTCGAAAATCCTAGGCGTTTTCCTGGGTTTTGAATTTTTATAAAAAAATTATCGCAACGTACCGAGTCCGTACGGTTTCAAATTTAAAATATTTGTTTGATTTTGAAAATCACGGTGGTTGGGATGGTTGACCGATGAGCGTTGGTGGCCGTTGACCACTAGAGAGAACGATTAAAATTTTTGTGTGCGGTAAAAGTGTGAAATTGAGGTAAATTTAATTATTTTTATAATCGTTATTATAAGGATAAGTACGTAATTTTATTTTATTTTGCGGGCGTTAGTTAAGAGAGCTACATGATTTGATCCCTAATTATAAGTACCACCTCTTAAAACTTAATCAATTAACCTAATTGATCATCTACATGTCCTCCTTTGTTTGGCCTTTGAACAAATAATTTTATATGTAGTTTACGTGTGTGTGTATATATATATATATATATATATATATATATATATATATATATATATATATATATATATATATATATATATATATATATATATATATAATTGTTTTTAAATAGCAATTGACCTCTCCAAAATGGCCGGCGACTTGTTGGTTATTTTCTTGACTCTTACCCCCTCCTTGCTTGTTAGCGTCACATGGGTCACTACTTACTAGCTATAGGCCTATAGGGCAACATTGTAGCCTAACCGTTGCCCGGCTCATGGGCTGCCACCCATATGACAATAACATAATAATGCGCCATTGAAAAACCAAATAGTCTTTGAATGAAGTAAATCTTGGGGTCTATTGTTTTTGGGCCAAAGAACACAATACTGCAATAAGACTTTCGACATGGGACTCACTAATACAAACTCATGCACAAGTACACAATATAGTTCTTGAAAATCTCAGGAAGACTCTAGGGATGTCTAGTGCATCTTTGTACATAAGTAGGATGCTAGAATTGTACTCCCTCCGCCCCCAAAATTTCAACCTTTTTGACTAATTACAGTCTCAAAATGATCGATCCATTTGCATTAAAATACCCACCAATTTACAACAATATTTGTGCAAAATTAGTTTCCCCATATAAAATTTTGTTTATTCATGTATTTTTAATACTTTATCTCTCTATTTTTTTACAAACCCCATGTAAATTTATCTTTCCAATATATTTATATTTCTTTTTATTTAACTTTCTTAATAATCATGAAATCAATCCAAGGATCGAAGTTTTGACGACAGAAAGAGTATGAGATATCCGAAAACCTGTTCATATGAGTTTGTATCCGATTTGTATAGAAGTTTCTAGGGCATGGGTATAGATCACTTTTTGCATGGAAGTTGGTAAAGTATTCTAGAAATTATAAAGTTCGGGCTCACTTCATGGAGGCCTATAAATAAAGCCTCTTATTATTTGTACAATCATCTGTACACCTATAAGCATTTACTCAAGCTACAATATATAAGCATAATCCTTGTTTTAATTGCTAAGTAATATAGTTCACATGTGACAATATGTTCTTTATGACAATGGTTGAGTAAATTCTTAGAATATCATCTAAATTCTAGTTTTTTTTTTTGTACCACTAGTCCGTGTTAGCAAATAAGGTAAACACAGTTCTCTTGGACAAATTTATCAACAATTCTACAAATGCTTTGACCATTTTTTATTTCTTTTTAGGCATTATAATATCATTATAACTTGAATTTCTAGTGTATCTCAAAGAAATGTTTTCGAATGATGTAATATCAAAATGTGTAAAACTTTATAACATGTAAGATACCATATCAGAGTTGATGTGGTCCAATTTAACAATTAAATTTTAGTGATGAGTTCATCAATCTCTTAGCATCATAGGTAAAATACATTATTGACCATTCAATAAGATGAATAGTTTTCCTCAATACATACTCTAATAAATATTTCATAAACCTACTAAACCTGGGCTAACATTATCCAGCTTTAAGGTAAGGCGACACTCACACATAGCCCCTCTATTAGATGGTGAGAGCAGATGACACTTAGCTCTGATACCAGTTTCTTATAACGAATAAGGGAGATACGAAGGAAAGAAGCCCGAAAGCTCAGAAGCCCACCAACCAAAGTCTAAAGCGAAGTTCCAATAATAAAGTTGCACCCAACAAATTGTATATATTAGTTATATCCAATTTCTATCCTATTCTTTGTATGAGTCCTTGATTAGGTAAGGTTGTGGTACTAGTTTGCTTGTTTGATTGTTTTTCTTTACAATCAAATAAGAAAAATAATAGGAGAGATTCAAACTAGTTACCCTTTCTTGCTGCAGGGGAAGGATATGGGTCGCCTCTGCTACTTTACATCTCTTTACTTTCTTAATTATTATTTACTTTCTGGTGTACATCTTTACTTGCTCTCCCACTTGTTTTATTTCTCTTTTCGTGGAGTTTCCATCCTCATAAACTTTTAAGAGATCCAAGGAGTCGATCAGTAGCTTAACGTTTCTCTTGGTGAGGTTGAGATTTTCATCGCTTTGAGTGCTACAATTGCAAAGACTGGAGCTTGGTCACTGTCAATAACCACTCCTTTCTTCTTAGTTACCCACCTTACCGCAACCCTATGCTCTTTCAACTATAATGGTGATGGTCTCTTGTTTAGCAGCTTATAGCATTCGAGCTCCGATTCAGCTTTGCCATGCTCCTCTAGCACTCCTCCATCTTCTTCAATTTATTTTCGGGTCTGAGGTGTCTCCCTTGAGCCCATCTTTTCTACCATAGACAAGCTAGTGATAAAATTGAGTGTGGTCTTGCTGTTGTATTCTTAAAAATAGCATTGTTTTGTGTGAGCCAAATGCTCCAAAGAATGCTTACAAAGTCATGATCTTATTGAATCATTAAGGAGAAGAGATAAGTGAGGAAGTTGGAGACCTAACGTTCTTTGTTAAAGACAAACGGATTCAACCAACAAATATATGGTTTTTCGATATGATGGGTTGATGAATTAATATTTGAACACAGGAATATTTGTTACATACTGACTCTTGATACGTACCATGAAAAACTGATGATTAGAGTATTGTATATAAGATGTCTATTGTTGGATTCATTGAAAAACTAATGATTAGAGTATTGTACATAAGATGCCTCTTATTGGATTCATTTCAATGTATACTTTTTGTGTGTCAATGTATAAGTAAAGTAGTCTGCATTAATGATGAAAAATGAAAATTTTATGTGTAAGTTGATAGGGGCTCTAGCTAGCACCAATTTAGAACCCTTCGCTAGGGCCTAGAAAAGTATCATAAATCGATACTGAACATCCCCTTATACGTACCTATAAAGAATTCAACCGTGTCATCAGTCAGGACCTACGGGCCAAGGGACAGTCTCAGGTAGACAACTTCTATGGTGTGTAGGCCTCCCAATTCGGTCAGGAGAGAAGATACAGAAATATGATTTGTGGGGTCTTTTTTCTCTGATTTGACTCAATGATGATAAAAGTGTTAGTCAAACTATTACAATTTAAGTAACAGAAGGATGCTAAGTATAAAAGCCTAAGCCTTAGATATTTTAATCACCAAACCTCTGCTATTAGCCAAACATAAAGAATTTACAATCCTAATTGATAATTAAGCTTACTATTCATAACCAATGTATAACAAACTGATCGATCATTCATCGTTACTCAAATTGACAACCATTACACAAAACTAGTCAAAACAAAGTATAACACAAACAATTTTTTTTTTTTTTTTTTTTTTTTTTTTTTTTTTTTTTTGTTGACAACAGCAAATAACACAAACAATTATACGTAGTATATTAGTAACTAGATTTCACTCTATTTTAACTCAAGTGCTTGCTTGATTAGTGTTAACAAACAACTGAAGCAAAGCCACCAATTTGCATGAGAAGGGGTGTTTCCTTGTACCACAGGCAAGTTCATAAGTGCATTCACCCATGAATAAATGAGAGGATGTTTTTCTTGGTCTAGTACCATCTTGCCGAGCACTTCTTCTTGAGCTTTGTACGCGCCAAATATTGCTATCAGTTGGATGTCTAGAAGTCCTAGGCATTCTTGCTTGATTGAATATGCATCTTTTGGGAAGAAATTGATCATTTCTTTCTCCATTATTGTCATGTATTCATGCAATTCACTAAGGGCCTTTTCACGTGCTTCTTCATTGCATATGAACAGATTTCTTATACTTTCCAGCATCTACAAAATATCAAAGGTTGATATGTGATTTGTAAGATCAAATTAGGCGTTAACTGTAACATTTATTAAAATAACGTGTTATTTTATTTAAATGGTGTTATATTATTTAAACATACACATACCTGGTTATGCAGGTAATTAGCCCAAAATCGAACCATAGCTCGTTCATACGGGTCATCAGGCAGAAGCCTCGGGGCATGATCCGGCCATGCGTCATCGATGTACTCTAGTATGATGAGCGATTCAGCAAGAGGCTTACCATTGTGAACAAGAACGGGTACCTTTTTATGTACCGGGTTGTACTTAAGCAAGGCCTGACTCTTATTTTGGAGATCCTCTTCAGCATATTCATAAGAGATGCCTTTAATTTTAAGGGCTAATTCTACCCTTTTTGAGAATGTACTAGCCCACATACCATATACCTTTACTTGGTTTTCTCCCTCCATTTTTGTCCTTTTTTCTTAGTAAAATGTGTTTTTTCTGAGCTTAAGAATGGAAATTTATGGGTTTTTTTTTTTTTTTTCAACGACCATAATCACACCTAGTATTTGATTCGGTATATGTTATAGTATATCCTTTAACTAACCATTAAATTAAACCATAAGTCATGTTCATCGTATCATGTAATCAATGACCTCATGAGCTTGATTATCCAATTTTCTTTTCCATCAAGGAAAAGTCACAACCTACATTTATTTATTATTTTAAATTAAAGTAAGAAGCATCGTGTTATCGCCTTATCGGGTTAAAACCATACATGGGTAACTCAACCCGAATTATCTAGTCCTAATTTTCCTTTCTTTCCATGATCAAGATGCAATTTCCATTTTAATGCTCTCACTTTCCTCTTCGACTTATGTTATAACAAATACATAATTACAAGTTTAAGTCGAATACTTCAGTTAAAGTCTTAAATACAGAGGTTACATCAGATCAACTTTCAAAACTAAATTTTCATTTCCACCAATTATGTCTTCCCTCTAAGTATTTGATTGGTGAAAATATGGTAAATGTCTATATGATATACGAAGTATTTATGAAAGCAGAAGGGACTTTTGGTCATGTAAAGTATATGAAAAATTATTTTATTAGTGCCAGACCTGCCATTTAATACTATATATAGTACTATACGGAATAACCCACCTTAAAGCATCGAAGTCAGGATGGCCGAGTTAGTCCAGTTTCAGGTACTGGTCCGAAAGGGCATGGTTTCAATCCCATTCCTGACAACTTTGTTTGTTTTTCCAGTTCCTACAATATGATATTAAGGCCCAAAACACACCATTGATCAATGATAATCATGTGTAAAACTATACACGATACTAAGTATCTTTGGGAGAAAAACATTAGTTCAGTTACTTTTGCTGCAAGGGGTATATGTGGGTGTGTGCGCGGGGTGGGTGGTGGCAAGATTGGGGGAGCGGAGGGGGGGTGGGTTGTGGGGAGTGTGGTGTGAGAGTAATGGTTTATGTTCCTGGCTTCCTGCATTCCTTGTGATCATTCCCCAGATTCCCCACTTCTCTTTCTCCACCTACATGTTTCTCGATTTCTTGGCAATTCTACAATCATAATCTGTAGTTAGCTCTGACAACACAAGCAATTAAGGATTCTGGGAATTCATGATTCATCAATTTATATGTGCACACCTGGGGTAGAGTGAGCATTTCAGAATATCAGAGTGTCATGCTTGATTGCTTGAATATAATTAATCAGATGTGAGATGAAATGTGTTCCTAAATGAGGTTGTTAATAGCCTGTACCTGTGGGCTGTAGCATGTTTTCGTTATAAATTAATACTCAACTCAGAAACAGATTGATGCCTGAGATAGTCTTTGAGTCAGCTCCTGTATAGTTGTTCAATTAATTCAACAACAGCAAAAGTTCCAAAATCAGATTTTTCTTCAACGAACATCTTATTTGGGGCTGGGTTGGAAATCTTATATTCAGCTGCGTGTTTTTCATTCTTCATGCAGACCTACAAATAAATGAAGAATGTCAGTCTCACAGCTCATGTACCTGCACAGAAATGTATAGAAGACCAAATGAACTTTTGAACACTTAAATTTCCTTTAAAAGAAAAAAAAAAAAAAAAAACTGGTTTTTTAGCACCTGAAGGTAAAGATCCTTATTCGAAAGGAAGTCAGTTGCACCAGCTCAAAGTCAAAAAAATTTATTTGAAACGAAATCATATAGCTATTGAACAGATATTGATCTAGTGTACAAAATTTTATGTTGACTACATGACAATCTTCAGTAGGACAGCAGCAAATTATATTATTTACAAGCTCCCATTAAGACCATAAGACCCGACACCAGAAAAGTTCACCAGTAACTCCCACACCTAAAATTTCTAATCCAAATTGCATAAACTAACAACAGAAAATTATAGCATCCCTTTATTACATAAACTTATCATCTTGTTAGATTCAATCATTGGGATTAAGATTACCAATAAAACACAAAACGATCCCAGTTAAACTTGGTTGAACGTGACTACTGGGTTCAGGTCATCATGTTTAGACAGACAACCAAAGTGCATTAAAGATGTTACTCCTGAGTTTATACAAGTAGATGCACAGATGAATAAAGACATTTATTCAATAAATTTACACGATAACTTCCAATCACTGCTCACACAACATAAAAAATCAAGCCATATGTGTTAGTTAGTTTGAGAGAAGAAAGGTAATTCAAGGCTTATGTGTAAAGGGATATAAATGTGCGTTCTGGTCTGATACAGCTACTTTGTACTTCAGAAGAGGTCTTATATGGATGAGAAGATATAAATCCAGCTGAGCTAAGGGACTTTGTAAATCTGGTGTGCTACTCCTGCAGTTGACTACTCTAGACTGTTTACATGGATCAAACAGAGAATATTGTCACCCTATAAGAAGAAAGTTGTTCTGGCTGTCATTACAGCTGTGGTGTATCAAGTATGATTATATGAAAGGTTAGAAAACAAGGCTTTGAGGGATTTGAAGGTTACTATGATTGACACAGTTGTACAGGAATAATGAATACTGTCAAAAGCAAAATCAGAGGCATCGTGTAGAGAAAGGTTCCAAAGAGTGCATTACAAAAGATAGCTTGTTCCCCACACCACCCCCCCCCCCCCCCCCCCAAAAAAAAAAAAAAAAAAAAGATAAACCTCATCGATGTATACTATATTATTCTTCTTTGCTTAGCTTGGTATATGGTTCCGCTAAATTGACCTATCTGTGTACTGTAACCTATTTTCAATTGATCTCAATTACTTTGGTACATATCTTTTATTCTTCTAGCCAAGTGACTTACAATGTTGTTTGACAAGCCTGTACATGGTCATTGTTTAGAATAATGTTATTACAGACCTAACAATAGAATAAGAAAAAATATCTACCAATAAAAAAAAAAATGGTAGAATGAATGCAGCAGTTCATAGTCCTTAAAACACACAAGTATGTGTACATGACTTTCTGCAAGTTGCAGTGCATTGAGCCATCGAGGTTGAACTATGAGAATTTGCTGCATATAGAATACAAAAACTAATAGTAATAATAATAATAATAAGCCTTACCAGAGTCTATGAGACTTGGCATCAACAAATATGCCATTCTCAATCGGATGATCTCGCTGCAAGGCCACTGCGAAGATAGGCTTAGGAGTGACAAGAATCACGATACTACACCTTACCCTTGATTCTGATGAACAGAAATATTGCAGTCAGTGTTCTAAACCATTTTATTTAGCCAATATATTGAAAGAAAATAATCTTACCATATTCCATGCCAGCCTGCCAGGTATCTTGCAGATATGGGACACTGACAGTCAAGCAACTCTTCATTTGGGCCAAGTAATTTTGCATGACCATATTTATCTCTTTCAAATTAAAGTCTTCCCTCTTTACTTTTAAGTGCAGCTAAAATGCTAGGAGCACACAGGATGTACCTTACACTTCTCATCTTTTCCAATTGAAGTTACCTCTTCACATATGTTCCCATTCCAATTTGACACCATTAGCTACACAAGCATCCCAATTCCCAGAGAACTCTTCCTACAGATTGAAGGAAAAAAAATCAAGTAATGCAATAGTAACTGATATATGCTCACAAAATATCCATGACAGTCAATGCACACAAAAGAATATCATCTCAATAATCAAGCAATGGCCCATAAAGCCCAACCCAAGATCTTGTTCAAAGCCCCCTCCTCTCTCTCTCTCTCTCAAGTTTGATGTGATGCATCATTTATTCTGTCCACAAAAGAAACTGGTTGTGCAGCTGTCTACAGGGATCATAACGGTGATTGGATCAAAGGAATTCAATGGAAAGGGTTCACAACATGCTCAATCCATGCTGAGATCACTGCAATCAAACTAACACTAGATTGGATACTTGCACGACAGTGGGAACAATGATTTCATAACTGATTCTAAACAGGCAATCACAGAGATTATATAGCAACACCAACATTCAAAGCCAATGTCTACGGTAATTTACTGCAGGGAATTGCTTAGCAATCTACCAGGAGCCAGTATTACTTTTGAAGGGAGGAGTACCAACAAACTTGCTGATCTTTTGGCTAAGGAAGCGCATTTAAACTGCTCTCATATGTATCAAACTTTCTATTTATCAGCCCCTCCCCTGGTCTGTATAAATTTGCTACTTTCTGAAAAACTAGCTAGTAACTCAGGCACTGCTGATCATGTAAGCTATTTTCCTACTAGGGAATTAAACTCGGACCAGTAAAATAAAAAAAATAAAAAGTAAAATAAAATAAATAAATAAATAAAGCAACGCAGAAATTGAATCTAACACTGTGGGAAGCCAGGAACTACGGAAAAAAACAATTTTAAAAATATGAAATTAGTTAGATACCTATTGTCCCATGTAAATACCATTATTCTAAGCTTGGGCAATATCATAATAATGTATACTAGTATACTACCCTTTCAAATAGAAATCATTTATTTTTAAATTCCTTTAAGCCATAATTTCTTCAAGGCGTTATATAAGTGACTTAATTTGGAAAGGTGACAAATAGACAAATCAGTATTTTTTTCCACATAGTTTAACTGACAGGTCATTCAACCGTGACAAAACTTCGTAAAAATTTAGATGTTTAAAATTATATACCTCATTGATTTGGAATTGTACTAAAGTCAAGCCTTTTTATGTGGTATTGGAAAAAATGGAGACAAGAATAAGAAACCAAGAAAAGGATCACCAGCTAGGTTCAACTGAAGCATTACAGAAACCAGAACAGCGAGTCACACGAGGCTCCACCCAGGTTCCTTGGTTAACCTAGTTCCTTTCATTATATGTCTAATATCTTCCACTTCATCCCATTGCCCAATATCAGCACACATGTTTGATAATGATACATAAGCCCCAGCATTAGATGGCTGCAATTCAATAACCTTTTTGGCTGCTAGCCTTCCAATATCAACATCACCATGTAGTTTGCAGGCAGCCAACAATGTTCCCCAAATCAGGGCATCAGGTTTTATTGGCATGTTATGAATAAAACATTCAGCTTCCTTTAGTCTTCCAGAGCGACCAAGAAGATCAATCATACATGCATAATGACGAAGGTGAGGTTCAATCCCGTAGTCTTTGGACATAGAGCACAGATGAGAATAACCCTCTTCCACCAAACCAGCATGACTACAAGCAGATAAAACTCCAACAAATGTCACAGCATCAGGTTCCATGCCCTCGCGTGTCATAGCTTCATAAAGTTTTAAGGCCTCCGTAGATCTTCCTTGTTGTGCATAGCTTACTATCATAGTTGTCCAGCTAATCAAGTCGGGTTTTATTATCTGGTCAAAAGCTTTACGACAATCATTGACAACTCCACATTTTGAGTACATTGTAATTAGTGAACTACCAACAGAAACGTCAGACTCCAAGCCTATTTTTAAAATGAGGGAATGCAACTGAATCCCAATGTTGGTCATTTTTAAAAGAGCATCAGACCCAAGAATAGATGAAACTGTATATGAGTCAACTTGGAGATTAGCCACAAGCATTCCATGGAGAACAGACAATGCTTCTTGAATGTCTCCGGTTTGGGCATACCCTGAAACTATAGCAGAGCACATAACTTGATCTTTTTTAGAAATCATGTCAAACACCCTCCTTGCTAAATCTTGAGCGCCACATTTTGAATACATATTTACAAGTGCACCTCCAATGAAACTCTCCTCGCTAAGCCCTGCACGGAAAATGTAGCCATGAACTTCCTTACCAATTAAAGGAGTAACAAGTGAGGAGCAAGCGGTCAGAACTCCCATGAAAGTCACTTGATCTGGCTTGCTCCCTGCTAACAGCATCTCTCTGAACAACTTGATGGCTTTATGAGGATATCCGTGCTCAGCAAAACCAGAAATCATTGAAGCCCATGAAATGATGTCTCTATCAGGAAGCTGTAGGAAAACTTCATAAGATTCAAGCAAACGACCACATTTTGAGTACATGGTAAAGAGTGAGCTCCCAACGCAAAGATCAAATACCAATCCGGTTTTAAGCATGTAGGAATGAATCTGCCTCCCTGTGTATAGACAGTCTATGATGCTCAAAATACTTCCAATGGCAAAGCTGTCTGGTTTAGAACCATTCAACAACATTCTGCAAAAAAAGTTTATTGCTTCCTCGATTTTCTTATTTTGAACAAAAGAAGATATCATAACATTCCACAAACATTCATCATCATAGTTATCCTGCTCTAGATACAGCAGTTCAGATAAATGTATTTCTCCAGCTTTGGAATATGTACTAATCATAGAAGCGATCACAGCTGAATCAGCAGCCAAACCAGATTTAATTATCCATGAGTGCATTTGCATAGCTACATCTACCATGTATGACTTGGCACATGCACAGAGTATGCTAGTGATAGTATACTTGTTCACCTCAACACCAACTTTTCTCATTTCCCCAAATAACTTAATAGCAGAAACAACATCACCTTTTTGCACATAACCAGAAATCATAGCTGTCCACGAGACTACATTTTGAACAGGCATTCTGAAGAAGTTTTTTATGGCCTCATCCATAAGTCCACACTTGGAATATAAATCACTAATGCCAGTTCCTACAAACACGTCTTGCTCTGCACCATGTTTAATCACCAAAGCATGAATCTTCTTCCCCATATCATCATTTTCAAGTACAATACAAGCACCTAAAGCACCAGAGAATGTTATACTATTAGGAATTACAGCAAACCGTCGCATTCGATGAAAGAGCTCTATGGCCCTTCCATGATCCCCACTTTTCACAGCCCCATTTATCATGTTATTCCAACAAACCACATTCTGTTCATAAGGCCAATCATCAAACAACCGAAGTGCATCATCAAAACGACTATTCTTCGAAAAGAGTTCAATCATTCCAGAACGAACATACCCATTAGAAAAATACCCATCTTTCAGAGTCAATGCATAAACCATTTTACCATACAACAAAGGCCCTAAACCACTACAAGCAGAAATAACACTCCCATAAGTATACTCATTGCTTCCATTACCCATCGACCTCATACGACAGAAATATCTCCAAGCAAAATCATACAATAAATTATTATTATATCCCGAAATCATAATATTCCAAGAAATAAAACTTGGGCTAGGAATTTCATCAAACAGTTGGACTGCATCATCAATAGCAGAGAATTTCATATACCAATTGAGCAGAGAATTTGAAAGAAACATATCTGAATGAAAAAAGCCGATTTTCTTAAATGGGTATGTAAAATTCTTACATCCCAGATTGTATTCAACTTTGATTTGCCCCATGAAGCAAAAATCTGATAAGGGTCGATATAATTTCTGGGAAAAACATCAAAATTTGCAGGAAAATTTAATGGGTTTTCAAATGCAGCAATAGAGGTGATAAATTTGGCAGAAAAGAATCGTATTTTGGGTTTTTTGGAAATTTGATGAAGGGAATTCATGGTTAAAGCAACCTGCATAGTAGGCAGTTCATAATTTCAACTATTCATTGTGTTCATAATAATCCTAAAATAAAATAATAAACTTGATTTTTGTAGTTTATTTATTATTAAGATTATAAATTTTGATAAATTGGGCATAAAAGTCAGGATGGACGAGTTGGTCTAAGGCGCCAGTTTCAGGTACTGGTCCGAAAGGGCATGGGTTCGAATCCCATTCTTGACAATATAATGATTTTACTTTTTTATTTTTCTTTATTTTTGACAAAGTAATTGTTTAAATTATATTCCTAATGTTACTCATTCAATTTTCTCAAAACAAAGAAGGAAAAAAAAAAGGGGGGGGGGGGGGGGGGGGGGGGGGGGGTTGGGCATTTTACAATTTGAGCACCAATACATTACATAGTTACAGCATTTATTCTAGATTTGTTCATTGAATCATTGTAAAAGGTGTAAAATATATCTATATATATTCAATGAATCAATTCAACTATACAATATTTGGAAATTGGAATGTAATTTGATTTCTCATAAAGTTTGGAGGGCAACTCAAACTCCAGGATGCTCACTACAAAATGAAACATAATTACAAGATAAATCACAATCACATTTTAGCTTTTCTTTCACCACAAAATTGGTGTACCTTTCTAAATTTATCCGACCTCTCCATAATAACTTTTTCTACTAGGGTATGACTTCTTTGAATGTACACGAAGTATCATGCAATGTACGCCAACAATTTGTTTATGATTGATAAACTCCTCACTTGAAGTTTGAAATCCACTCAACTCCTCGATTTTTCTAGCCAAATGTACCAAAACCAATCGCATCGAATTACCTTCTAACAATTCAAAACCCAAAAATGCTCCCTTTGTTTGGAATCAATAGGCCAAGTAAGTATAACCTCTATGGTGATTCGTGTATCCCGTTTGTAAAAACTAACGCGATCAAATTTCTCCAAGAGATCGACATTAAACACTCATTTTGGTTAATCATACACTACTTGTAAATCATCCTTCGGTTCTTGTTGAACTACTAAAACTGAGAACCTAAAATCCGGAGTAGCTAATAAGTCACCAAGAATCCCTAACTCTGGATATTCACAAAACCCATCAAAAGAAAGTCCATATAGTGGTGCACATTCAAAGTCATGGTGTCTTCCTACCACAACTAAATCAATAACACCATTCATTGAGAGCAAAACATTAGTGGTGTCGGCGCCATCATTAACAATCACCTCCTTCAATGTCATTAGTCTCTCATTCTCCATTCTACCGGAAGCTTGAAAGTTCTTAATCACCTCATGATTTAAGGCATTATACTTATCTTGGTTCGGAGATTTTAACCAAAGGACAACTATCTTAACATGTGGATGATTACCAAATAGTCTAGTAAACGCGAGTTCTTCCAAGTCACCTACCCCTCCTATGAAGATAATAGCAACTTGATAAATATTTGTATCGATTATACCTAAGTGAGGATCGGCCCTATCTAGCAACAAGGCAACCGAGCATGGTGCCTTTTCGAGCACCATCTTATTAACTTCCCTTATAGATAACGAAGAGTCTTCGATTATTTTCCCTACCTTAGTCCATTGTACTTGCAAGTGAAATGGTAAAATTAGTAGGCTTGCCTCTTTCTCATAAGCAAGGCTACATATATCATTGTGCATTGTTTCATAGGAAGAAATGGATATGTAGTGCTTAAGGCGTGTGTAGCCTTTAGACTCACGTTCGAGGTTTAAGAAAGATTCAACTATCCGATTTGAAAATGCAATCTTTGAACGGAACATAGGCAATGACTTGACATGATCCAAGGGTGCCATGATAGGCATGGTGCAACGGCCGGTTAATGGCATAAGTTGGACAAAATCACGGGTATTGGCCTTGTTCGTGTAGGATGAAACGCCTCGATGAGACGTATAATTCCAGGCAAATTATCTTCCTTGTAAAGACATGTTAATGTTTGGAATGTATTGTTGTTGGTTGAATTTGTCACACTTGGTCTAAAAATTGAAGTGTATAGACTTAATGGTTCGTAGAATTGTCTAACTAGTGGCAATAATGCTCCAGATAAGATCAAAAAATGAAATATTGCTAATGTGTACTCTTCAACGTTCAACCACTGCAAAAATCAAATTAAATTTGTTAGCAAATCAATGATCAACCTAAGTACAATATACTAATAATAATATTTGAGCCTAATATGTTAACTATATTAAACTTCTTCGTTTCAAAAATCTATTTTAACCAGTAAATAATGTGTATATTCACGTACTAATTAATGCATTTAGTAAAAGTAAGATCTAAAGAACATGATATCATCACGACAAATAAAAGAGAAATTAGAGATTGATAACGTACGCCTTTGTCTCTCATAATCCCAATTGCAGCTACATCCAATAACCCTTTAGAAGATATGATGAGAGAAAGGGCCAAAGAGTTCCAAAAAGGTACCCCATATAGCCTTGAAGTAAAGCTAGTTCCCAAAAGCTTGCCAATATAACCAACAATCAACAAAAATTCTAACTCATAAGCTCTTTTGGTCAAAGAGAAAAAATCCGTTTTAAGCCCTTGCATTGCACAATACAAAGGGAAGAAAACACAAGAAGTAATAGCTTCCAATTTCGCTGAGAAAACAGACGACAAAGGATGTTCCGGTAAGGTTAAAGAAAACAAAAAAACCGGTAGCAATTCATCGAGCACTTCACCAATCCAAGCTACTATAAGAACAATAAAAAAATGTACATGAAGTGGGAGTTCCTCAAATTCCTTCCTTCGGGTGTTTGACTTATAATGTACAAAACAATTGGCCTAAAAACCAAGAACACTAGAATATAGTATCCTAGAGTGATGAACGCCTTTCTCGTTTCAAGTTTAGATCCATTAAAAAAAGGCGGTACAATAAAAGTCATGACTAAGTTTGTCACCATTAGAACAAGGTCCGGGATCAAGGCTATCGATGAAGCCATACGACCGATATCAAAATTACTTATGCCAAGGTCGTTTAGGTTGTGACATGTGACCATGAAGAAGGTTTGTGCATTAAGAGCCACCAAAATGAGGAGGCTTATGAAAGGTTTTTCGAGTAGTCGAATGGCTTTGAACTCGTTTGTTGCAAGGATTGCAAGAGCACTGAATACATAAGCGAGTGCTAAGCCAGATAAACTTATGATTATAGATTTCAATTGTAATCTTCTTATAATCACACCCATGTTTGTTTCTAATCCCACCATGAATTATTGTAATACGAAGCCTACCGATGACATTGTTTCTAGTACGTATAAAACTGTAGGTGGTAGCAGTTTGTGGTACTCGAATAATCGATTTGAAAATAATAGTCCCATTACAAGCACGCCACCCTGCCATAAACATAATTTAGAATTAATATCCAACTATTCTTGAATAATTTATCAAAACAAATCAAGAATTAATATAGAAAATGACAAAATGTAACATTCCGACCCCAAACAAATTAGAGAGGAGCCTATTGTCACGAAATGCGCATCAAGGGCCAACAACTATCCTCACAGACTAACACGAGTCCTTGCATTTTATCCCAAGAGGTCACCCATCCCAAGACTACTCCCAACCAAGCACGCTTAACTGTGAAGTATCTTGGCAAATGAGCTCCCTAAAAAGAAGATACACTTTATTGGTATGAATAGTATATTAAACTCCTTTAAAGCAATCATAAGGGTATTACAGAAAATGTTTCCAAGAAATTCCAATGTATATCTTCCAATCAAATTGGATGGTAAATTTTAAACAATTGAACGTTGTCGTGTCATCATCAACATCTATACTTATATATTAAAAAGCGTTCCTAAAACAGAATATGTTCCACGTGTCACAAAAAATGCTTATAACAAGAGTTGAACTCAAGACCAACAAATCTTAAGTTAAGAGTCTTACCATCTTAGCCATTTATTAAATTTGTTTTTTTATCCAACAAAATTATAGTTAACTTACATAAGTTAATTTGTATCTTATTATACTATTTGTTTCCATTATGTAATGATTGAGTTTGACAAATAAAAAATATTTATAGCAAGACTTAAACTCGAAACCAACAAGTCTTACTATCTAAACAGTTGAATTTGATTAGCAAATTAAACAATTACAAACTAACAATGCGGGACATCGCCCGGACCACACACTAGTTTTTTTTTAAACCACGCAATGATTGCCTTATATCAATAAAGTGTCCCTGTCATCATCAACATTAACATTATATTTTTCTAACAAACGTATGTAAACCATTATTTTTTTTTAGCTACATTAATAACCGCATACCAAACAAGCTAAGACGTTATAATTTGCAAAATTGATATGAAGAGTGTAATTTGTGGAATTCAAAATTGATCAGATTAAAATTTTGCGCATTCCAATCTAAAATAACTTGCATTATAGGTTTTTATTCCGTCCGTTTTCCTACTAAATTTAAATCAATTTTTAAGGTGACAAAATGCCCAATAATCTACAAACAACATTTAGAACATTTTAAATTTAAATCATTCAATTCATTTGCTGATTATACACCACCAAATTCTTATATGAGACGGCTTTATGTTTTGAGACTGCAAAAAGTCGCTATTTCAAAACAAAAGTCACCCATGTCTTACCTACGACCTGATCATGCAAGCCAAGCTACCATTATTTACATAGTATACATACCATTAAAAGAGGATTAGGCGGCAAATTAAAACAACATAGAAGAAGACAACAATAAAATTATCATCAATATATTGAGATATCATCAACATATATACATAAAAAAAAATTGAACAAGAAAGCTATAATAGAAGAATGAAGGTCGAATTTGAAAATGAAAACATACAATCATTTGAAACGTTAATGGCGTTTGAAGAGGCTTAAGCAAGTACCAAGTGAAGGTAGTAACACCCAAGATTATAGAAAGATTACACAATATAGTCGATGTGTACGTATCTCTAAGATATAATTCATTTTCCCAAAATCCTTTGTAAACTTTATGTGGTTCGACTTGTTCGCATAAAATTGTTGTGTCATTCCATGTACCTTGACTCCACC
The DNA here is from genome assembly GCF_948465745.1 of Chenopodium album. NCBI lineage: Eukaryota > Viridiplantae > Streptophyta > Magnoliopsida > Caryophyllales > Amaranthaceae > Chenopodium > Chenopodium album. The sequence goes on along the minus strand of NC_137844.1, from coordinate 7,713,681 downwards.
ATTGTTCTGTACTCTCAGCCATTATGTGAATTACATTAACTTCTGCAATATTGTAACGCCAAATTCCTTTTCCAATCTCAAATCAAACTTTTTTTTATTTTTGAAATAATCCCAAATTGATTTTTTTTTTTTTCAGCCAAGAAATATATTTTTTAAGGTTAAAAAAAAATGAAATGATTAGTTTTGAAAAAAGAAAAATGATTAAATTGCTAAACTTGGGACATACTATTAGATATTTATATATATGATGGTTAGTACGAGATCTTTGTGAAAATAATAGCCGTCCAAGTTTTCTAAAGAAAGAAAATAAATTATGCTCGATCATGTGCCATAAATGGGTTAGGAATTTAAAAATAAAATTAAAAATTAAATAAATGAAACTAAAAATTGAATAAATAAAAAAATGTTGATGACATTATTTATACCGAAAATTAAGATATATATATATATATACTTTATAATTTGAGAAAAATACATTAATCACGGACTACATAATCATTATACGGTGCCTTTTTGGTGCAGCAGGCCACATGGTGTGGCCTGCTGCCATGTCAGCCAAAATAACGGAGTGGACGCGCTGAACTAAATGACTTTAATAGAATTTAACGGAGCATCACTCTAACACATACACGCACTCACTCTCACATATAAAAGCAATGACACACTTCCCAAAAACAATAAAACTGGAAATGGAAATCAACAAATTGCAAGGTAATTTTATCAAAATTTATATTTATACTGTTTATTATGTATTTCATCATTAAAATTTACAAGTAACCCCAAAAAACTAGCAATCCTAAAATTTACAAGTAACCCTGTAAAACTAACAAGTAACCCCTATAAAAATAATAACTATCCTTTTAAACTAACAAGTAACCCCTAAAAATAATAATTAACCCCTGTAAAATTAACAAGTAACCCCGGTTAAACTAACAAGTAACCCTTAAAGTAAACAAGTAACCCCTAAAGTAAACAAGTAACCCTAACAAAAATTAACAAGTAACCCCTATAAAATTAACAAGTAACCCCTGTTAAACTAACAAGTAACCCCTAAAATAAACAAGTAACCCTAACAAAAATTAACAAGTAACCCCTAAAATAAACAAGTAACCCCTGTTAGATTAACAAGTAACCCCGGTTAAACTAACAAGTAACCCCTAAAATAAACAAGTAACCCTAACAAAAACTAACAAGTAACCCCTAAAATAAACAAGTAACCCCTGTAAAACTAACAAGTAACCCCTTAAATAAACAAGTAACCCCCGTAAACCTAACAAGTAACCCCTATAAAACTAATAAGTAATACCTATAAAACCAACAAGTAACCCCTAAAATAAACTAACAAGTAACCCCTATAAAACTAACAAGTAATACCTATAAAACTAACAAGTAACCCGTATAAAACTAATAGGTAATACCTATAAAACCAACGAGTAACCCCTAAAATAAACAAGTAACCCCTGTAAACCTAACAAGTAACCCTTGTAAAACTAACAAGTAACCCCTATAAAACTAATAAGTAATACCTGAAACCTAACAAAAATTAACAAGTAACCCTCTAACTTAACAAGTAAATTCTGTAAAACTAACAAGTAACTCCTAATAAATTACGAGTAACAAGTAACCCCCTAAAACTTTACAAGTAACCCTTCTAAAACCAACAATTAACCCCTATAACACTAAAAAAACCCTATAAAACCAACGAGTAACCCCTAAAACAAGTACACTGTAATTTTTAAAAGTAATCCCTACATAATGAACAAAGTAACTATGTTGTATCTTCTACATTAGCAAGCTCCTCCAACATCTTCTTAGCAGCCTCCATTTCATCTGCCTTTTGTTTCTTTTCATTCTCTAGTAATTCTTCATAAATTGCTTGATTTTCTACTCACGAATTCTTTCACATCATCCAAAACAATCTCACGAGTTCAAATTGCAGAGCATAGATGACAGGAAATTCGAAAAATTACTAAAATTAGGGTTTGATTTATATCAGAAGTAGGAAAGTTCAGCGTATATGTCGATCCTTTCCTTCCCTTGGGGAAGATTATCTTGATTTTAGTCATTATCAACGAAAAGAACAATTTAGAGGAGAGAGAATCAAGGAAATTAACGATGAAAGAAACTGAGAACAAGGAGAGAGAAAGAAAATTAAATGTGAAGAGCAGAGAAGAAATGAAGGAGAAAGAAGTGAATAGAAAAGACTGGAAGTTTTTTTAAAAAAATTGATGAAGCGCCTTACGCCGTTAATGGCTCGTTAACGGAGTCCGTTACATGTATGGGCTACGCGCGTTTGGGCCTTATGTATTGTGGCTGGCCACATGGTGTGGCCAGCCACATATAAAAGTTTGCAATCATTAAAATAGTCATTTTCAATCAACCACTATAGAATTTTCATCTTGATACATGTCTTTATTTATATCTTCCTTCAAAATAATATGTTCCAAAGTTGCATGGTTTTAAAGATGGACTACTATATTTGACTATTAGTTATGTATTATTAATAAAATTTTATAAAAAAAATTGATATCACAAAACTATAAGTTGAGACTATATACTTATACAAATTTTTGTCAAAAATTTTAAAGTTTAATACTAAAGAAAAGTCAAAACAAAAACATAATTTTGAGACAGATAGAGTTCTTTTTTTTCAAGGGAAGAAAGAGCAAGTTTTTAGATATTGGTCTAGGTGTGGTTAAACTCTTTTTAGTTTGATTTGTGAAATTTGAATATTTATTCTTATATGAAATAATCTGTATTGATATGATTTTGTCTTCCCCAAGGCACGTCTTCACTCTCGAAGAAAGAAATCAAAGAAAGAACTTTTTCATCCTCTATAAAGAATTCTTCAAAATATTCTGAACCTAATCTTTTCAATAAAGCACGTACAATACTTTTGTTTTTGTTTTTACGAGACAAAGTTCTAGCACAAGAAAATCAAAGTAGAAACATAGTCCCAATAAAGGGAATTCAAGGGTGATATTCTTCTCCAATTTGAGTTTTGCTCATGTCTCGGATGAATTCAAGGACATATTCAAAATAATTTTGATCGCTGATTTCATGATTATAAGTTCATTCCATACCAGACCAGAATAGGGTTATATACATACTTTTGATTCTAATAAAATTGAGTAATGCTGCCTATAATATCCTACCTTACTTTAAAGACTCAATAATACTCCGTATTAATTAAATGTTTTACGTACTACTCTCTATATTTCTCCAAAAAAAAAAGAGTTTTAGCGACTCTCCATTAAAAGTCTACTAGTTTAGATCCCGTGTCACGTACGGTAATTTTTAAAAAATAATATTCCGTATCAACTTTAAAATATAATTGGTTATTTTATAAAAAAATTAAAAATCTTAAAAAAAAATTTAATAAATATACACACTACTTTGATGTGAATTCTAATCAATAAATGAACATCTATTTTTATTAAAGAAAAAATATGAATACTTCCTTAAAGTAGATTAAAATATGTCACAAATTATGTTAATATTTTCTACTATAGTCATAAATGTTTGTGTGGAAAGATATATCAAATCTTTTTATTTAAAGTATTTATCTTTGTTAACTTATATAAGAAATTATTTTTGTATAAGATTTTATACTATAATTAAATTTCCTTAAAAAAAAAAAAAAAAACTAAAGACACATCAGGAGATAACACATGTCATTGCTGGTGTGTCTTTTAGTATATAGTTATTGATTATTAATGGAGTTGTTTGGTAAAGAGTGTATTGGGGAAAAAAATTGTTTATTTGACCACTATTGATTGATCATTAAATAAAGCTAAGCTAATTTGGAGTGTTTGGTGGTAAGCTGATTTAAAGAGTTTATTCTACCAAATAATCTCTTTTTCAATAACCTCTTGAGAGAAACATTTTCAAAAGCTAACTAAGGTAAAATTACAATTATACCCCCCATTAATTATCGTATTGGTCATTTTGCATACTCAAATAGCTTTAAGAAATCACCTGGTATTTACCAATAACTTTATACAATCAACTAATGCAAAAAATCACAACACGCACAATCAACTTCATCTTACATAAGGAGGTTCGTCGAACCCTCAACCACTTATACCAAAGATGATTATTTAACCATCTAAGTCAATTATCAACTATGTTAATAATTTGTAAAAATATAAGGAGTTTTAATATATATATATATATATATATATATATATATATATATATATATATATATATATATATATATATATATATATATATATATATAACGTTGTAATCTCGCCATGTATCGTCATTATATTACATGACAAATAATGTAGTGTCATATCATACTATTGCCAATAACTGATCATCCATCAATGTTTTCACTCGCAAAAACTTATAATAACCCGAGACATCATATCGTCCTGGCCAAAAACTAATTTAATCAAGCAACCAACGCCAACAAAGTAAAAAGAAAAGGGTAAGTGAACAATACTTTTTTTCACTTTGTTTTTTGCTTGTTATTATTTGACGACATAAAAATACTTAGGACGACATTATTAATGACCTATATACCCCATACCCGTGCTCCATAACAACACTACCACCACCTTCATATTCACCCTCTACACCACCATGAGTGGCACCATCTTCTTCACACTCTCCACACCGCAACCACCCTCCACGACACCACAACCTTAACGACGGCAACCACCTTCATGATGGCAGCAACACTCCGATCCACAACACCACCACCGTCTCGGCCGCAACACCGGATAAGGACCATCGGCCACCACCATCTATCACCACCGCAGTGTGCCAGTATAGTAAGTCTTTTATTTTATTTTTTTTACGTTACAAATGCCGTCGGAGACGGCAACACCACGGTAAAGACATCTAGTGGAGATGTCCTATCCATGGTAGAGACATCTCTCCCACAGTGTGGAGTTGTGGACGTATAATGGAGATGTCCTACCCGTGGTAGAGACATCTGTGACAGACATCTCTACCATGGGTAGGATGTCTCCAACTGATGTCTTAACGCTTTTTTTTTTTTTTTTTTTTATTTTGAAAATTTTAAAAATCCGAAATTAATTCTTAATGTAAGCATTTGAATTAGAAATTAGTCAATTTATTAGTTTTTTTTTATCTAATTAATAAATGTTAAATTTTAAGTAAATGTTTAAGAAAATAATAAAAAAAAATAATCACAAAAACGTATGGACGTTTGCATAAGATGTTCGTGCCACGGTATGGACATCTATAGGAGATGTCCATACCACGATAAAGATGTCTCCTACAAATGTTCAGTCCGTTGTGTGGACATTTGCAGGAGATGTATGTACCACGGAGTAGATATCTGTAGGAGATGGGCATCTCTCACAGATGTCCATATCGTGGTGTAGACGCCTTCAACAAACATCTTGATTAGAATTGAAAAATAAAGGAGGGTGGTGATGGTGTGGTGGTGGTATTGTCGTGGCGGCCGGTGTAATTTTCCGTATTTTTATACGTATTTTATTTTAAATAAGTATTTTGTGGGGTATTTAAATAATTTGAAATGAATTATTTATAGCATTTTAATTATTTATTTTAAATAAGTTTGGAAATATTTTATAAAAGGAAAGTTTTATTTAATTAATTATTTATTAAGTTGGGATTTAATTTAGGAAAGTTTTATTTTAGTAAAGTTTTGTTAGGAAATGGATTAGGAAAGATTAAAAAGGGAATATTTAAGTAAGAAGGGTTTCTAGAGAGCGAGGTATGAATATTCAACACTTGGGCAAATTAAATTTTGCCCAGAGTGGAGAATACCCAAGGTAAATTTTCTCTCCCTTCTCCTTTATTTTCTTTTTCCTTTTTCTTTCTTTTTCCCCATCCCCTTTTTCGGCACTCACCACCGCTGGCCACCACCAGCAGCAGCGGCGGCGCCACCAGCGGCCGGCTGTGGTGCCGTGTCTGCTGTCCGGCCTCCTTTTTCGAAAAAAAAAATTATTTTTCTTTTGTTTAATCCTAGATCTAATTATAAATTTTGAGTTTTGTGATGGTTTTATGATGATTGATTTTAAGTATGAAGTGAATTAATTTTTAGATTTTAAATCTAATTAAAAAGCCCCAATTTTTAAAACCCTAGATTTATAAATAATTGATTATTGAAGGAATATGATTTAGGGTGGTTTAAACCTTTAATTTAACGGTTTTAAAGTATAATTACAGCAAGTTTTCATTAATTAATATTGTTGGAATTTTTGTTAGTATGCTAAAAAATTACGTTTCTTGAAGGAATTTTTTACTACCCATTAATTGGGATTAAAGTATGAGGTTTTAAATTAACTTTCAGCTTATTTTAATTAAAGTATGAGTGGTTTAATAAGAGTATATATTGTTTCGGGGTTTTTTATGAAATCCTCGGATACTGGTCGCGTTCTTCTGACAATGAGACTTGGACACCTGCAAAACAACGAATATTCCGTTTATCGGAATATTCGCCTCCGACGATCAAGTTAGAGATCGGAAATCGGAAAATCTAGAGAGAGAAAGTAGAGAGAAGTTGGAGCTTTTTAATGCTCTATATTTATGTTATGTCGTAATCCACCCCTCCCATCATAAATGATTGGGGTATTTATAGGGGCGGGAACATGTGCCCCTCTAAGGTTTATACCCTAGAATTTCGTGACGTGATTGGCTGCGCAATCAGGGGTCGCCACGTGTCATGGGGGGCGCCGTTTTACGGCAGTCAAGGTTTTTCTCGGGATTTGGGCCTGATGTAATCAAAGCCTTTTTCTCTTTCTGATGTTGTATTGTGTATTTAAAGGTAGCTGACATGTGTCACCCTGTCAGGAGGACACGTGTCACCCTGTCAGGAGGACACGTGTCACCCTGTCAGGAGGACACGTGTCACCCTGTCAGGAGGACACGTGTCACCCTCTCATAATGCCACGTGTCGCCTTCTTATTGGGCCACGTGTCACTATGAGATTGGGCCACGTACTTGGGGTATTTTTACCCTAAACATATATTGCTTGAAATTTTTATGGAGTAGATTTTGCCATGTTATGATTTTGGTTTGTAGGAGACTTTAAAGTGAGTGATTTCTATTAGTCGTGGCGATTTTAAGATTGTATTCAAGGTACGTTCGAGTACTTAGTATATTTTTGATGATGTAGTAACATGTTAGGCTTGATTATTTAATCCCAAGTAGTATCATGCTAGATTATGATTGGAAATTGTGAATTGGTTGATATTGGTGATTGAATTATGAAGCATGATTTATTTGTGATGGATAAATGATTGGAAAATAATCGTTGGCATGTTGTATATGAGCCACACTTTTATTTATGGCATTATAGATTTATAGATTGCATGTTTAATTAAACTACATGTTTAATTTGGTTTGGATTATTAAAAGGGAATTTTTTTTTATGGTTCATATAATTTTTATTGATGCTATAAGCATGAGAAAGGAGCTATGTAAGTGTCTTTGTACACGAGGAATAAATTATATTTTGGTGTCTTAGTGCACTTAAGGTGTTTCTAACACCGAAAGATAGGAATTGTGGCGCATTACGCGTTTAAGGTGTCTTTGACACCGAGGTAGATTTAAAAAGGGGTTCAACAATAAATATTATGTGGTCACTAATTATTCAAGAATTAAATTGGAATGTTTAATTGTTTGAATAATTATTATGATTGAATGATTTTGGTTTGAGAGTCATCACCAAGTCTAATAATAAATAAATAACGTAAAGTGAAAGAGATTACACACCAAAACTCTTGGAACGTATATACCTTGAGTATGAACATATGGGAGGGGGGAGTTATGGGGTTTTATATTTAACCATAACTTCTACTGGGAGTACAGGACGCTGTATTTTCCTTTTATTATTATGCGCAGGAATTCCGCCACTTACGAGTGATTATTTTATACTGACATGGTTAGCTCCCGTGTTAGTACCCCTTTACTGGGGCAGGTTAGGGGAGAAACCCGTTCGATGCGTAATCAATACTAAATAAATTATTTAGTTACTTAGTTGAGAAGTTTTGTTGTATGTTGCGTGCTTGTAAACAGGTGCAACGAGGTAAGTTGTGTGTAGTGGTGGGCATGGGCCGTGCCGGGCCTGCCGTGGGCCGTGCCTAGGCGGGCCATGAACAGTGTCGTGCCGGGCCGTGCCGGCCCACGGTGGAGGCGGGCCGTGCCGTGCCGTGCCGGCCTTCAAGGTTTCCCTGTCCACGGCACGGCACGGCCCACCGTGCCGGTCGTGCCGTGCCGGGCCGCCCGTCGTGCCGGCCCACGGTGGAGGCGGGCCGTGCCGGCCACCGTGCCGGCCCACGGGCCACGGCTTACCCTTTTTTCTTTTTTTTTTTTTAAAAAAAAAATTAAAAAAAACTTTAAAAAAACTTGAATTTTTTTTATGAAAGAAAAAATTGAATTGAATAATTATACAATTTAATATTTGAATTTAATAATTATTAAATTTTTTATGGAGTTAAGTTATATTAAATATTGTTTAAATTATATTAATATTTATTGTTCATTCATAATTTACTATATATCATATTATTCATATAACTATATAAGTATTAGACAAAAATTAAATAACAATATAACATATTCCATAAAATTAAAAGTTGAAAAAATTCATTCATAAAAATTTATTAAGTAAAAGATAATATGAAGTACAAGGGTACAACTAACAATAATTGATGAATAACTTATTTTGTTATTTTATTATACGGCTAATGTTAATAGAGTACATAGCCAACATAGGAAATACTAACATTTTCACTAATTAATAGAGTACATAGGAAATACTAGAATTTTCGCTAATTAATATTAATTCTCGAGTTGTTGGTAATCTTCAATCAAGGTCTTCATTATCTTCTTCGTCTTCATCTTCGGCTTCATGTTCACTAGCTAATGCGGAGGAGCTAGTTGAACCAGAACGATCGGAACAAATTAAGATTATTAACTAATAAATAATAATTAACAACAATATTAACAATTATAACAAATTAACAATTATAAGTTTATAACACTAACAAAGTAACAAATTATAACAAATTATAACAATTAACAAGTATAAGTAAGTTTTTTTTCTTAATTATTACTTAATTAGTAAGTTAATAAATTTTCAAAAATAATTATAATAATAGTAGATTATCTAAATCAATGAGATCCCAGGTAGGTTATGGTTAGGATCGACGTTGTCCAGAGCCCAAATCCCGCCTTAGACAGATTTCAACAATCCAAATAACCCACAATTAAAATAGAAAGTAGTTTTTATGTAATTAAGTAGTTCCAAGTATACAACAATAATAATAATAATAATAATAATAATAATAATAATAATAATAATAATAATAATAATAATAATAATAATAATAATAATAATAATAATAATAATAATAACAATAATAATAACAATAACAATAACAATAACAAATTAAAATAAAGTTGAGTTAGATCTTACAATGACGCTTCAATGCTTTCCCAAATTTATAATTTCTCGAATTTATAATTTCCCGAAATTATAATTTCCCGAATGTAAATATAACAATTTTTTTTTTTTTTTTTGGTAGTAGACTAATAATATTAAAAATGTAAAATTTATAATAGAATAAGAGATTAAGAAATATTAAGAGATTATAATTTATAAATTATAATATATGAGAATAAGAGAGTAAGAGAGTAAGAGAATGAGATGAGAAGATGAGTATTGAGTTGTGGAAAGAATTGGAAGTTGAGGGTGGTATTTATAGGTGAAAATAGAGCCGTTTATAGCCGTTTATAGCCGTTTATGGCCGTTGGAGGGAAAAAACAAGAGCAGCGCCAGTTTATAGCCGTTAGCCCGCGGGCCGTGCCTGCGGGCCGTGCCTGCGGGCCGTGCCTGCGGGCCGTGCCTGCGGGCCGTGCCTGCGGGCCGTGCCACGGGCTATTGGCCGGGCTCGTGCCGTGCCGGGCCACTTTTGGGTTTTTTTTCACCGCAGCCCGCACGAGGCACGAGGGGCGTGCCATCGTGCCGGGCCGGGCCTGCCGTCGGGCCGTGCCGTGCCGGGCCATCCTCGTGCCGTGCCCGGGCCGCCCGCGTGCTGACCCGGCCCATGCCCAGCTCTAGTTGTGTGTTGATAGGTAAAAACATGTTAGTGTGTTCAACTACACTTATGTACTCAGCTTTGCTGATTGTGTGTTTGTGTGTTTGTTGGCCTTGTCTTTACCTTGGCTCTATGATAACCCATTTTTAATGGAGAGTGATGGAAACAAGTAGAGAGAAGTTTTTCAGGTGATGAAGCATATTCATGATGGGCATGATTGAAGAGCGAATCATGCTAGTTTCCATAAGTTTACGATGTGTTTTATTGCTTTCATTATTTTATTATATTATGTTTGTGAGACTAACACAAAGGTTTTGAATTGGTTCGGTTTTGTTAAGGGCATACAATGGTTTCAAGTTGTAGGTTGACTTTGTTTTACTTTGGTTTGACTTTACTTTCGTTGGTTAACTTTTAAGTTGAGTTGTTTTGAATGTTTTTAAAGATAGTCTTCCGTTGTGTGTGTCTTTGATAGTTTCCTTAGTCGTTTTTCACGGTGGCGGTAATGTCTTAGATTTTCCTATTTTGAGTTTTATAGAGCAAAACAGGTATTTTTTAAAAAAGGAATTTCTAGGGTGTTTCAGCCGGGGTATTACTCGTGGTGACAATCTAGATGATGTGTGGTGGTTTGAAGGTGAGTAGGGATGAGAAAGTAATAACAATTGAAAAAAGGGTAAGATGGTCATTAACAATATATGCCTGAGTAATATTTTGTCGTCAAATAGAAGTAGCAATTTATTAGTTATAAATAACATTAAATACTAATAGTACTCCACCTTAAATCAATATGATACATCCGTACAACTTAAAAAATTGAAGAAGGTTTATCAATATTTTTCAGGTGCTTAATTAGTGAATGTAAGGTAATTGTGTGACAGGTACAATGACCATACATTACAAAGCACATTATTTTTAATGAATGCACAGACCGTCGAGTACGAAAATTTGTGAACTAAAATTCTCAATCATGATCACCATACAAAAATTTTAGGGTTTTTTTTTACCTCGATTAGAGATACTAGCAGTCTACTTTTTTTTCTTTCTTTCTTTTTTTTTTTTTTTTTTTTTTTTTTTTTTTTTTTTTTTTTTTTGGTAATCAACTAGAGACCTAGAGTGTATCCGTAATAGGATAACATATTTTTTTTTTGATGCCCATCCGGTTTACTGGAGCTTAGCTCTGACTACGACATCCGAATCCGACTCAAGAGTTTCTGCATATGGTGAGACTCGAACCCAAGACCTCCCTTAAGCGACATCAAGTTGCTTACCACTTGAGCCAACTCTTATCAGTACATAAGATAAAATAATATGTATGTTTAGATATAAAAAAATTGATAATTTCTCAATATCAACTTTTTATAATTTTTACTCTTACACAGTTATAGATATTTAACATATAAAATGTGATTTGGGATGCGTAATTTCATCCTTATTGCAATATTATTGGAACGTAGGAAGTATTATTAAATTGTAAGAGATTTTCAAAAATGAAACTCTAACTTATAAAAAAAACGGGCGAAAATAATAACTCTAACTTATAAAAAAGACACGGAGGGAGTATATATGAATTTATCTATGTAATTATTTTTACATTATCTATTAAATTGAAAAAATATTTTGACCCTATACTGACCCTACCTAATAAGAACCCTTTCCATTAAAAGTCATTTAAGCTTAAAAAAAAATAAAAAATAAAAAAAGTCATTTAAGCTTGGCTCTGACCCCGAGCCTATTATCAATTTATCATTGGGCTATCCTACCCAATAACCAAATCTACTTGTATTTGTTAACACATACAGGGAGTAGAGGGGGCAACGAATCGAATTCGATTGGATCGACATCCAGATCCGTTTTTGTACCCTGGATCAAGATCTGATCCGAATTCATCGGGTCCAAATTTTACAAATTCATATTCGTAAAAAATGGATATGGATCTACGGATTCGGGTCGGATGTGGATCCATTGCCATCCTTAATAGGGAGGGACGTAAACCCTCCAAACTTCCTGGCAACAAGGCAAATGGTAGAGGAGAGAAAGGGTGGTTTTAATTTATTCTACAGACTCTCTCTCTCCTTCAATGTCGAAGGCAACAAGCAGGGTTCTACTTGTCGGCGTTTCTTACGGAAGCAAATGCATGTCTTTTGACCTTACAATGAATGGGCTTTGGAGAATTAGTGAACTGTAATATTTTACTTATGACTAACTCGGAATTACTGGTTCGTGTGCTAGCTACATAGGATCTTGGCGACATTTTTACCATTTGGACGATTAAATCGTTTCGGCAAATAGGGAAGGATTTTATTTACTGTTCTATTATTAAGGTAGGAAGGGACCAAATGCAACAAACACATGATCTTGCTAATGTTACTTATGTTTCTTTTCTTGTTATTCAGTTTTTACTTCCTCCGTCCTAAAATATTTGACACGGTGAATATTACACACATGTCAATGCATTCCTTTGACTTTATTTTTACATAATTAAATATGAATAAAAATTATTTTAAAAATTTTATTATAAAAACTTTATATTAATACCTATTTGACAACATATTTTATAATAAGATATTTTTTTTTAGGTTATTAAAAAAATTATGATCAAAGTTAAATATATAAATAGTAAAAAAATTCAAAATATTCTATAACAGAAGGAGTACTTACAAAAACCCTTCCTACAACACCGACAATATCAACAAATACAAATAAGTGGTTCGTACATATAATGAGACAGTTTATTCCCTACAATAGCAACGGAGTAAAAGCTATTAAATTTTGTACTCTTAGGTTCTTAGCACCAACATCATTATACGTGTGTGGTTCTTAAGCGGACTAAGTGGAATCTTACTAAAAATACACACAACTATTTACAAATACCAATCATTCTTGGCGTATAGCACCTATTTGTTTCAAAACAAATAGGATGGCTAAGTTGCAAATATTAATAAGAGAATAAAATACTCCGTATCATCAATAGATAAATGATACCATTAAATATTGTAGTTGTATAAATATTTTTTCTAGTGATACAAATAAGTATGTAAAGTATTTAAATTGTACATCAAATATTATACCAATGTGAGATATAATAGTACTACTAAGACAATTCATAATATAATGATATGGGAAAATCCAAATTGATCTCTGAGATAAATCTGCAAATATATCTCCTCTCATAATATGATGTTTTTTTCTTTTACTTCCTCCGTTTTTTTTTTATTTGCATTACTTAGTAATGCAAAAAGTTTTAGGAGAGTAATATAAAATTGTGAGTGGTTGAATAAATTATTATAGGAAAAGTAAGATGAGGACCAATAAAGAGAACATATGTGAAAGATATTTTTATTATTTAGGTGGAGACCATGGAAGAGAAAGAAATGATAAAATAATTTTAGTAGAGTTTAAAGTAAGAGAGGGAAATGATAAAATATACTCCGTAGTATAAAGTTACCAAATATAGAAGTGTTAAAAAAAAAAAAACTCATAAAAGGGAAGTGATACAAATATAAAAAAATAAAAAAAAAACAGATGGTGTATTTTTTAAATAATAAAAGTGAAATAATAAAGTGATACAGAAATCAATGCATAAAGTTGTAAGAGAAGATAAAATCGAATGTTAATCTCAGAAACCTGGGCTCCCTCTAATTATATACTTCCTTCGTTCTTTTATTATTGCACCACTTGTCTTTTTTAGGAAGTTTCACAAATATTGCACCATTTCCTCTTTAGGAAAAAAATTATTTGTGTTCACACTACAAATACCCAACATACCCTTGTTTTTTCACACTTGCTTTTTAGTTTATCAATATGTCACATGGGCAATTTTGTATTTTTACCTTTCTCTCTCTTACTTTTTTCCACTATCAAAATATTTGTACCCAACCCCTATGTTGCAATAATAAAAAAACAGAAGAAGTAATATACATATACGGAGTATAATAGTACAAAAAAATACCACTGTAACTATTAAAAGTATCATTATGGATGTCAAATGACTCCATACAAATACATGCATTATTACGAGGAATTAAATATTTCTATATGTGGTATATCTCGTTATTTATTGATCAAAGTATAGTAAAATATGTAAGGTGGACTATAATTCATTCAGGTTTTTCTTAGGAGCTTACGCCACTATTAGGTAAGGTAGATTTCTCTACTCTTACTTCTCTATCATTCTATTTATAGTATATTTATTTATATTTTTTTCATACTGTTGTTGATCAAAATATAGTAAAACATGTACGGTTGTCCATAATTCATTAAGAATTTTTCAAGAGTTATCGCCTCTATTAGTTACGGTAGTCTTCTCTACTATCACTTCTCTATTTTGTTGCTTACAATTTCTTAAAGTACGTACACAGTTTTTATTGATAATTGATGAACTTCTATCTTTGATCGAAGCTAGAAAAAGAAAGGGATGGAAGATGAAAAGAAGGTGGTATTCCATGGTTTTTATGCAAGCCCTTACGCTAGATGGGTGAAGATTGCCCTTAAAATCAAGGGCATAACCTATGAATATGTTGAAGAGAACTTGAAAAAGAAGAGCCAAATGCTACTTAAGTACAATCCTATACACAAGAAAGTTCCCGTACTTGTTCATAAAGGAAACCCTATTTCGGAATCATTGGTGATCCTACAATACATTGATGAAACATGGAAGAATTCTCCTCGTCTCTTGCCATCATCCGATCCTTATTCAAGGTCTATGGTGCGGTTCTGGGGAGATTTTATGCTGAATCAGGCACGTACTTTATAATTTCATATTATTTGATATATGGCGTAAACTTAACATGTGTTTTTGTTCTATGTATTTTCATTACCACTCAATAGCAATTTTATCTTTTTTGTTCATTGTGATCAATATGCACATGAATATACATTCTAAAGGTTATGTGCATTTGGTCTATGAAACCTTACAATCTTTTATTAGTAAATTAAATTTAACTATCAGGAAAAAAAAAATGCAACTAACCACCATATTTTTGGATGATTGGTATTCCACTATTCCGTATTAATAATGATGGTACAGTGCTGGTACAAACATGTAGTCAGCCTCAAGGCAATAATCAGTAATCAAAAGGAAATTTTGTAAAAAGTAAAAAAATAAAAATCACTTTTAAATCCTGGTTTTTTTTAAATCACCTTTTAAAAAAATAGTGTAAAAAATCACTCAAGTTAAACTTATGTTGTAATACATCGGGTGTGTTCGGAGCTAGTGTTTGAGTAACTATTAGTGGTTTGACCAAGTCAAACCATTACTTAACAAAAAATGTAAGGCCCTATTCTTATCAAATTATTTTCAGTTCAGTTCAGTTCAGCTTTAATAAGTCCAGTTCAGTTCAGTTAAGGTCCTAATTTCCTTCTCTCATAAAATATTTATTTTATTTCAGTTCAGTTCAGCTCATTTCAGTCAATGAGAACAGACCCTAAGTGTTCGACAAAGTAGTGGTTAAGGTAGCTTTTAATAGTGAAGGTAGCTTTTATGAAAAGTTAGAAATATTAGCTTTTGAAATTAGAGGTATCTGTTGAAAATTCGATCTATAGTATTAAATATAAAATATTGATTTTTATATGTAACAGCTAGTCAACCGCTACTTTACCAAACACTCAAATCTAAATTATCTATCTTCACAACTAACAACTTGTTGACAGCTAACAGCTAAAAGCTACCGACACAGCTAACAACTATCTTCACAGCTGACAGCTACCTTCACAGCTATATTTTGCCGAACACGTCCATCACATGCCGCAAGAAATGAGTTTTCAATACTAACGATTTGATGGCCATTTGTTCTGTTATTGGTGGCAAATTACGACAAAATTTTTAAATTGCATGGTCATTTACAACATTTTATTTAAAAGGTGATAACAAAAATAAGGATTTAAAAGGTGTTTTTTCACAAAATTTCCTAGTCAAAACAATAATTGTAATTGATTAGCAGTAACTCCTAAGCTAGTAGGTAATAAGATGAATCAATTTCTTGTTATTGATACTAATTTAGGTTATTAAAAAAATTGACACATTTTTACTTTTTATTTGTACTACTCATATATTAGCTTTGACCATATATATTTGAGGTTACCATGTAAGATAAGGCACTGGAAGTTATTTTTGTGTTATGAATTGGATGTGCGTGCTAGCTATTTGATGAGCTAATTATATATACCTAACTTTACATGCGTGTAAAACGTACAACAGCTTGACATGTCTTTGAAGAAGGTTATAGCAAGTAATCAAGGGATTGAAGAAGAAAAGAGCATAAGTGAAGTCCAAATGAAGTTAAATATTCTAGAAGAAAACATGAAGGTTATATTTCCATGTGATGCACCTTTTTGTAATGAAGAAATGGGGATGCTAGACATATTATTATGCGCTTTCCCAAGCATTATCAAAGCCATGGAAGATACCTTCAATTTGAAGATAATGGAACCAGAAAATTATCCATTGATTACCTCAAGAATGGCATCACTTTTGGGCCTCAATGTGGTAAAAGACACTGCCCCACCTCATGAAAGGTTGGTCATATTTTTCCGAGCTTATAGGAACTTATGTTCCAATTTCTAAGTGCAATTCGTTTTTTTGGTATTTGGAAAGTCATAGGGGTGAGTGGTGAGAATCGATCCCATAAACTCTTGAAAACAGGATGGGTTTAGAGCTCTAATCACTTGTTCCCTCACTCTCACTGCAATTCCTCATTGCATGGTGTATTGTGTATTTGTGACTTGTGAGTAATAATAACAGACAATTATGTCCTTAAGTAATGTCGTCACGGTTAGTTAATCAATAATAAGGCTTGTACAATAAGTCAGTTTCACAATAACTCATTGTGATTATTATTGTACATTTGTACTATAAATTGATTGGTCTCATAATTCATTGCGAGAGGTATGTATGACTTTTTTGAATTTCAAATATAATTTAATTAGCTACTTAACAAAACCAAGTTCATGGTAATTTTTTCTTAATTTCTACTACCAAAATTTAGGTTAATTAAATAATTAAATATTTGGATATGACTTGTTGTTTTATCAATATAAATTAAGTATCTTTATATTGATAAATTAACTAATTAGCCTGATATATGAAGTTAAAATCTTGGATTCGCAATTACTTAAGAGTATACAAGATATTTAGCATCTTGCTTGTATCTTTTGTGTATGTTGTTTTCTACTTGAACATAAATTGAGTCATTTAAATTCTCTTTTTAGGCGGATACTGGTCATAACCATGTCACGACATTTCTTCCTAAACAAAATTGAAACAGTTTAAAATTGGTTCTAATATTTTAAAAAAATAATAATAAATAATAAATAAATAAACAAATTGTTCTCTTGCATTTAATTAAGGCAATACGTACTATACAGTTGAAGCTTAGCATTATTTACCTTCGCCTGGGGGATAATAGCTATCTTCAACTTCGATTTGCATTCTTGAATGTAAACCCATTGTTTCAGATTTTTTGTCAAATATAGACCGCTTTTGAATATAACTAATCTTTAAAACTTTTTTCTTGAAACAAAAAACCTACAAACTCAAAAGATTTGAGTATCAATATATCCACTAACAATATTTTCCTAAAACTTTCCTATAAATACCCTTTTTTTTATATATATTTCCTTCAATTTCTACATACAAAAAGTCAATTATGCCCCTAGTACCCTAATTACATTATCAAACCATGATTTCCCTAATCACCGAATTCATTAACCCAAATCACCCAAATTTAATTTGTAACAAACCTTAATTCCTAAAAAAATACAAAAAAATAAACATGACATTATTCTAACCCAAATTGATAAACCCTAATTCAACCCCATAATCAGCCAAATTAAAGAACAATAATTAATTTTGCTAGTTGATAAATCTTCCCTTAATCTATAAATTTGAATTCCCCAAACTACTATAGACTGATTTATCAATTGTAACACTAAGCCCCTGTGTGGCTATATTGATTTATTAAGAGCCCGAATTAGGTGTTTAGGGCTTTTTATAAACCCTAAACCCCAAATTTCCCAAATTTGATGAACCCGAAATCCTCAAATATTATTTTTCCAGATTAATTAACTTTTGAGATTTACAATTGTAAATAAATATTGCCTTTTTAGATTAATGTTTTAATTGTTTTCTTTGAATGACCTAGCATAACAATTAGCAATTGTGAAACCAGGAAAAAAGTGAGGCCTAAAAATTTAAAATTTTGAACGGAAATCGCAACGAGTAATGCTACCTAGACTTTTAAAATTTTAAATGAAGAAGTCTTTTGAAAAAGAAAAATAAAGGTTGTTACTTTCAAAAATGATTTTTAGTAGGTGATTTATGACAAAATAATCATTAATGCAATATTATTCTGTTTTGGCCGTTTTTAAATACTTGTTACACTTCCTTATTTGGAAATTTTTTACAATATTAAATTAATTTCTCTCATCTAGTGAACCCACTATGATCATATTCCATTATTTTCATATTTTATCTCCTCTAATTCTCTCCACTACTTTTGCTTTTTATTTTATTTTTTTTATTCTTCCACCTACCCAACTATCATCATATTTTATTATTTTATCTAATTTCTCCTAAAATTCCGTGTATGAAAAAATGGAACAAGTATTTTAAAACAGAGGGTATATATCTCTTACACAATATCTGAGACGTTCTTCGTTACACAAACTTTAAGGAAAATGTAGTGGATTAATTTATTGAATTGTTTATACTCGTACTTTATTTAGGTAAAGTTGGTATGATAATGTTTTAATTTATTGATTCAAATTAATAAAGTGGAGTGTAGTGGGAGTGGATGCAAATTTTATTGAAATGAGTAAATTAGTAGGCCATAGTGGGTCATTCAAATTGATTATAATAGATGGTCTAATTTCATTTTTAATAATGTGTCGTATACTATTAAAAAAGAAAAAAAAAAAAAAAAGTCAAAAATAAGAGGTGTGTCAAATAAATAGTTGTCGGGTGAGGGGATTAGCACCCAACATTTAAATTTCTCAACCATGTAATACACTTTCTAGAATAGTAGAAAAAATCAAAAAACCAACTTTTCTAACACGGATTTCATATATGATGAAATCGTTAAAATACATACGAGTAAACAATATTACGTAAGAATTTGTAGGTTCAGTAAAGTATATGCCAATGTATTGTGTCAATCAAGTAGTATTCGCTCTAGTGATATACGATTGTAACTCACAACTATATAACTATAAGGTTATAAGATCAATCTCCATTAGAGGTAATTTGAGTATGAGTTTTTGGTCCAGTTTATATGTTTTTTGCAAGAGGTACCTTCAATTCTCTTCCAAAGATATACAAATAAGGTATATTTGTAATAATGAATAAACTCAAATAGCATAATCCTAACAAGAACAAGAAAAAAAAAATAAATAAATAATTTGCGTGCACTGGTTAAATAATTTTAAAATTAAAATCGACTTGTCTTCATTTTTTAAAAGTGATGTATTGCATAATTATCCTTAACTAAAAAGATTTTTTTTAAGAAAAAAAAAAGAAATTTCTTAATTAATGTGAAACTACCATTCAATATTTGATCACCCATCTTGTTTAGCAACTTGTTCTTAACTATCTAATTTAAGCTACCTATCTCTATTGCTAATGATATTGGCTCCATCATTGCTAGATTCTTCTAAGCCTCGAAAGGGGAGAAAGGTATGCACTGGGTCAAGAAGGATAACATTCATCTCCCTAAGAGAATGGGTGGGTTGGGGATTAGATCAGCAGGTACTTTAAACGATGCAATGTTGTTTAGGTAGGTTCAAAGGATGCATTGCAACCCTCAACTTCCGGCTTCTAAAGTGCTATATAAGAATGATTCGAGTCCCTTGTATATTGGGAAAAAGGTTCCTACGGTGAGGATAAATCTTTCATGGGGAAATAGGGGTTTGCATAGGGTAACTAAAACCTTCTTAGAGTGTGTTTGCCTGGAAAGTTGATTTCGGGGAAATGATCAAGTTAGCAAATATGAAATGGGTAAATGGTGTGGTGCTTGTTCTTGCTTCTGAACAACCTTTAAGAGGAGTAGGGACGATTTTGGTTAGTGATTCGATCTTAAGGTGGCCTAAGAGGTGGAATGTCCAAGGTGTGAGAGGTCGCTTTGAATGGGAAAGTGCGAGATAAGGGAGATCTTGAATTTAGAATTATCAGAAGTGCAGGAGGAAGATATTTTGTATTGGAGGCATCACAAGTCAAGTAAATATACTATTAAGACAGGATATTCTTTCCTTCAAGGGATGAAAGCTTCAGGAATTGACAGTGGGCTGACACCATATTTTTTTTAAAGTGTTATGGTGCCTCAACATCCCTCCAAAGTGGAGTCTTTTCATATGGATGGAAATTTTCATGAATGGGCTAGCAGTAAAGGAGAATTTGCACCATAGGAGCATACCGGTACGAGTGACTTGTGATCTTTGTGGGGGAGGAAGAAGAAAATACTCAGCATCTTTTTCAAGACTGTATACTGGCTCAATTTGCGTGGGAAAATAACGTCTTTGAACCTGACTTAGAATTTGTTGAATCCACTCCAATGCGACAATGGATTCAAAGATATATCCTACTTTTTTTTATAGCGAGGATGATATTCATAGCGACATAATCACTATTTTTATAGTGAATTTGTGGTGTCTGTGGATCAATAGAAATGAAAAGGTCTTCAGAGGAGACGATAACGATATGGCAGCTCTTCTCCGTCATATTGACAAGGCAAGGGAAGAACTTGAGATTTTTAAGATCAAGCCAGTTTCTCAACAGGACAGTGTTTTAGGCACTAAGCCCCCGAATTTCCTCTATGCATCTTCAGTGAGGGAGGACTTCTAGCTCTAGACAAACGGGGTCAGCTCTCAGGGGATTACAATTCTTATTGATGGTTCTTGGTAGAAAATTACAAGCAATGTAGGGTTGGGTTGGGTGCTGATGGTGAGTCTCAAAAAGGTGGAGGACACTACTGTAGAGTGGTTTCGGCCATTCATGCGGAAACTCTAGCTTGTCTCATGGGCATCAGACGGGCTAGCACTAAAAGTTGGCAGAAGATTTTTCTGTTCTCGAATTATGCTAATCTGGTCAATATCCTCCAAAATTGCCAAGACTCGGACATTGGCATCTTGTGGACAATACAGGATATCGGAGGCAAGTAAGCTACAAACTTGCTGGTTTGGAAGGTGAGCAGAGTACAAGTACACATAGCACACTTGGTTGCTAATGAGTGAAGAATTAATCTTTCTAGCTTTGCTACTTAGTTTCTTTGTTTCTTTTGCTGTTGTTGAAAAAAAAAAAAGTCATTGGGGAGAAAAATACTCTTCACATACTCAAAACAAACAAATTTTCAATTTGAATTAAGGATAATTTATCATTTAAATATAACCCTAACTCTTATTCTCTTGACAACATACCTACATGCTAATGTTCATTTTTCAAATTAGTTTTAACATTCTTTTTTTCGGATCCAATATGGGTTCAACTCTGAACTACTGAATCCATATTGAATCTTTCACTTAATGTATGTAGTTCTATTCTTAAAATTAAAAACAAAACCATGTACTAATTAAAGAGAAAGTGTAACACCCCCAAATCTCCCTCTACGGAAATACTAATATAATACGTATAATTGTACCGTAGAGATAGATTTAGGCGTATTACCGCCGCGTGATTACGCAAAGTTACTCAAACTTACTAAATACTTTGCAGCGGAAAACTTTAATACTCTTCTCTTATTAATAATAGACTTTAAGTAGTAACCATTGTCATGAGTACTCAAAATAAAACACAAGACCAACACTTCCTAAAATAGGTGAAACCATTCCTGGGACTCCATATGCTCAATTATGACTTCACCTGAAATTAGTCAACACTGCTTACCATTAAAGTAAACAGGATGAACCAAAACAAAATAAGAAATACAGATTAGCAAAATATGCTAAGTACGATAAGTGTGAGATAATTAAACTCAATTTATTCATAAACATGCTTTTGAAATCAATTCCATCCATTCCAATAATTAAATCAATAATTCCAATCCAAAATTCCAAAACCAATTTCAATAACCAATATTAATATCCAATAAATCCAACTCCACTTATTTTAAAACCAATTCCAATTATTCAAAAACCAATTCCAATCATTCAAAAACCAATTATTCAAAAACCAATTATTCCTCTCCCAAGTGTGCACACCCCCCAAGCTAGTCTCCTTATATTATAAGGCTATTCTTGAGAAAAGACTCGGTCATACAAAGTCCAAAGTCTTATCAAATAAACCAAATCCGCATAGTGGGATTACTAACATGCTTATAAAGTTTTAATAATAATAATTCAATAAATCCTCTTTCAATCCAATACTTCCAACTTTTAATAATAATTCCAAAACTCCTTTTTATTAAATTCAACATGCTTTCAAAATAAAACCCTTTTAAACATGAATAATAATTAATTCATTTAAAACATGATATAAATCAATACTCCAATTTATTTAAACATGCTTTTATTTCATAAATTATAATTCAATTCAATTTAATTCAATCATCACAAGAAATCATTCAAACATGCTCATTCAAATCAATCTTTTTCAAGGTATCTAACTACCTATCGTACCTTAATCCTTGCTTAGCAAACACACTTAAAAGGAACCTCAAGAATCTTGATCAAACACACCCTATAAATAAATATAACCTTAATCAATATAAGGTTAACAAATAATCACAATAATATAACTAAAAATCTCCCAACTATATGTTCATGAACCTTTTAAATTAATTTTCATAAACATCATTAAAAATCTAATTTTATATAATTAAAACTACTCATAATAATTTTTATAAATCCCCCATAATAATAATAATAATAATAATAATAATAATAATAATAATAATAATAATAATAATAATAATAATAATAATAATAATAATAATAATAATTGAATAAGAGAAGAGAAGAAAAAAAGATAAGGAACCAAGGAAAAGAGAAGAATTGGATTTGCGTTGGAAAGAATAGGCAGAACTTGCAGAGGCTGTAACTCCTTTGATATAACTTCGAATTGGGTGATTCTTGAGCCTAACCTCAAGGATTTTTTGAGAGGAACAATCTTCTGTGAAACGTCAATACCCCAAAAACTGACCAGAAGTGCCCGAAAATTGGCTTTAAAAATAAACGGGATGATTTGTGTAAAAAGATGAGAAGAAAAGAAGAGAATTGGTGTGAATAATGTGAGAGGTATGGAGGAGTATTTATAGGCCAGCTCATGCAAGAATTATAACAAGAGAATGTGGGAAGAATTATGGCAAGTAGGGTTTAAGGGATTACTTGGAAAAGTGAGTAAAAGAATTAAGGAAAGTTTGGATATTAAGGTGATTGTATATAATTGAATATGGAATGTATGTATGTCATGAAAAATAATAAGGAAATTGGAATTACTTGGGGAATAATTAAGAAGAATGAATGGCAAGAAAATATGATGATTAGATATTAAAAAGATGGAGAAATAGAATTAAGGAAAATAAGAGATTTTGGGAGATAATTAAAAATACAATTTTACCAAATAAATTCCCCCAAAATAATTCAAAAGGGCCGAAAATATTGAGCTTACCATAGCTCAAATTTTCAGATTCCTCTAGATATATTTAGGAAGATTTTGCTAAGTTTTTAAGGAATAAAATAATTGTATAAATAATATAGAATAAATAATTAAATAATTAATTAATTAAATACCAATTATTCACCAATAAATAACCAAAAAAAAAACAAATTTTCCATACATGGAAAATCCGAAATCCCTAGCTAATTATTGGGAATTTTCGACCATCACAAATAATTAATAAAATATTATTTTGCTTTAATTAAAATATCCGAAATATGTAAATAATCCGGTTTTTAAAATAAGATAAATGGATAATAAATCTTATCCAAAATAATGATTAGTTTTCAAAATACTTTTGGCGCCAAAATTCAAATATTATTTTGGCTCCAAACAATTAATTTACTAAAATACCCTTTTTATAAAATAATTCCTAATTAATTAATTAGAAAATACGTATGAAAATACGGGGTATTACAGAGAGGGTCTTTACAATCAAACATGCGTGCTTTTAGTTTGTATCCTCTATTCTACAGCTAGTTCTTGATACTAAAGTCAGTTTCTATTCCCTTAAAATAAGCTAAGCTGATCTGATTTTAATACTTCCTTCGTTATATATTAGTTGCAACTTTGGGGTATTATTTGTGAGACATACAAAATACCAAAGTTGCAACTAATATGTAATGGAGGAAATAAGATGATTTGAATTTTTCTAATCTTGTTTGATTTGATGTATTTGATTTGATTAAACTTTTATCGCATTTTTACACTAATGTATAAGAATTAACATTAACAAATTCAATCTTGTTAGATTCGTCTCATCATGTACTTTTCAAATATATAAATTTATTTTTCATAAATTTTTTAATACACAAAATAAGAAAATCAAAATAAAATCAAAATAAAAATTTTAAGGAAAAATTGCCACCATTAATCTCAACTTTGCCTCGTCCGCCAATATTAATCCCAACTTTCGTTTATTCCCTATCACTCCCAACTTTATACCATATTAATTTTTATCACCCCCATATGACCTGCAACAGGTTAATCAGGTTAACAATTGTGAATTAGATTTTTTTGCACACATGTCAATATGTAATTGGTTGAAAAAATATGAAAAATGTAAAAAAAAAAAAAAAAAAAAAAAAAAAAAAAAAATTAAAATTTCCTAAAACTAACCCAGCATCTGCCCCACCTCCACCACCACCGACGCACACCCTCTCCCAGCGCAGCCAAAACAACCCCCCTCCCCAAAATCGACCACCAAAATTGGCCAACCGATGTTAGGGTTGAATGGTTGATTTCAACCCTAAATCGGTCGATTTCGGCCGTTTGTGGCCTATTTCATGACTGATTGTCGCAGGTTTTTGAAGGGAAAGGGGCAAAATTCGTCGGGGAAAGGGGTGGAATTCGAAGGGGAAAGGAAGGTGTAGGCGAAATCGGCGAAAAGGGGGCGAAATCGGTGAGGAAGGGGGTAAAATCGGCGGGGAAGGGGGCTGTTTTGGCTACGCTGGGCTGCGAAATCAAGGGTGGGGGAAGGAAAAGGGGCGGGTTTTTAGGGCGGGGGAGGGGTGGGCACCATTTTCCGGCAGCGGAGGAGGGGTTTTCAGGGCTGGGGGCGATTTTCCGGCGGGGTGGGGTGTTTTCTGGGATAGGGTGGGGGCTGGGTTTGGTAGTTTTTTTTTTTTTAATTTTGTTTTTTTTTGGACCTATCACGTGTGGACACGTGTCTAGGTAACCTGCTATATCAAGTTAGATGATCGGTTGGGGGTGATAGAAATTAAAGGTATACAAAGTTGGGAGTGATGGTGAATAAACGAAAGTAGGCATTATTATTGGTAAACGAGACAAAGTTCGGATTAATGGTGACAATTTTTCCAAATTTTAATCTTAACATTTTTTGTCAAATCTAATCTAATTTTAATAACCAAGTAATTTACATCTGAAATATGTTGATAGAACAACTCCATATCCCTTGCCTTCGAAAGGCGTTCATTTTTTGTAATCTCTAAAGT
Source organism: Chenopodium album (assembly GCF_948465745.1). Lineage (NCBI taxonomy): Eukaryota > Viridiplantae > Streptophyta > Magnoliopsida > Caryophyllales > Amaranthaceae > Chenopodium > Chenopodium album. The sequence goes on along the minus strand of NC_137844.1, from coordinate 7,688,041 downwards.
TTACATCGTTCTTATACTCAGACGGAAGAAAATGGTATCAGCACATGTTTGATATGCCAAAGTCATGTTGTTATTATTGCTGCCATTATTTGATTTGCCAATAAAAGTTGGAGAACGCTTAGCTTGATTTTATTGAATTTCACATTAGCTTGAGTACTTTTTATAGTGTACAAGTGTAGTAAGAATGATTTTATTGAATTTCTCATTAGCTTGATCTTATTTAAGGAATCCCATCCACTTTTTTCTTCTGTTATTTAAGATGAGTCTTGTTAGGATTTCTCTAACATTGATGATTTTACTCTCAAATCAGCTACTTGGCTTGTCATAATATCTCATCTCATACTAAATGGGAATTTTCTTGGATTTGGAAATTAAGCATTTCTCCAAAACTGAAATTTTTTGTTTGGCAACTTCTTCATAACGCTCTACCTAATAAGGCTAATCTTGTTCATCGTCAGTTGGATATTCCTTCTATGTGCCCCTCTGTAATTGTCATGATGAAACTCAACATCATCTTTTTCTATTTAGTTCCTACACTTTTCAATTTTGGAATGCTGATGCTACTATTCGTTGGATTGGTTGGGTCCCTTTAACTATTGGTATTTATTTGCCTTTTTAAAGTTTTAAAGGGTAATTTCTCTATGTCTCTAAAAAAGTTTATAACTTCCCCTTCTCCATCCCCACCGCTACCACCAAAAACTCATTTGATTCCCTCCCCTTTCCTAACCTCGAAATCCACTAGATATCCAATTTTGTCATATTTAAAATTAACTCCCCTTAAAGGTTGTATCATTCAAAAATAATCCAAAGATTGTATTATTAAAGAAGAATAGGTCAAAGGTTGTATTACTTTTGGTAATTTTTCCAAATTAATATAATGATAGTCATTTTAAAGATTATTAACATAGAATTTTCAACATGGATATGAGATTCATCTAAGGCCTAAGGGCATGTAGATCAGCTGTGGTTTTCAACTGAAGGTAGCCTTAGTGTCACGGTCCGAGTGTTCTGACACTGGATCGTGCGGCGCGCTCTTGTCTATTGGCGACAAGGACGCAAGCCTAGAACGAGAGAGGTTCGTGAGCACACAACAACACAGACCAAAAGTATCTCCAGGAAGCACTCGTCAACAATGGGTGTGGAGTCGGGGCTTGTGACGGCCGATACTTCGAAGCGGGCACAAGTGGGACCGACGAGATGAAGGCGTCTTTTGAGGGTATCTTGGTTTGGTGGGGATGCTTTAAAACAAGGCAAGCATAATATCTATAAAGGCTTAAAACAACACACAAGTCTTCAAGCAATAGCAACGGGGTAAGAAGGTTTGATTCATTAACCATTCGCTCCTTAAAGAGCTTTATATTGAATATATTGAGAATTACTAGTGAACACTGAAATGACAGTAACACAATAATTCTACCTAGAGCCCAAAAAGTAAAAAGAATGACTTGAAAGATATTACATAAGAAAAATACAAGTAAAAAGGGAGAAGAATACGTAGGAGAGGGGTTGGATTCTAACACTTAGGTAGGAGTACCTTAATTTATTCACGTGCATATTGAATTTATGGCCATTGGGAGACAGGTCCATTGCCCCATTGGTACAATGACCATACATTCACATGGAAAAATAATGGATGCACATTATTGCACAAGCTCTCTGGTACGAAAATTTGTGAACTAAAGTACTCAATCCTGATGACAACACAAAAAATATTAGGTGATATGCATACATCATTCTAATTTAGAGACATTGTTTTTTACATATAGTCTTTCTTTCTTAATTACGGGTTGGGTCATACTTGCCATCAAGAGAGATAATTCACTTATAAAATACAAATTTTTAAGGCACAAAGAGTTTTCATCCTAAAACTAGTTATGGGCCCGGGCGATGCTCTGGTCATTAAAAATTTATCACTTTAATCGAACTATATATATTTTAGCTTGTTTGTCACTGAGATCGTAAGTGGTGGTTTTTTTTTTAATTTTTATTTTTTAAGATGATAGTTTAAGTAGTTTGTTGTTTGTATGAGTTGGTTTTACTATAAGAATAATTTTTTTGCATTAAAATCAACTCTTTGTAAAATAAAAAATGATAAATCAAATCTTATAAATTTGATGTCAAAATATATACTACTCCATAATGCACAAAAATCTTTTACTCTATAATTACAATTTTATGAATTAATGCACAAAATAAAAATGGAGTATATTTAATTTTTTACAAACTTTATTATTGTGTAATTATTAAGCAGTTGTTTAATTTCTTACAAACTTTATTATTGTGTAATTATGAAGGAGTTACATTCCAAGGGAAATTGTTATGCATATAAAAAGTTTATCAATTAAACTAAACATTAATACATAGAGGTTAATGCATGAAGTTTTTCAATTAATAATGGTATGGTAGGATTTGACGACACGTTATATGCCAAATGGCAAAATTAGTGACACATGGCAAAACAACATATCTTGCCATGAGTTTTAATAATATATATTGATATTGATTGATTGATTATACTTTCTGTGAAAATTCTATTTTAAATGACTAACACTATTTTAAAATTTGATGGCTGTGATTTAATGATTTATATGTAAGAATAAGAAAATTAATTAATAATGATGGTGGTTCACATGCGGTCATATATCACCATCCCAAATGGAAATAAAAATACTCTATATAAATTTGAATATTTGATGTTCTTTCGCTTAGCTTCAAATTTATTTTGCTGCCTACAATTTCATAAAGTGCGCGACTTTTATTGACAATCAAGTTGATAATTTTCTAGCTTTGAACGTTAGATGGGTTACGATTGCACTTAAAGTCAAGTTGATAATTTCATAAAGGGATGGAAGATAAAAAGAAAGTGGTGCTCCATGGTTTCTTTTCAAGCCCTTACGTTAGATGGGTTAAGATTGCACTTAAAATCAAGGGCATAACCTATGAATACATTGAAGAGAATTTGAGAAAGAAGAGCCAAATGCTACTTGAGTACAACCCTATACACAAGAAAGTTCCCATACTTATTCATGAAGGGAACCCCATTTCCGAGTCATTGGTGATCCTACAATACATTGATGAAACATGGAAGAATTCTCCTCGTCTCTTGCCATCCGATCCTTACTCAAGATCCATGGTGCGATTTTGGGCAGATTTTATGGTTAACCAGGCATGTATATATACATTTCATTTGTTTTTAAATTTTTTTTTATCATATAGATAGATATACCATAAACTTATATTGTGTTTATACAAGTACTAATATAGTAATATGAAATTTCATGTTTTTTAATAATAAATCTTTATATATTAATCGTTAAATTTGTGTGTTAACAACTATGTTTTGTAAAACGGTGTCTCTTATTCAAAAACAGATGAAATATTTTATTTTTTATTTATTGTTTTATGATATGCACTGCCTCCAATTTTTATTAGTTGCAACTTTGGGATATTATTTGTGAGATATAAAATATTTTAAAGTTGCAACTAAAAAAAATCGGAGGTAGTATTAACTTTTTTTGACGGAAGTAAGTTATTCTCAATTGTGTTAGCTTTTGAAAACTTGGTCGTGTGCTGGTCAATATAATTAAGCTAATTGGTGTGCTTGTACCAATTGTAACAGCTTTTAACGTCTTTGACGAGGGTTATAGCAAGTCAAGGGACTGAAGAAAAGTTCATAAGAGAATTTCAAATGAACTTGAACATTCTAGAAGAAAACATGAAGGTTATATTTCCATGTGATGCACCTTCTTGTAATGAAGATATGAGGATGCTAGACATAATGTTATGCGTTATTCCAAGCACTGTCAAAGCCCTAGAAGATGCCTTAAATTTGAAGTTAATGGAACCACAAAAATATCCATTGACAACCTCAAGAATGGCATCTCTTTCGGGCCTCAATGTGGTAAAAGACACTGCACCGCCTCATGAGAGGTTCGTCAAATTGTATCGATCGACCTCGTAGGAAGTTATCTTAGCTTCCAAACTGTAATACCAAGTGCAATCCCTCATGCATGGTTTATATTGTGTGTAATAGCAATAAACTACGATGATCTACCTTTATCAATATCGTGTTTTTTGGCTCTATTTTCCTCAACCTTTGTCTCATCGGACCCCTAGCCGCTATTGTTGGAAGTTCTTGATATAAAATAAGAGAGTTGGAGAAAAACAAAAAAGAGGGAAAAAAACAAATGAAAGGGGAAAATCCCACATTGGTTGGGGGAAAAGGTTTTTCCTTGTTTTTATATTGTAGTGTCTTAGCACTACTTAGTGGAGTGAGTGGGAGGTAAGTGTTACTTCACACACACGCGCGTGCCGAGCCGGGTCGGGCTCGGGCCTCGGGCCTTGGGGAATGCGATGCGTGGGTCTTGGGTCATTAATCCCTTGATTGTAGCTGATGATTTAATTCCTTGTCTATTGCTTCTGTTGTTGACTGGCTTAATGAATCTGGTCGTTTTCTTAGCCAGATTCTTTCCTCGTTTTATGCTTCTTGTCTCCCTTCTACTGCCTATATATACTTGTTGCTTTTCCCAGTCAAATACAACAACACAATCAGTCTTCTCTCTTCTCTAAAATTCTCTAAACACGAGTTTTTCCTGTTCTGCTATCTGGGCAAGTGTTCTGAGTTCCAGTCGGGTTTGTGAGTGCACATAAACTCCGGCGCCGTGCTTATCCTGGAGGGCGACCGCTTCTAGTCTACTGCACCGGGAGGTAGCGCGGAATCGTCTTTTAGGTCAGTGGTTCTCCACGACGCGGCTATTGTCACTTTGGTTCACGCATCAAGAGATAAGTAATTTCTGTTTTATTGCTTAGTAGTTTAACAGCTACGATTGTGCCCAAATCGCAACAATTCTGCCAAGCAAGTGTTGGAATTTTGTAGGTGATTGAAGAACACAGCAAATTACCACATCAATTATAACATTGCTATTGAGTATTGACGGATGAACATGTTCTCTAATTTATATTATCCAACAAATATGTTTATTGTACTTGGTATCTAAAAGAATACTATCAACGGCAAATAGAAAAAAGGGATACCATCAAGGATTGTTGGAGAATACCATCAAGGGCTATTGGTATCTAAAAGAATACCATCAAGAATTGTTGGAAAATACCATCAAGAAGTTCGTGGTATCATAAAAAGTATCATCAACAGCAAAAGATAGAACAAGAACAGCACCAACGGTTTATTTCTGTCATGTTTTGGCGCCAAAATTTGTCACATGTTAAGAACTCCATTTGAGAAAATAGTAGAACGAAAAACTCAATTTGCTAGAATTTCTTTTTTGAGAAATTAATTTTTGTTCTAAACTGAACAAAAAATTGAAAAGGGCTTTTTTTTTTTTTTTTTTTTTACAGATTTTGTTTTGCTTTTTCTTACCTTAATGTTTTTTATAATTGCTTTTTTTAGATTTACCTTTTTGCCCTTATTAGAGTCTTTTATGACTCTAATAGTTAGAGCCCAAGAATTCTACAACATTAAACATATCAAAAGGGAATGAATGAAGAAAATGTGTACCCACATCACCCATTTCTATTTATAGTACGTCTCGCTTACATTTTACTATCATATTGATCAAAGTATAACAAACTATGGACGTTCGTGTATAATTCATTCAGATTTTCTCAGGAATTTTTGCGGCTATTAGCTAGGTAAAGTAAACTTCTCTATATTATTTCTATATTTATAGTACTTTCGATTACATTATTGTCGATCAAAATATAGTAACATATGTACAGTCGTCTGTAATTCATTCAGATTTTTTTTTTTTTTTTTTCAGGAGTTTTTGCCACTATTTGGTAAAGTAGACTTTGTTAAAAAAAATGTAATCTAGAAAAATTTAAGTAATATTTTCAATGAAAATTCTACAATGGTCGTTTGAAATATGACTATCATAATATTTTAATGATTATATAGTTCATAATTAACGTATTTTTATACAAGTAATTAATTATATTACTCTATTTTTGCTATAAAATATTATTATCAATTAGCTAGATAATTCTAGAATAACCTAATATCTTGAAAACTCTTGTTTATGTAAGAAAGTAAAGAGAAATCTAGAGAAAGCTAGAAAATTAGGTGTAGAGTGTAGTATGTGGGTGGAGCAAGTAAACCAACATATACCACTATAAATACTAGGAATTTCCCATGCAAATGCAAGCAATTTCCCATGCAATAATACTTCTAATTTCAACCCACCACTAATTCCACTCACCTAAATTCTAACAGACTTCTCTACTCTCCTTTTTTTTCTTTTTTTCTTTTTTCTTTTTTTTTGGTGTACCATATTTCAATTTAAGTCTTCTAATTTGACACATTTTGAGTAAGATTTTTATTTGCACATTTTACGTTGACACTATTTTAAAAGATTTGCATGTAGAATAAGAAAATTAATTAACAATGAAGCCAATGAGGGTGGTTCACATGCGGTCATATATCACCATCCCTAATGCAAATAAAAATACTCTATATAAATTTGAAAATTTGATGCTATTTCCCTTAGCTACAAATTTATTTTGCTGCTTACAGTTTTATAAAGTGCGCAATTTTTATTGACAAGTTGATGACTTTCTAGCTTTGAACGAAGGAAAAAGAAAGGGATGGAAGATGAAAAGAAAGTGGTGCTCCATGGTTTTTTTGCAAGCCCTTACGCTAGATGGGTGAAGATTGCCCTTAAAGTCAAGGGCATAACCTATGAATATGTTGAAGAGAACTTGAGAAAGAAGAGCCAAATGCTACTTCGGTACAACCCTATATACAAGAAAGTTCCCATACTTGTTCATGAAGGGAAGCCCATTTCCGAGTCATTGGTGATCCTGCAGTACATTGATGAAACATGGAAGAATTCTTCTCATCTCTTGCCATCCGATCCTTACTCAAGGTCCTTGGTGCGATTTTGGGCAGATTTTATACTAAACCAGGCATGTGAATATACTTTTCATTTTTTTAAATCATATAATTAGACATATAGCATAATAAAACTTATATTTTGGTTGATTGGTAAGGAAAAAGGTCCGACTAGACTAGAATCTCTAAAAGGTTCACCCAAAATGAATTACGGGCTAGGCCCTTTAGGAAGGGGGAAGGGTAAATAAATTCCCACCCAGAGAGCCTCTAGTGGGGTTTAGTTAAACAACCATAAGTCCCTGATATGCAAAATTAGTATGTACTTTTGTTACTGTTTTTGTATTACAACCATTGTCATAGTAGGAGAATTGTACCCTAAACAATTAGTACATGGCAGTTAATGGGTATTAAAAATCACATTTATGTTAATTGAATTTGTATCATCTCTATTATAATATAATTGGCATATTTTGACTTCTTGCCCTTTTTATTTATTATTAACCACATGCATGTATAGTGTGTTTATGCAATCACTATCATGAAATTTCATAGGTTTTTATAATAAATCTTTATATTAATTGTCAAACTTGTGTGTTAGACAAATATGTTTTGTTAAACGGTGTCAGCTATTCAAAGACATGTATAGTAATTTATTTATTTTTTTTTTTTTTTTTTTTTTTTTTTTTTTTTTTTTATGATATGTTACTTCGTATTAATAACTTTGACCATGCCAAAGTTATTCTCAATTGTTTTAGCTTTTGAAAACTTGGTTGTGCGCTAGTCAGTTAAGCTAATTGGTGTGCATGTACCCATTGTAACAGCTTTTAATGTCTTTGACGAGAGTTATAGCGAGTCAAGGGACTGAAGAAAAGTTCATAGGAGAATCCCAAAAGAACTTGAACATTCTAGAAGAAAACATGAAGGTTATATTTCCATATGATGCACCTTCCTGTAATGGAGATATGAGGATGCTAGACATATTGTTATGCGCTATTACAAGCTCTATAAAAGCCGTAGAAGATGCCTTAAATTTGAAGTTAATAGAACCACAAAAATATCCATTGACAACCTCAAGAATGGCATCTCTTTCGGGCATCAATGTGGTAAAAGACACTGCACCACCTCATGAGAGGTTGGTCAAATTGTATCGACCTCGTAGGAAGTTATCTTCCAATCTATAATACCAAGTGCAATCCCTCATTGCATGGTTTATATTGATACACAATAATACCAAGGCTCATATAATTACGTACTCGTGATTTTGTATACTATAAATGAGTCTTATGATAATACATTATGAGAGTTGTATGACTTTTATTTTCACGTTTAAGTTATGTCACATTTATTTTATTATTTGATGTTAAATTTTCTCTATTTCTACCTCTCGAAATTTTTAAAAAGTTTAGCATATGTTATTGTTACGCCAAAGTGGTTTGAGGAAAACCTCAGTTCTTGATAATGCCAAGGAAATTCCTTGGTATAATTGTATAAAGTAGGAAAGATAATGCTTGTTGCTTTGATTGTAATTCACATTAATTGAGCACGTACTCCACAATTCTATGGCAATTTTCATTAAAATGACTGCTATTATACTAATTTTAAAAATTAAATCAATAATTTATAATAAATTTTAATATAAAAAAATAAATCAAAATCAGCTAATAAAAGATTAGTATAATGAGCCCGTACTTTTTGTAGTACACAAGTCTATTAAGAAAAATGTATGAAGACTTTTTTAAAAAAAAATAAATGAAAAATAAATTTGTAGTGTACAAGTCTAATAAGAAAAATACTCCGTATATGTGTGAAACTTATTACATGCACTAGCTAGCTTATTATATACACTATCTAGCTACATATATAGCTAGGGATGGCAATTCAGTCTGAATTCAACCCTATTCCGCCTCGATTTGAGGGAAAAAAAATCTATTGTGAATCCAAGAAAAAAGTAATTTGAGTCCGACTTCGTTAACGGAGTCAGATCCTGCAAAAAATTCGAGATAAAAAATCCGACTTCGACGGATTATTTGACTTCGATGGATTGTGAAATTGGTTGTGGGTTGTGATGGTAGTGGGTGTGGGTGTGGGTTGCAAAGGCCCAAATAGCCCAATTTCTCGCAGTATATTGAATAACCGAAAAAAAACTCGGAGTTGGAGTCGAAGGCCAATTATTGAAGTTGGAGTCGGATTCGAAGTCAGATTTAGCCTCCGACTTCATGTAGGGTCAAAGTCGAATTTAGCATAATCCACTGCGAGTCCGACCTGTTGTCATACCTATTTATAGCAGACTTACAAGTAGGTGAGATATGCGTAATTACTAAGAGTATTTTTATAACGGTTCTTTCCACATAATATTAAAACTTTGGCGGAACTTAATTTTTTGAATCAATAAATGTCCATGCAGCCATGCTGCATTTCTTTAGAAAAAAGAGAGGTTATAATGTCTGATAAGAAGTTGGTGCGTAATGCGTTAGCCGTTAGTTTCATGTGGAGGATTGCGGAGCATAATATTGTACATTTTCACTACGTGGATTGGTTACTCAATGCAAAATTTGTGGACAATAGATGGCCAAGATTACATGTTGTCGGTTGCAATTCAATTTTATGGATGAAAATAAAACCTACTATAATTAATTATCGACCCACCCATATCATAATTGTCACGTTCATAAAGCATCAAGCATATATCATAGTTTAACAATCAAATTATAATTACCAAATTTCTTTTTTTTTTTTTACAAAAAAAAAAATTAAACCAAAAAATTATGGCAGAGACAAAGGATGTGAAGTTGCATGGAATGTGGGCAAGTCCTTGGGTTAGAAGGGTAACAATTGCCCTTAAAATTAAGGGTATACCCTATGAATACTTTGAGGAAAACTTGAAAAACAAGAGTCAATTGCTCCTTAAGTATAATCCAGTTAAGAAGTTGGTTCCAGTTCTTGTTCATCAAGGTAGGCCTATTCCTGAATCTTTGGTCATTCTTGAATATATTGATGAGACTTGGACAAGTTCACCAAAACTCTTACCTTTTGATCCTTATCATCGAGCCAAAGTTCGGTTTTGGGTCAATTTTTATCGATCTTCAGGTACTTATACTTAATATGTTTGTGTTTAACTTATTGTGTAGCATTATTAGTACAATGTTGCATTTTAACCTAGATTGATTGTTTTATTTTGTTGAACCACCCTCAACATTATAGAGCTCATTTCGTAATACATTAAACTAAACTTTCATGTTAATCAATGCCTAATGTTGACAAATGGCGAGCAATATTTCTAATTATACTTGGGTGAAAATTTTAGAATCACGTAAGATTGGCGAGTGACTAATTATGTATGCGTGTACAGATATTTGAGAAACTTCGGGATGTTGTCAAAGCCCCCAACGATGATGAAGAGGACAAAATCATCAAACAAATCCAAGAAAATATGAACAAATTGGAAGCAAATGTGAAGGATTTATATTCAAAAGGTACACATGTTAGTGGTGAAACCATAGATATCTTAGACATTTTAATCATCACTTTGTTGCCAATAATTAATGGTGTTGAAGAGGCTATTTCTATCAAATTCATACACCCTGAAAATTTTCCCTTGGCTTTTTCATGGATGAAATCCGGTGATGGAGTTCCAGCTGTTCAAGAATCTGCTCCAAATCATGAAAACTTGGTCAAGTTTCTAAGAAAACTTAGACAACTATTTAGAAAAGTGTAATTTTCTCCAATTTTATGTTCTACGGAGTACTTTATTTTTATTATCAAGGAGGAAAGATTTTGATTATATGTTAGTTAATTGCGTATTAATTAAATTAAATTGTTGTTGTATATCTGTAACACTTTGTCACGTCTCTAAGAAGCATTATGTCTAGACCGATAATAGAAGGAGAAAAGAACATCAAGAACTACGTCAAGATGAATTTGAACATTCTATGGAAAAACATGAAGGTTAATTATTTTTACATGCAATATGAGGATGCTAGACATATTGCTTAGTCCTTCACCACACTCCATCCCTTGAATAGAAGGCAACCTCAATACGAAGTAAATGGAATCCGGAAAATAACCATTGATATTGTCAAGGATGGCATCTATTTGAGGCCTCGCAATTGTAAAAGGTGAAGAAGAACCCATGAAACAATGGATATTGGATATGACAAAGGCCTTGTTTGGGTAAAGAGCTTTTTGAAAAGCTTGAGCACTATTAGAAGTTTGACCATTTTAAAAAGCTAATTTGGGTGTTTAATAAGTAGCTTAATTAAAGAGCTTTTTGGGTCCAAAAAGCTCATAATAAAAGCTTTTTGCAATTAGCTTATTGAACAATTAGCTTTTTAGGTATTAAATACATTAAAATGGCTAATAATAAAAAGCTATTTACCAACACTTTTAGGCCCTATTTAGTTCACCTTATATTTGCTTATCTGAACTTATCTGATCTAGTCTAATCTAATCTGGTATGGTCTGATATGGTCTAATCTGAACTGATTTGAATGTCAGATTTGACCAAACTTTAACCTTAAATATACGATAATCTATACGGAAAAAATATATCAAGCAGGGTCTTGTTAGATTCGTAATAATGTGTATTTTATTAATATGTAATTTTCAGTATTTTTTTTAACTACGAAATTAAAGATATTTAGCGATAAAAAACTACACATAAAACGATGATCTGATCTGAACTTATTTTTTCTGATCTGATCTGAACTTATTTTTTTTGAAATAAGTAAAAGTAAGGTAAACTAAACAAGGCCTTACATAATCAGGTGTTTACAACTAGCTAGTCAAATAAGCTAGTATAATCAGCTAGTCAAACTTGTAAATACAATCAGCTAATCACCAAACAGGGAAAAAATCCTGCAAAATCTAGCTAATTCCTCAGATCATCACTATTTTGACATTTTACACTAGAATTTCCTAAATGGCTTAATCAAAGTGATGAACTTACGAAAGATTATATTGTTGATTACTAAATTATTGAGGAGGAGAGGAATAGAGATAGAGAGCAGTGGGGTTGCAAGTTGAAAAACTTAACAAACAAACAAAGAGATAATCTTTTAAGGACACCATCTTTTAGTATTTTCTCTATCTCAAAATAAATGATCTGACATCATCAAACTTGGTATACATGTCAATGCATTAGTTTTTTGTCTCTAAAAAATTGTCACATATACACCATCCGTCCCAAAATACTCGACACGTTTGACATTTTTTTCATTATTTATATACTGTCTTTGACCATAGTTTTCTAATAATATATCAAAAACAAATTGATATCAAATTGAAGGGACAAGTTGGTGCAGCACAATATATTTGACAATATTGATTGGTTGCTCAAATACAATCATGTGGACAGGATGGCCAAGGTTAATCTTGTCAGATACAGTATTATCTCATGGGCTCATGGCCCCCTTTTAGGTAAGCCTAACTTTGGCCTCTACCCACCTAGTTATATCTACCAATATCAAAATTGTCACGTTCATAAAACATCAAGCGAAGCATATAATCTATAGTTTCATATACCAAGTATAATAATATTAGAAAAAAATTATGGCAGAGACAAAAGCAGAGGTGAAGTTACATGGCATGTGGGCAAGTCCTTGGGTTAGAAGGGTAACAATTGCCCTTAAAATTAAGGGTATATCCTATGATTACTTTGAAGAAGACATGAAAAACAAGAGTCAATTGCTCCTTAAGTATAATCCAGTTAAGAAGTTGGTTCCAGTTCTTGTTCATCAAGGTAGGCCTATTCCTGAATCTTTGGTAATTCTTGAATATATTGATGAGACTTGGACAAGTTCACCAAAACTCTTACCTTTTGATCCTTATCAACGAGCCAAAGTTCGGTTTTGGGTCAATTTTATCGATCTTCAGGTAATTATACTTAATATATATGTTTGTTGTTTAAATTATTGTGTAGCACTATTAGTACAATGTCGTATTTATAACCTAGATTGATTGTGTTATTTTGTTGAACCACACTCAACATTATAGAGCTCATTTCTTAATACATTCAGCTAAACTTTCATGTATGCCTAATGTTGACAAAAATGACGTTCAATATCTCTAATCATGTATTGGTGAAAAAATTAGAATCACATAAGCTTATAAACCTCGATGAGCTAATCCTTATATTATCAATCTATTATATGATGAAATTTATAAAATCTTGGTTCATGTAACGGATCTACAATTACCGAGTCACAAATTATGTATGTATGTAAGTGTGTACAGCTATTTGAGAAACTTCGGGAGGTTGTCAAAGCCCCCAATGATGATGAAGAGGACAAAATCATCAAAGAAATCCAAGAAAATATGAACAAATTGGAAGCAAATGTGAAGTATTTATATTCAGGAGGTACACATGTTAGTGGTGAAACCATGGATATCTTAGACATTTTGATGATCACTTTGTTGCCAATAATTAATGGTGTTGAAGAAGCTTTTTCTATCAAGTTCATACACCCTGAAAATTTTCCCTTGGCTTTTTCATGGATGAAAGCCGGTGATGGAGTTCCACTTGTTCAAGAGTCTGCTCCATTTCATGAACACCTGGTCAAATTTCTAAGAAAACTTGGACAATTTTTTAGAACTACTACTACTTAATTTTCTTTAACTCCACATCAATTTTATGTTCTAATTCATCTTTATGATCAAAGAAAGAAATTTGACAAGGTGTACGTCAATTACGTATTTAGTACATTATCAACTTGATAGCTTAAGCTGCTTTGGTAAAAAAGATCAAAAAAAAAAAAAAAAAAAAGCAGTTGTTGGGATTGGATTTGAGTGTGTTATTTAAATTAATTTTGAATCAGTTCAGCTCCATTCATTTAAGTTATATTCGTGTCTATTATTACTTGGTTTCTATGAAATATTATTCAATATTAGACACTCGTTATAAAGGTCGAGTCATTTAATGTTAGGTACAGTCCGGATTTGAGTTGGAAAATCCAGATTCCAGATCACCACATGGATGTAGGATATGGAAACAATGCTACCAATTCTGAATGATTGTATGAGCATATTTCCTTGATTTTTGTGAGGAAACAGATGATTAATTTAAGACCAATATTGTACTACTACATAATAATGCACTAGCATATTGGTGTAGTAGTCTTACTATGGGAAGAATCATTTGAAAATGATTGTTATCAAAACCCAATGATTCAAAACCTAAGCCATTTTCTGATATTCATCATCAGAACAATGATTAGCAGTTCAGTATACCAAAAGATATTTAATCATGAATTCATGATTGTCAGGATCTTGTTCATAATGTACTAGTTTCACTTAAACTATATGCTAAGAAATAGTAACGTATGAATCAATCAAATTTTCGATATAAAACTAATTTAATTACATTTTATAACCAGATACAGAGCATGCTCTGGCCCTGTGATCTTTAAAGTTTTGGCTTAAGATATTATATCGTATTTAGAGACGATGTTCCACACAAAAAACTTGATTTCATTAGCAAACACAACACTTCATACAAAACTACAAGCCCTCGACTTATGCGTGCTTATGCACAATATTGCACATGACTAATCACACTAAATGACTAGTACAAACAAAAACAACTACCAGTTCTTTTGTTATTAGAAATACACATCACCTGTTATCAACATCAGAGAATAAATTAGTTACTATAAGACTCGAGACTATGATTGCAAAGCTTAATTTTCGCTAACTAGCACCCCTTCCCCTTGTGATGCTTTCCAAGTTTATGAAAGTGAATTTTTTTATCCTTTTTCGTTTTCCTATTGGGTGACGAAAGTGGAGGAATACTCTGCTCATGCCTAAAGAAGTTCTCTGGATCGAATTTCGTCTTGATTTTCACCAACCTATCGAAGTTATTCTTGTAAAACTTCAAACCCCAAGCGCGAGCCTCATTCACATTAGTATTACCATCCTTGTTCATCCCTAAATCGAGATCCCTATAGTTAACATAAGCTTCCCTAGGGTTCTTAGACACATAAGGCTCCATAAATTGATACAAGTCCCTAATCCAAGCCATGCTTGATTTCGCGCTAACCTCACCATCCATCCAAGTTGCAACATACTGGATCTTGTAGATAGTCCCCTTCCTATGAGGGAACGGGGTGTCAGACTCTGGTACCCTACTCATCATCCCACCGTAAGGATTCCATATCATGATGTAGCTTTCTGCCTCCATCAACTTCTTCCATAGTCCTTCAAGCCCGGCCTCAGGGATTGGTTCCCTAACGAAATCTGACTTGGCCTTAAAGTAGTTCCTAAACAAAGGTTTTGCTTGGAGCAAAACATCAGTGCTAGTCCCGGTAGGGTACCCTCCAATATAGACAACTGACTCGATCCAACTCATTTCATTGCAGTCTTGTTTAGTCAGGCCTAATTCAGGGAAAGTTTGGGCCATGGACCTAAGCAACTGATTCACGCTGCCTAAATACAGCGCGTTAAATAAGGCTTGTACAGTCTTCTGAGTGGTGTTAGGGACTGTACCAGGCATGATTTCTACCCTGATGAATAGATTTTCATCAAGTTTATCAGCTGCCACTTGCTGCCACTTAGTCAAGAGCTTTGTCAAACCTTGGTCTAGCGTTTTTACGACTGTAAAAGTTGTTACAGTCTCAGGAACAGGTACAAGTTTAACCTTCCATGCTAAAATTACCCCAAAACTACCACCACCAGCACCTCTGACAGCCCAAAATAGGTCCTCCCCCATTGATGCTCGGTCGAGGATCTTCCCGTTAGGATCCACCAGCCGAACATCAATCACATTATCAACTCCTAGACCATATTTTCTCATCATAGAGCCATAAGCTCCACCAGTAATATGACCACCTATACCCAAACTGGTGCACAGTCCTGCAGGAAAACCGTGCACCTTACTCTGCTCAGATATCCTATAGTAAAGCTCCCCGGTCGTAGCCCCGGCCTCAGCCCACGCACTGTTATCGTCGATATCAACTATAACAGACCGCAGTTTTGACATATCAATAACAACAAATGGATCACCCATCTCAGAGGCATAAGAAACACCCTCATAGTCGTGCCCCCCGCTACGTACCCTTAGCTGAATCCCAAGCTTTTTGGCACATACAACAGCAGCTTGTACATGGGATTCGTCTAAGGGCATGTAGATCAGCTGTGGTTTTTCAACTGAAGGTAACAAATACCTTAAGTTATTCGCAGTCGAATTGAGTATAGCAGTGAAGGAATTATTGTTAGGAGTGAAACATGATGTAGGAAATGGGTTGGGTGGACTAATGTTCTTAGAAAGACAATGAAGAAAATTAGCTTGGACATCATTTGAATATGCTAAAGATGAACAAAGTGAGAAAATTAGGAGCAATGTTAGTGGAATAACACTACTAAAAAAGCCCATGATTTTATTCTATGATATGATCTTAGCTTATGTATTTTTTGAGGGAGAAGTTGTGAATAAAATTGGTTATGGTAAGGTAGTATTTATATGAGTTTTATGATGACTTTTAATTGAGGTAATGCAGTCGTCATGCTTTGATTATTATTACATTGGTGTTTAAATTTGTGTTTTATAGTCAATGTTATGAAAAAGTTGTGAAAATGGAAAAAATGGATGGAGTTGCATGTATGTCCACTTTAAAGTGGGGATTGTAGGATAAAATTTGGTCAATAGTTTATACAGTGGTAAAGAGTGATTCTAATCATGGGTTGTAATAATATTGTGATTAATAAGATAAGAAAATTTGGAGCGCAAATTTTCCCACAATTTAGGCCACAATCTTGAAGCCTCCAATTCAACTTTGCTATTAAGTTCCAGACTATTATGTCAATTGTAAAGTGTTGTCGATTAATCATTTCATTTATTTAGATATGGAGGGAGTTTTTTTTTTTTTTTTTTTTTTTTTTTTTTTTTTTTTTTTTTTTTTTTTTTTTGGTTTATTTGCTTTGATAATTCTAATTATATTTTATGTTATTTTCTCTTAATTTTAGTATTCTTTGTAAGTTTTTTTAATAACAAATTCGTCTCACTTGCCAATGTTATTATTTTCACATTGGTTGAATTGCATGCTTTTGTGTACCCAAATTTACTCCATTATTATATTATTGCAATTCTTTTTTATTTGTTGATTATTCTTTTCCAACTTTACAACAATTATCAATTCTTTGAGCAGTGTCAAAGAAATCGGATAGGCTTTCATTGCACAAGTTCAAGTGAGATATTCAAACCCCTTCGATGAATGATTATTGTCATCATACTACAAGACTATAAAAGTCATGCAGAAGTGTTAGATTTTATGATGTAAATTTGTTATATTAAATACATAATTGATCAAAGTTTATGTTTATTGTAGTAATCATATAAATATCATTGGAAATCAAAGAAAAAGATTTAGATAAAATTAAGAATATAATAGTGCAGAAGGTGAGTGTAAATCCACAACTAAATTAAGTAATGGCCTAATAAATAATTTTATACACTTGCTAGTATTATATATGTTGATCCCATGCGTTGAAGACAAGAGATTATGGCATAATTAACCTTTGAGGTTTCTTGGGGTTGTAATTTTGCAAGTTCTTATCTATAAAACATTATCATAATTTGATGCTAATTAAACTAGATAAAGTTGTAATTAGTGGAAGTTGGTTTAAGAGATTCCCTAATTCTTAATTATTTCCAAGCATTCATTAATTTAGATTATAGTATCTACCTTATTTTTGGACCATTGTCATGTGCACAAACTCCACTTATTATTCTCCCTTTACAAGTTCACGCTAATCACCCAAAAAGTTACACCAATACTATTGTTAATGCAAAATTATCTATGTGATGTTTCTTGCTAATTATGTTGTTGGTTGATTGATGAACTAATAAAAAAGTTACGTGCACCAAAAAATATTACTAACAGTTAGCTAAATAAGGAAGTTATTCTAGTTTATTAAGCACATCGCTGTTTGATGGTAATACGTACAAATGAATGTAGCTTTTTGTAGGGCTAATATATATATTATATGGTCATATGATTAATTATTTGATTTTCAATTATATGAAGTGGAAATGTGGAATTACATGATAAGACCAGGAGCCGTGAATCCCCCAATTAACTTTAAAAAGATAATTCTAGAGAAATTCAGGTGTCATATACATAAAATGAATCCGTTAATCTGCTATGCATGCGATGTGTGTTACATTATTTCTAAATTTATAAGCATTGATTATTTTGAAAGAATAAGCCCATTTCATTTCACCTTATTTTTACCGAACTGAAATTATTTTTACTGAAATAAAAATATATTTGATGAACTTAAATTATTTTTACTAAAGTTAAATTAATTTTACTGAAGTGAAATTATTTTTACTGATTTTCTATTATATTCTTCTTTAAGAAAACTGAAGTTTACTAAACTGAAATTATTCTTACTGAACTGAAATTATTTTTACTGAATTGAACTTATTTTTACTGAACTGAAATTATTTTTACTTAATATTATTTTTCTTAAGGTGAACTGAACAGGGCCTAAGTGAAATTTTATAACATTAAATATTTTATGTGGATACTATTACCTCACTCCTAAACATACATATTGCATATCACAAATTTTTATATGCGGCCTGTTATACCGTGCGACAAGGGATAATTGAGTTTCTCGATCAAGGGTTACTTGAGTTTTCGGGGTTACTTAAGATTTTTGGTCAGGGGTTACTCGAGTTTCTATCAAGGGTTACTCGATTCACAATTTTTTGTATGCGGTCTGACCGAGAAACTCGAGTAACCGCTTACTGAAAAACTCGAGTAACCCCTGACTGAATAACCTTTAACCGAGTGAACCCCTCAAATAACCCCTGTCCAAACCCCTCGAGTAACCTCTGACCGAGTAACGCAAGTAACCTCTGACTGAAAAACTCAGATAACTCCTAACAATAAAAGTTCGAATAACCCCTGCCGTATGATGTGACCTGCTGCACCAAAATGTTGCTGATTACATAATAGAGGTTATTTTCTGTGGAAAAATAGTCGTGACTCGTGAAGTTTTATGTTCTTGCTCCTATATTATTATGCCTCATTTTTCTTTTGTTCTATTTTACTTTTTGTCATAGGGTTTTTTTTCCTACTTTTTTTTTTTTTTTCTTTTTTTTACAACCAATTTTTTACCCTCTTACCCCATAAATTCACCTTTTCACTAAATTTCTTTAATTTGATTTTCTTACATACACGTACCCAAAATTTTTAGCTTTGCCTCTTTTACTATATGGTAATATGTCTATAGTATTTTAGTGTATTGCACGGATCAAATAACCAATTACTTGTGTGTTGTTTTCCTCAAAAAAATTACTTGTGTGTTGTTGAAATATCAGATTTAAGATGTGTTGCATGCATACACGATAAGGTTCACACTAATTTAAAGCCAAAAACCACGGCAATTAGAAAAGAAAATTTGGGTGATAAGGGCTGATTGCAACTTATTAGCATTCATTAAGTGTGCTTGATAAGGTAAATTTATGTTCTCATGATTGAAGACAATAAGTCCATTAAGCCACCTTGATGAAGGGATTAAAGAGGTAATTATTGCACATAATCCAAGTGTACACTCATAACCAAACTTTGTAATTGATAAATTGATGAAATTTTTTTATAATCCAAAAAAATTAAAAAGTAAAAGGATGTGAAATGACTTAAACTTTTCATGGGTCCCAATCTTCCAAACATAGTCATAGGGTTAGACTTATAAAGGTGAATAAACTTGTTCGTTTTCCTAAGGGTGAGGGCCTAATATGTTTTACAAAAGCATGTTATTTTTAGGGAAAGATCAAACTTCAATAATACTCCTCACCTACTAAAGAAACTAAATTGATGTCTTTCACATTTATTCCCCCACAAGGAAGCTATGGTTGGCTTTATTATCTTCATGTAATTATAAATTTTAAAGTGTTACATTTTTATATTGGCAAAAATGTTAAAGAAAATAAATTTAGATCATTAAGATTGTGTTTATAACTTTATACCTTCACAACTTTGACTCAAATTTAATTAATGGTAAACATTGTCCCATGTTGTGTATTGTTATATTCTCGGCCTTTATGTTAATTTATTCACAATAATAATTTTACTTTGACATGTAGTTTAAAGATATTGTAGGGTTGAAATACGGACAATCCAAGAGAAAATATTATAATATAAAGTATAGTTAGTGTTCGATTTATTGTAGTTCTAAATTGAATTCAATTTGATATTATTAATCTACACCCTTAAAACTAAAAACAGAGTCCAAAATATGTTAGACATAGACAATCAAGAAAACAGTTAATGAAATTCGCTAAAGAACACAAACATAAATAGTCAAAATATAATTGGTTGTCAATGTCAACAAAAGATTTTGGATACCTCTTTTCAAATGGGATGGTCCAAAATTGGTACTATACTTCAATTGATCAAACCCACCTAAATTGTTGTGCAGTAAAACTTTTAGGTGAAATACCAATAATTCATTCTTTGTATCAAGTTTTAACCATTTTTAAATAATTTATTAGAATGTGTTATGTGGACTAGTGGGAAATGGACAACAAATATAGGTCCATGTTACACTCTTGTAATAATTTGGTGCATCTTAAATTCCAAAATCATCAGCTTATCCGTTAAGCATGGGAGGCTCCCCCCACATGGAGCTGGAGAAAAATTGGTAAATACCATACTAGTATAACTACCATTGAAGTATTGAACTATTGTACACCCTTTATTTCTCGGCAACCGTCTTTGGTATCTTTGTGTAATTTTTGAACAACTAAAAATAACTTCAAATTCGATTTTAGAATGCATAAGGTGTCATTTTTTTTACGGAGTATATATTTATAGGTGATGAAAAAGAAAACATTAAGACACCCTCTTTACTAGAGGATGGAACTCCTAACACGATTTTTTGTAGTGCATGTTACGTTTACTTTGTGTTACATTAATAGTATATAGTGATACATCATACATTTATTATAGAATGTTCGTTACAATATAGGAGTAACTCTTACTCCGTATAAAGCAGACTTTGACGAAGCAAAGCATCTGCCATCTGAAAATGCACTAGCTTGAGTGAAATTTAGGGTGAAAGAAGTTCGATGGCAACTTTCAAAAAAGTAAAGTCTTTCTTTTTTAAATAAAATGTTTAGAAAAAGAAAATCTTGAAGTCTTCTAAAGTTTCAACTAACAAAGTCATCCAGTGGACAACGTGTGGAATTAAGAAAAAAAATATCATGGAATTAAGTAATTTTTAAAGAAAATAAACCTCAATTAAAGTTGAATCTTAAGGTTGTTTTCCATGTTCAAATTAAAATTTGATGTTTTGGTCAAAAAGTATGTTCTAATGTTATAATTTTGGCTTTTAATGAAAGATTAAGCTTAATGTCTATGATTATTATGGCTCAATGGGTTGCCATTGTAAAATGGTTACATCCTCAAAGTCAGTCACCTAAGAATATGTCATGATTTGATGTGATTTTACCGCAGCTCATCATGCCAGATTGCCCGGATGCTTACTCTATGCATGTTTTATTACTGACCTTTGTTGGCCTAGTACTCCCTCTGATCCACAAAATATCTAGTTGTGAAATACAATTGGAAACTAGCATTCTTTTCCGGTTTGAAGAGACAGGTTTAGTTTACTCTTCGAGAGAGCTTCATATATCTCGACACTACAGCCTTCTATCAAGAGCTTGGCTGTGTAGAACGTAATCATTTTTCCAAATAAATTTTGTAATAAAAGTATCTTTTAGACATGTAGTAGTCACTATTCAGAAAATTGTTTTGACTAAGCAAGTATAGCCTTACAAGGACTGAATTTTGCCCTAATTTTTTAAATTCTTAGCAAGTACTTTACAAAGTACTAGTTAATTCTGAAGTGTGGTAAGCAGTATTCAGCTAATTTATCCAATGCCCTAGAAATAGATAGCATACAATTAACACAACATAGAGTGATAGAATTATACGCATCTCGTCATGCAGATAGATATGAGCTTTTCCCTCTAGCATACCTGTATGGGTTGCTGCATCTGCTTAGGCTGCAGAACCCAAATTTGAATGTCTGAATCTGCTATGCTATCAATCCATGATGCTGCAGAGAATTTATAGTAACCTGATGATCTAACCCATGGAGATCAACCACTCTTCAACTATGAGTAGATTGTGCTTTCCTCCTGTTTGTTTCAACATGTTCTGGCAAACGGTCATATACATTTGACTGGTGAAAAGTTGAGCAAGGAATCTGACAAAAAAAAAATTATCAGATCGGGATAACAGGATAAATGAGATAATAGGGGAGAGAAAAAGAGAGGGGGCGGGGGGGGGGGGGGGGGGGGGGGGGAGGGAGGGGTGGGGTGGTGGACTTAAACCTTAAGGGCCATACAACAAAATTATTTCCACAACAATATGCAATGGGATTCAACCCACAAACTCATGGTTTGAGATAATAGTACCAAATGACCTCCCCACTGAACTTCCAGTCAATACTCCATAGGCTTGTGTGATTAGTCAAAACAGTCTTATAACACAGATTTTCCTTATTCCAAACTTATTTAGTAATACTCAAATGCACTTATGCTCAAAGCATCATGTACACAGAATGTAATTCTTGGAAGCAAACAGATTGATACAGCATTAGTTTCCAGCTTCCATATAGCCTCTGCATTCCAAAACTGGATCTCATTGTTGGATGGTAGCAGTCAGCATTAATTTCATATGACAATTCAACTTGAAAGAGAAATAAATTATAATCAGTAAATGTCCCTTATCAAATAGCAATTGACCATTTTCTTTTAAGAAGACACCATTAGTTCTAAAGTTAAACCATATTAGTAATTAGTATCCATCCAGCTGAACACAGGAAGAAAATAAAGCAGTGTACAATGCTATAAGCTTACTTAATAAGAGGTTATGGGAATCGGAAGCAACTTTAAGGGTCCAAATCATGGCAACCAGGTCCAACACAGACAATATATTCATCAAACTGGAAAGAAAATTCTAGAAGGGAATTCATGCACAAATGGCATTGTTAATATTTACCTATTTGAACATCTGCTGACTGCTACCATCCAACAATGAGATCCTTTCATGATAGCTAATGTCATGGTAACTTCTCCAAGGAAAAAAAATCAACCAATAAAAGACCTTCATACAAGGAAACGGCAGTCAATTATGGTTGCTGAATTTTGAAGATACAAGCAGAACAACCACAGCTAAAGAAGATATTATTAGATAACGAATGTTAGCATTACCCCCATCTTCATGATATAGCATTTCGTGTTCCAGGAGCATATGAAGGAAATTGTGCATAGGTTCCTATTGCAATCATCACATGACAATATCAAATGCTCAGGAATGTTCTGCTGGAAGACACTTCAGAAGCCTTCATGGAATAACTTTCCTCAATAGCTTTTTGTCTCGAACACCATCATATAGGAGTTCATATGTATAATAAGTTATATAGCTCTTCTTTAGCAAGTCCTCCACAATAATCTTTGGTGCAGCTATCTCCCTTTTCGTAGAGCTGAAAATACCCTCCACAATATCTGGAACAATACCTTCATGCACCATAATGTGGATAATTTTAACAGCTTCGTGGATCTTTTGTTTCAAGCAAAGACAATTGAGTACCCTTCCACATATTGTGAGTGATGGCGTAAATCCCTTCTCAATCTTCTTCAGGAAGAATTTGTAGCCAGCATCGTCATTACCCGCCTTGCAGAATCCATCTACTAATGCACGATAAGTATAACTGTCTGGAGGGCAGCCCTTCTCAATCATCTCATGAAAAAGCCTCTGAGCCATGTCCATATTCAGTCTTTCACCAAATGCATTGATCACAATGTTGTATGTTGCTGTAGTATGTGAAAGTCCATATTGTTGGTAAATCTTTCTGAAAAGCTGGTATGCTCCATCCAAATCACCCTTCTTGCAATAACCATTTATCAATGTGCCAA
Organism: Chenopodium album; assembly: GCF_948465745.1. Lineage (NCBI taxonomy): Eukaryota > Viridiplantae > Streptophyta > Magnoliopsida > Caryophyllales > Amaranthaceae > Chenopodium > Chenopodium album. The sequence goes on along the minus strand of NC_137844.1, from coordinate 7,664,270 downwards.
GAACTACAAGATCTGGCGTCAGACCCTTGCACCTCATTTCCGACAGCAACGCTAAGGCTTCATCTAGCTTATGAGCCTTGCAGAAGCTGTCTATAAGTATATTGTATGTAATACGGTTAGGGATGCACCCTTTTTCCACCATTGTTTCAAAAGTTCCCATCACAGCTTCAAATTTTGCAGCCTTGCAAAGCCCATCCAACAGAGTATTGTATGTAATCACATCTGGAGTAACACCATGATCCCACATTTTATCTACAAGTTCAATTGCCGTGTCCAACTTCAACTGTTTGCAGTACCCATCAATTAGAGTATTAAAAGTGAAAATGTCAGGTAAACATCCTCTTGCAATAGCATCATCCACCAGGTTATTCGCATCAGACAAGCAACCCATTTTGCATAGTCCATTTATCACTGTATTATATGTCCATATATTGGGGGAGCAACCAGCTCTCGCCATATCATTTATCATCTGTAATGCTTCAAGAATCAGACCCTGCTGAGATAGGCCTTTGATCAAAGTGTTGTACACAATAACTTTTGCCTTCAATCCCTTCGTCTCAGCCTCATTGAATATGACCATGGCTCTCTCAACATCACCATTCTTACATAAGCCATCAATTAAAGAGCAATATGTGTATTCATCAGGTGTAAATCCTCTGTATTTAGCATTATGGAGTACCATCTCTGCATTTTGTACCATGTCTAGTTTGCAGTAAGCATCAATGATGGAGTTGTATGTGAAAGAATCTGGATCAAACCCTTTATTAATCATTTGATGCAGATAGCGTTCAGCATGAACAGCCCCCGTATTTTTACATAGTGCACGTATCAGTAAGTTGTATGTCACTACATCTGGAGTAAAACCCTCAGTCATGATGTTATCCAGAAAACCAGTAGCTTCACTGACTGAATTATTCTCACAAAAGCCTTCAATAAAGATATTGAAAGTATACAAATTTGGTGAAGTCCCCCGCTTGAAAACCTTACTTAAAAGCCTTTGACTTTCTTGGACATCACCCTTCCTGCAGAGAACATGTATCAGCTTGTTAAATGTAAAAATATCAGGGCAAATTCCAAGGCTAAGCATCTGACACAACAACTTTGACGCTTCAACTCCATATTCTTGATCATAAAGACCACCAATGAGGGTACAATAAGCAACTGCATTGGCGTTGCACCCATGAGAAGGCATGTTCTTAAGAAGCCTCAAAGCAGCATTAAACTTCTCAGTCCTACAAAAATACTTAATCCTGATAGTATAGGTGTAAACATCAGGACAAATCCCTTTATCTCTTAACCTCAAATAAACTTTATGAGCTTGATTGAAGTAACCATGTTCAACCAAGATATTCATGATGGCATTATATGACATGACTGGCGGTTCACATTCGTAAAAATCCATCTTCTCAAACACATCAACAGCCTGTTGAAGTTTCCCTTTCTTTCCATAATTCTTCATGGCCCCAATGTACACTCCTTCCACAATCCTATTATCAATATCCATTCTCATATCCGAAAGCAAAGTCTCCATATCTTCAAACTTCCCATGTGAACCAAGCTTATCTATCATACATTTATATGTCAGCAAATTATGCTTAAACCCCTCCTCATTTTTAACTGCTTTAAACGTTTCGAGCGCCTTCAAAGGATCTTTCTGATGCTTTATAACAGCAGCTACATGTTTTGCTAATAATGGTCTACTCATTACAAAGAAAATCTCCCTAATCCCAAATTTCAAGCTACACCCTTTTTAACCATTCAAAACCAATACCATGAAACTGGGCAAAACAGAGCTACTGTCATTTCATCGAACAGGTGGTGGGCACAATTCCAAATAAGAAAAAGCAATAGAAATCACAATTAGCAATACCCAGAAGTTATTTCTTCGTGATTAGACATTCAATTGAAAGTATATAAATTAATTTTGGTAGAATATGGAGTTTTCGAGTTTAAAAATGATAAACAGACAGGTGAAAATTCAAAATTGAATCAGAAATTTAGAATGTACCTGGAATTAAGATAGTGAGGTTTATACCAATAAAAGAAAGTGGGTAATTGAATGAATGAAGCAAGATGAACTGAAATTAAATTAAAAAGGTGGAAATAGAAGTTCAATGCCGAGAGTGAGGCAGAGGTTAGAGAAAGCTTAGAAAAGGGAAACACAGAGTATACAACGGCAGAACTTATCGTTCAAACCAAACACATAAAATTGAAACCGGTTTATCTAGTAAATTGTTTAGCTAGTGACATTTTCGTAAAAATATCAACAAAACATTCCAATCAGCATGTATGGCTCCCATAAATATTGACTTATTTACGAAAATATCATGTTAATTGGGATATTTTGTTGATTTATTTACAAAAATATTTATCACCAAGATAAACTTGTATTTTCTCGGAGATGAGACCAATAAAATCGTTTTAACTAGTTAGTCTTATAGGATTTTTTTTCTATATATGGGAATTCTCCTAGGTATGAAAATAGAGTGGTATAAACTTCTAAAATTTTCCTTCTAGGGCCTTAAACATTTATTTGGGGAGCAAAATGTTAAGAAATTTTTTAAGTTATGGATTGAAAATCCCCTATTAACTTAAAACAAAGGTTAAAAAATAATATCCCTCTAATACTTTGACACTAAAAAGGTCGAAACAAGTAACAAGCACAATCAGCTATTAAAAAAAAAGTAACAAGCACAATCAACAAAGAAATTCATGTGAACTTAATGAACCAAACAAAACCACAAAAATCACGAGAATGTTTGAAGTCTATAACATTAACCAAGATATGAGACTTTGAGAAATTGAGCAACAGGGAAGCTTTTAAGTTTGTTCTTAGTTGTAGTGTACTCCGTATGTACAATGAAGATTGGAGAATAGGAGATGAAGGGAGCAAGCTTATTAATAAAGGATAATGGAATTAATTTGGGTATATATAAAAGGGTAATATAGTCTTTAGAATTAGTTTTTAAAATTTTATACTGTATTTAGTACTTGTGTATTTTTAATGCAATGAAATCATTTTGCTGAACTGAAATTAATTTTACTAAACTGAAATTTTTGAGAATTATTTTTGCTAATTCTCAATCATATTTTTTCTTTATAGTTACCAATTATTATTGAACTAGAATTAATTTTATTAAACTAAAATTATTATACCGAATAATATTATTTTTTGTAAAGGTAAAATTAACCGGGCCGGCTTGGACCAGGCTCAAGTTTATTTTTTAAACAAACCAGTACAATCTCTCCGCACATAAGCTGCACAACAACCAAAATCGCTAATCAACAACAAAACCTGTCACCGCCACCGCCACCGCCGTCGACGCCGCCGTCTCCGCCGCTTTAGGAGAGAGAAATTGAAGAATGGAGTCGTCGGGGCAATGGCTAGAGAAGGAATTGAATGAATTGTGCAAAAAAGTAGACACTCCTTTTGACTTCGATTCTGACATGATTTCCGGCCTCGTTTCTTACTGTGAATTTGCTCCTCCGCTCGACGCCAAAGAATACCTTGATGTAATTCCATCTTCTCTCTCCTCTCCTTTATTTCTTCCGTTTTTATCACTACTCTTTTCCCTGTGTAATTTTGGGGAAATTAACATTTTGTTCGTTAGCATTTTTTAAATTTTTATAATGGGGTGTTTCAATAATTGTACAATTGATTACTTTTATGATTTCTTATTGTTATTATGCTATGGTTTTATCTTGATTTGTGAAATTTTCTTGTAAAAACCTAATCTTGTTAATCAAAAAGCTAGAATGGGGGTTGTCAATGGATCTTTTGTTGATTGTGATTTGTGAACATGGGTTGATTAAGAAAAAGGTTTTGATCGTAGAAAATAATTTGCAAATTACTACAGAAATATGGAGATGGGTGTTTAAAGTATGTCGAAAGACTGGATTTGTTGTTTGTATTGCTTCAGTATGTCTGCATAGTTTACCAGAAATTGATTTTTTTTTTTTTTTTTTTTTTTTTTTTTTTTTTTTTTTTTTTTAAATTGAGGAAAAGAATGCATTGGAACATATGAACTGAATTCCAGATTGTCTGTTTATATTACTTGTTGATTTAGGCTTGAATTTCTTTGAGCATTGGAGAGGACACCATTAATGGTCTGGAATGGTATGAGAGTTTGGGGGTTGAGATTGTCAGTTTTGGCTAGAATGCATTGGAACATATGAACTAAATTCAACTCTCAAATCCCTCGTCTTAACTCTTGAAGTTGAATGGTCACCAAAAATAGATTGCTGGGAATGCAATCTTTTTAGAAACATTGGACATATACTGATAGACATTGTACCTGCATTGTAGTTTTTTCCAAATATCTAAGCTATCAGATGTCGGGAAAGCTCATGGAAGCAATTGTGTAGAGAGCTCTGAATTTTCTGATGAAATAGAGAATGAATTATTATTCTTAATTTGTTGATTACTGAGAATTTCTAATGTTGAAAGAAATAGATTGGTTGTAGCAAATGTTTAAGCTTCTCACTTAATATTTTTCATTTTGTGATGACTTCAGAACATCGTCGGTGAGGAAGCAGGCAAAACTGTCATACAAGAATACTTAAGACGAAGGGGCTACTCACAATCACCTGAAGCAATTGGTGCTTCTGCTTCCAAATTACAGGCGTATGTCAAGCCAAGTGCTGATGAAGGCTTGACCAGTGGAGCCAAGAAACCATCCAGGGCACAGAAAGAGGCTTCAGCTTCTAACAACCAAAATAGTAAGGTAAAAATAGAGGCTGCAGAGTCAGGAAACAGGCAACAAAATAACTCTAGAAAGAAAAAGGGTGGGAAGGTTATATCACTTGCAGAAGCTGCCAAGGGATCTATCGTATATCAGCAAGGCAAACCATGCTCTTGCCAGGCACGTCGACATAGATCGGTGAGCAACTGCTTATCTTGCGGTAAAATAGTATGTGAACAGGAAGGGGAAGGGCCTTGTAATTTTTGTGGGGCTCTAGTCCTGAAGGAAGGAAGTACATATGCTGGTTTGGAGGTGTCTGCAGTACCTGAAACGGAAGCTGAGGTAGCTGCAAATGCTTATGCCAAGAGGCTTGTTGATTTTGATCGGAATGCAGCTGCACGCACAAGTGTTATTGATGACCAAAGTGACTACTATGATGAGGGTAACAGCTGGTTGTCCATGGAGGTATATGATCAAATTTTACAGATACTTGTATAACCTGCCTCTTCATTCTACATGAATATGAATGCAGATTTTCATTGTATAATATATCCTTTTGCAGGAAAAGGAACTTTTAAGGAAGAAGCAAGAGGAGATTAAAGCAGACGAGGAAGCAAAACGAAAGAGAGTAGTTGTGGCTTTTGACTTGGTTGGCCGTAGGGTAAGTTGATCTCCCTTTAAATATATGATGAAATTTGGTTGATTTCTGCTGGCTTATCTTCTCAAGCTTATGGGGCAGATGGACATTTACCTAGCTACCCCTTTATGGTTCCTTTCAATTCTGAGATCAGGATTTCTTGTTCTTGTGGTGTCAATGACGTGGGATAATGGAATTGGTATTAGGTCAAAATTTGGTATCTTTGACCAGAATAGGTTGGATCTCTTGGGGGTTACCTTGGCCTCCAGGTAGGAGATTTTTTTGAATATATGCGGTTTTTGAAAAAAGTGAGAACCTACATAAGATGTGAACAATTTGGTGAAAGAAGCCTTACGTTATGTGTCTTCTCTTGAAGTACGCATAAGATGATTGCTTTCAAATGACACCTTTTCAATTGACTTGTATTATGTGTTTGCTTAGGTATTGTTGAACCAAGATGACACTTCAGAACTTGAATCTGGACTCAACATTCTAAGGCCACCTGATCAGAGAGAAGCAAGCCGAGTCAAACCAAATCCCACCCTTCAGGTGCAACCAGTTTTCATTGATCCCGGCCCTAGGGAAAAGCCTCTCAAGGACAAGCGCTCTACCAAAGGTCTAAACAAGGGACTGTGTTTGGAGATCAGTGGAAGGGTGCAACATGATCGCAGTGATTTCAAGCATTTTGTGGAGGAGCCTCTTGGATCTTCTTCAGCAAATGATTATTTGCAAGGGCAATCTTGGAATGGTGTCACACACATGGAAGATGATGCTGAGTGCTCTGCATACTAGGATTACATAGTGAGGTTTAGGCCCCTAACTGTACTATGGTATGAGCTCATTCTGTCTTTGAATACTTGTTTATCAATACAAGTGTATATTCTGTTGTCCTGGCAAATTTCTCCAGAAATTTACGGCATGTGCATATCTTAGTGTGCACCAAGTTAATATATCCATCCATCATGTATGAAACCGATTGCGAGGCCATTAGTCAAAGTCTTTCTGTCACATTTACCAATCTGTAGCTGTAATACCTGTAGCTGTATGGCTGTGTGAAGGTTTTTGCATTTCTCAGGTTTTGGTTTTGTTTTGCATCTGACCATTAATTACCAGTCATTGCATTCACTGAAAAAATTATAGTTCAGATGTTCGTATGATTGGTCTTGCAGTTAGTGTAGAAAAATATTACTTCCCCACAGTTGAAAATTTATTTACAGTTTCACTGTCATTTACTAAGTATTACTGTTTTTAATCTTCTTTGATTTGCCATTCCACGTAGGTCATCTTTTTTTCCCTCCAATTTGAAAATTTATTTTCAAATTCATTACCATAATTATTTAAATCTTAATATTTTAGCTGTCCTGATGACATACAGTATAAGAAAATGTGTAGCTCTAGTAGAATCAGGTTGAATATTAAAGGGAGGGTGTGTTATACCAGTAGTTCTTATGAGAATATGTGTTTTTTTCTTCGCAAAAAAGCAGGGCCTACCACTGAATTCCTTTTTCAGGATAGCCAATTGGATTGCAAGCCCTTGCGGGTAGGCATCAGACCGTTTGTGTGTGTGTATTAGTTTTGCTGAGTGACTCTTACCTTTCAAAGAATATTGCAAGGCCGACTTCTTGATTCTCTGGAAGCAAGTATATAAGCCTTGGACCACACTGATGAAGGTAGTAAATTGTAAAGGTTGCAGAAGAGCATGCTGGAACATGCAAAACTCAATATTGTGATACAGACTAGTCTAAGGATCGATAAGGAGTAGTGCTAGAACCTTTACATACACAGGTTTGTGGTATGATATTATCTTTCATTTCATGACCTAAGTTAATTTTAATTTGTTGTGTTAGTTTTCATCACTAACATGATGTATCCAAGTATGATTGTTATATAATGTGATATACGGGGAAGAATTGTATGACAACTTGTACAGTTTGTAGTAGATGCCATAAGATTTTAATAACCCCTAATATTAAACAGACCATTATCGTCTTGTGATTACAATAACACTCTCATCCAATAGAATTGGGTAGTACAAATACTAATTGATGTACTACATCTCTTTGGGGTAGTACTACTAATTTTTAAATTTGATCCAACTATTATAATTCTAATTTTAGGAATATGTTCCATGTTCTACCTATCATCGGCTGCTTTGTTTTTTAATACTCTTGCTACTTGGTTACTATTCGTCATTGATGTTTTACTCAACTTTGTCTATGAAAGTCGTCTATTTTTATGTGTGGCTGGTGGTATAAGAGTTTTTGCTTGCATATACCAAGTCAACTTAAGCATCTTCTTTATGTGGAGGTCAAATTTGTAGCTCTCAAATTCCCTAACTATAGCCAGTGTGCTTTGTGCTTGTTGTTATGGATCTTTAGCTTGTTTCAGGCAGCTCCGTTACAATAAGCACAGTGCACGTTGGCTTTTCCGTTGGGTTTGTCGCGAGTTTTGTGACATTGAAGAAGGCTAGGAAGGAATAAAAAATGTGCTTAATGATTCAAGGATTGGTGTCAAGGTACGTATTGTATCTAGTCCTAGACTGTATTAGTTGATTGTTGCATGATCGCTAGAATCAAATTACTAAGTTTAAGGTTTGAGGTGTATATGCTTCTCATCTGCCTAAAATTCAAGTAAATTGGTTTTATTCTATGCTTATTTGGATTGATATTGAAGTTTTTGGAAATCTTCATTCTAATTTGGATACTCTGTTATGCTTCTGCTCTTAATCAATTAATTACATTAAATTTCTTTACATGAGAGAATGATACTGGTAATTTGATTTGTATTCTAAATAAAAGATGTGAATGTATAATCATGTTAAATTTCATATTATGTTTGTACAATACATTGTAATGTTTTTCCTTGTATATTAGTGAAAACAATGTCAAAATTGATAAACTACGACTTTCAGAGGGGGGGTTTGGGGGGCATCAAAATTGATGAGAGTTAATTACTATAACACCAGATTCACTATTCCCAGAATGCTCGTTTATACACATGTAGCCTGTGGTCGGATTTTCATTATTTTGCCCATTGCTTATAGTGGTCAATAAGGTATCGATCATGCCCGGAGAAGAGGGAGGGGGCTGCGAGTGTCAGTGTGCCTTGTTAAGGATTGAAACTTCCAACCTCATGTTTCTGAGGTAAATGTGGTACAAACTAATTGACTATGGCACACCTACCTCACCCTCGAAAATTGTCTGTTTATGGCTAGGAACCAACTTTACTCTTTGGAAAACATTATTTCACACTTTTGCTTCCGGCACCATCAGATTCTTAAACCATCATAGATCATCCTCATCGTCTTCAATATCATTTTGATCAACACTCTTTTTAGTCTTATGAGGTCGCTCTTGCACAACTAAAACCGAGAATTCAAATTCCGGAGAAACTAGCATATCTCCAAAAATCCCTAACTCCGGATATTCACACCATCGGTCCAAAAGCCCGAATAAGGGAGTACACCCAGGCTCATGGTATCTGCCTACTACCGCGAAATCTATCTCATCTTTCATGCTTACAACAATATCAGTAGTTTCTCCACCGTCGTTAACTGTTACCTCTACGAATGACACTCTATTGTTATCTTTACACCGGCACTGGAAATCTTGGATAGCATTGTAGTCATTAAAGGTGCTATATGAAGGCTTCAGCGAATTTAACCTAATTACGCTGAGCCTAATATTTGGATGATTCACGAATATAGTGGCATATGCTAGAGCCTCTTGGTCATCCACCCCGCCTATGAAGAAAATAGCAATGTGATAAACATCGCTAAGGTGAGCCTGATTTTGATCACCTCGATCAATTAGCATGCCTATGGAACATGGAGCCTTTTCTAGAACCATCTTATTGACGTCTCTTATGGGTTGAGATGCATGTTGGAAACCCATATCGTTAGTCCATTGTGCATGGAAAGGTAGGATGAGTAGACTCACATTATGGCTATGTGCAATGCTGCATATATCATCGTGCATGGCTGTGTATGAAGACACTGAAATGTAGTGATGTGGGCGAATAGTACCATTAGTCTTACGTTCAAGGTTCACCAAGGCATTAACTGTGCGGTTGCAACGAGAGAGGTTTGAGCGATAAGCAGATGAGGATTGGATCTCGTGTAGGGGCGCTAGGATAGGGAGGGAGACGCAGCCAGCAGTAAGTGGAATAAGTTGGAGGGCAATGACGGGTAAAGGCTTTTGTTGTGTAGAGTGGAAAGCTTGAAGAAGGCGTATAATTCCGGGTAGATTTTCTTCCTTATATATGCATGATAATACGCGCAAAGTGCCCGTTGCAGCTGATGTAAGTATACCTTGTCTTATAATCGTTGAATATTGTGTTGATGGTTCATATATGTATCTCACTAGGGGTAAGAAGGTTCCAGTGCAAAACAGAATATGTAGCGACAAAGTTGTGTAGTGTTCTGCGCTCAATATCTGCAGTGTTATGCAAACATAATGTAAATACAACAGATTGTAATCTCAAAATAGACAACACTATTAAATCATAGCTTCGGTATTAATCAACTTAAAAAACGCAGGAATAACATGTTCAAATGATTGAAATAAGAGATAATAAATTCATATAAGTTCAAATAAGTATACTGAAACTTAAACTCACAACTAAAATAAGTTGTGATAAGTTCATATAGGAAATTAAGAACAAAAAAGTATGTATCTCACCCCTTGTTCTTGAAATTGGCCGAGCATAACTATATCTAGCAAACCTGCCGAAGCCATGATGATTGAAAGGGAAATCGTGGTCCTGACATGAACTCCGAAAAACATGGTGGGAACAAGTGTTCCCAAGAACTTACCACATACGCCCAATATCATAATAATCTCTACTGTAAGAGAGTTTGAGCTGAGAGAATTGAAGTCTGCTTCAAATCCATGCATAGCACAAAAGATAGGGAAAAAAACACATGAAGTAATGGTGTCTAATTTTTCAGACAAAATCGAGGCTAGTGGTTCTTCAGGCAGGAAGAATCCAAACAAGAAAACCGCGAGAGGGTGATGAACTTGTAAGCTAAGGAAGGCTAATAAAAGAACAATCAAGAGGATAACCATGAAATGGCTGTCTTTTACACGTTCGCCTTCGGGTGTATAGCTAACAATATGAATGATTAATGGCCTACAAACTGAAAACATAAAAATGTAGGTTCCAGAAACCATAACTGGGTGCCAAAAGTCGCCGGCAAGGACAGGGTTTATAAGACTGTACATCAGGAAAGTTAGAAACATTCCAAAGATATCAAGGACCAAAGATGCTGCACAAGCCAAGCGACCGAGCTGCGAGTTGCTTATGCCAACTTCATTAACATGGTTGCATGTAACCATGAAGAAGGTTTGAGCATTGAGTAGAATCACTTTGATTATTCCTTCTAATCCATCAGAAAAGTTAAGCATTCTAACTCCAGCATAGCTTAATGCCAATGACGCGATTAAGCCAGAAAAACTTATGATAACAGTTTCCTTGTCTATTCTTTTCAATAATGCTCCTACATTAGTTTCCACTCCTAATATGAATGAGTAAAATACGAAACCTAAGTATGATAAGGTTTTTATCAAGTAATTGACCGTCGGATGGAGTAATGCCTGAAAGTCAAGTATATTCTTGGAACATAGTAGTCCAATTACAAAAAATCCACCCTGTATGTACAAGAAAAAAAAAACATAGTAAGGGTTAGTTTACCATAGAAAAATGGGGGGAAAGGCGATACACGTCTAGTCACAAATGATTACAAAACATGAATGTATAACAGGAGGATTTTTAGGAGCACACAGAGGTATATAGGATGTATAATGGGATAGATAACACTCCCTTAAATTTGTGCATATTATATACTATTATTAGTAAAATTAGTTGATGATTGCATTGGATTTGATTGTAATACGTAGGAAACTTAAGGGAATGTATGTAATGTTTTAGATTGTAATGAAAATTCGGTAACTTACAAACATCCTAGACAATACTGGCAAGCCAAGAGGTCTAAGCAAGAACGAAGTTGTTGAAATCGTAAGCAAGATTATAGCGAGTAGCAATATGCATATTGATGATTCTGAACCTTGAGGATAATAGGGGTTGGACCATACACTCGAAGCTCTTAATAAGAAAGGCCATTCTTGGCACATCATCTCGGTGTTGTTCCAAGTAGCCTGACTCCACATTTGGAGTATTCCATTTGAGGTTGATGCCATGTTAACTTCTTTATTAATTTGTAACTCGATTTTGTTTTTCACATCACAATATAAAAAGATTTTGAGCGAAAATGTGCTTGAGATTAGAAGTGTATTGTGAAGATTTTACAAAATTAAAAGAGAGGAAAGGAATAGGCTCAGCTCTTATTATTATGATGATATACATTGTATATGAAATTAAATTGGGATGAATATTAGGTATAAGAAATAATTAATTAGTTTAAGCTTCCTAAATAAAGAAATATCTGCTTGGAAATGGTTGTACTTTTTGGCATGCATGAATCTAAATTTAGATTAATGACATGCACCAACGATTTCTAAGGTTTTTCAGGCCAACAATATTTCTAAAATAAATGACTTAAAATTCTTTGCTGGCTTAGCTTGGTGTTCTTAACTGAGTTAAATTTACACAAAGCATCAATAATTTGACGCGCACAATGTCACAACTGAGTAGCCTAGTGAGACGCAAGCTGGAGATTACAATGAAGATCAACTGGTTCCGAAATTCAAATCTCTCTTCCTTATTACACATATTTTCTTATAGTTAACAAACTCGAAACAATAGTATTCTTGAGACTTGAGAGTCTCAGAGTCTAGACACGAGTGGGTTCAAGGCTGATCACTTCAAGCTATGAATAAGCTAAGAGAATAATTGAAACGACAAAAATGTATTTCTATGTAGGGATGTCAATGCAAGTGCTTCAAGGAGGATGCATGGTTTGTAGCTTTATTTGTATATGGAGTGGCAAATTTGTAGCTAATGTTTGGGCTCAATCTCAGTCATATGAAAGGGTTGCATTGGATATATAAGTGATCCGGGGTGGTTCAATTTTTGTGTATTAAACACCTGCAATTCGACGGAGATGGATGCTATTGTTGGTCGGTATGGTCATATGGAATGAACGCAACTCGATTATCTTTACATGTTGTGCTCATCACCCAATCGAAGTCGTTGCTAGTCCTTTATCTTTCCATAGGCAGGTGAGAAAGGAACCCTAGGTAAAACATTTGTAAATTGCTCTTAGGAAATGACCATGCTACCTGTAAATGATTAAGAAGGCGAAAGATGGTGCTTGTGATGGGTCTTACCTATGAGTTATTATAAGTGAGATTTTGTCCATTGTTAATTGTATGTTTAGCTATTAAGTTTACAAATGTTTTTAGGGAGGCTAATGAAGTGGCACATATATGTGTGGGGCCGGGGTATGTCTTACTATATTATTGAAGATGTAATTGCTACTAATTTTTGTATAGTCACGCATTAATATAATGAAAGCTGTGACCCCTTGCCCCTTGGCCATTTTCCTAAAGAAAGAAAAAGAAATATAGACATGTAAATGGCAATGGACAATTGTGATTTGTGAAAAATAAATATTTCCAATAATAAAAGAAAGCTTGATACAAGAATATGATACACATATTTTCAAAAGTTCAACGATGGAAAAAATTTAGTTATGCTCAGTGTTAGTACATCATACATGTGATACATCTCTCGAATTTTCTTGATAAATAATGCTATGTATGATGAAATCAAGCATAATGGAAAAAGTTAGTTACACTCAATGTTAGTACTACATACAATAATCAGATTTTCTAAAATAAACAGAGTATTATGTATGATAAAATCAAGCATAATTATCACATTACAAAATCATCAATTAGATCATCATTTTCTGTTGTCTTATGAGGTTCCTCTTGCACAACCATAACCGAGAAGTTAAACTCTGGTGTCACAAGCATGTCCCCCAAAATCCCCAACTCCGGGTACTCGCACCATCGATCTGTAAGGCCAAACAAGGGTGTACATCCAGGCTCATGGTATCTACCTACGACGGCTAAATCGATTTCATTTTTAAAGGCAATGACAGCATTCGTAGTCTCTGCCCCATCACTGACAACTATCTCCTGTAATGACATTCTCTCATTGCCCTGCAGTTTATGGTGAAATTCTTGAATGACAGCATAGTCATCAAAGCTGTGGGTGTTACTCTCTGACATTTTCGATTTTAACCATATGACGGTAAGCCTAATGCTAGGATGACTAGCAAATAGGGTGGCATACGCGAGAGCCTCATGATCATCTGCTCCGCCTATGAAGAATATAGCAACACGATACTCAACATCGAGTATGGTAACATCTTTATCCCCTCGATCGACTAGTAGGCCTGCAGAGTCCAATTTAAACAGGGGATTGGGAAGTTATGAACATAATAAATAGAATTTTCCTAGAGAAAATATTCAATAATTGACTCCATAAGTCAGAAACATAGATTCGTCCCTACCTGCAGAACACGGTGCCTTTTCGAAAACCATCTTGTTGACATCTCTTATGGCTTCAGATAAGTGTTCCACTTCTCTGTCTGCAGTCCATTGTACATGAAAAGGTAGAATAAGAAGGCTGGTTTTCTTTTCATGCGCGAGGCTGCATATATCATTATGCATAGTAGCATATGCAGACACTGAAATATAATGCTGCAGACGAGCAGCACCATCAGTCCTGCGTTCGAGGCTCAACAACGAGCTTATTATACGATTGCAACGACCAATGTTTGAGCGAAAGGCAGCAGAGGATTGAATTTCATGGAAGGGAGCAAGGATAGGTTGAGTGACACGGCCAGTGAGTTGAATGAGTTGGAGAGCAATGACTGGAAGAGGCGTTTCGTGTGTAGGATTAAACGCCTCGAGGAGACGGAGAATTCCTGGTAGATTCTCTTCCTTGTGAATACATGCTAATACTTGCAAAGTGCCTGTTTCAGCTGATGCAATCACACCTTGTCTTAAGATCGTCGAGTATTGTCTTGATGGATTGTACATGAACTTCACAAGAGGCAGAAATGCACATGTACAGAACAAAATATGTATCCCAATTACGGTGTAGTGTTCTGGTTCCATAACCTGCAGTTTCAATGACACGCACAAATCCAGAAATAATGTTACAATAGTACACTTTAGTTAGTATGACTGTATGAGTACATTAGCTAGATGTTATAAAATGCAACATTTTACAACATAACTAGCTCATTTCGCCTGTTTTTGAATTGATCGGTTCTTAATATTTGATTTATGCTAATTTACTCGTGTTTTTGTCACATACAATCAACAAATGTAAACAGAGTTTTTACAAAATACTGAAATTGGTATTTAGAGTTGAAGTGAACATGGCCTAATTTATTAGCATAATCTCATAATGTGGATTATATAGAGAAGTTAGCATGACTTACCCCGGAATGACGAAATATACCGAGCATTGCAATGTCAAGGAAACCGCCGGAACATAAGATGAAACCAAGGGAAACGGCGCTCCAAAAAGGTACACCGAAAATCCTTGAAGATATAACAGTTCCTAGGAACTTGCCACTGATACTCAAGAAGACAATGAACTCTATTATTAAAGATTTTTTGCCAAGGTGATTAAAATCCGCTATAAATCCATGCATAGCACAAAAGACCGGCAAAAAGACACTAGAATTCATGAGATCTAATCGTTCGTTTAAAATCGAGGTAAGTGGCTCTTCTGGTAGGAACACCGCGAATAAGAATACTATCATGGGCTGACCAACTAGCAAGCTAAGAATTGTTAATACAAGAATGATCACGATGATTGCCAAGAAATGTGAGTCTTTCATACGACGTCCCTCAGGGGTGTAACTAATAATGACCAAGATTAACGGCCTACAAATGAACATCATAAAGAGATAGACCGCGATAACATAGAAAGGTAGCACAAAATGTCCACCTTTGAAAGGTATATAAACATTGAAAATCAGGAAAGTCGAGACCATTCCATAGACATCGATGACTAAAGATATAGCACAAGCTAAACGACCGATTTCCGAGTTGCTTATGCCAAGGTCGTTAACATGACTACAAGTAACCATGAAGAAGGTTTCAGCATGAAGGATCATCTGCCTTAAATAACCGGCCTCATCTTCCTTTATATTTAGGGCTTTTAATCCGGAATAACCAAATGCTAATGATGTAAAATAGCCTGAAAAACATATGATTATAGCCTTCTTTCTTACTTTTTTAATTAATGCTAACAAATTAAGTTCCACACCAAATATGAATGTATAAAATATGAACCCTATTTGTGAGAAACTGTTCATGAAGTAGTAAACTGTTGGGGGGACTAATGTTTGAAAACCAAGGGCATTTTTTGAGTATAATAGTCCAATAATAAAGAATCCACCCTGCACATAACATAAACAAGAAAGATTCATGTTAGGAAATTAAACTTTTACTATGTGTTTAATGAAAAAATTATACTTAAAAGATTTAAAATACAAGAATAATATTGACTATCGATTATTCTAATTTTATTACATATTCTTGGTCGTAAAGTTTGGAATAATTCATGTTTATCTCTTATTTTTAGTAAGCTAGTTATTGGTTTGGGCGATGCTACAAGTCATATTCATTTCTGGTAAGCTAATTTTTTTTTTTTTTGGGGGGGGGGGGGGGGGGGCTTGTATCACATTTCTATAAAAAAAATTACAAGCATTTGTACTCTCTAATTTTTTATTTTTTTTAAAAAAAAAATATTGTTGTTTTATTCATAAAACAATGTCCAAATTATATCATTGTGCTGAAATAAAAATATATGTATGAGGACATAATAAAGGGAAGTGAAACTTACAAACATTTTGGCCATGGCTGGCAAACCAATAGGTTTAAGGATGAAGGAAGTAAGGGTAATAATAAGCAAGATTATGCAAAATAGAAGGATAAATGTAGATGAATCTGAACCATGAGGATAAAAACGGTCGGACCATATGGTTGGAGACCCTAAATATATAGGCCGTTCTTGGCATAACATATCGGTTCCATTCCATGAACCTGCACTCCACAACTTTAAGGGATCATATTTTGATTTTATTGTCAATTGTTCTGCGGCCCCTGGGTCCATGGGGGAGCGGCTTTCTTTTCGTACCTAATTTTTTCTGGTTGTTTATGTAAAGTTTGATTTTGAGACGGATTTATTGTAGTTGGGTAGCGTTAGCAATTTCGAGAGAGATTATGAGAGAAAAAGTTTTTAAAAAGAGGTTTAAAGAAATTAGAGAGAAATGTTTATGAGCTAGCTAGAGGGAGGAATTTTTGGTAGATTTACTATAGATAGGAATTTAGGATGCCCAATGGAAAAATAGTGTGTACAGTTGGATTTTACCAGAATTACATAAGTTTTGTTACCTTTACTCTTATCTTTTGCGGCTTTACATATACCAAACAATAAATAATATACCTCGACTTCATTTTTTTTACGTAATTATTTTTGTTGGAAATACATCAATACAAGTAGTTTTTTTAACATTCCCTAAAAAAAAAAAGTAGTTTTTTAACATGTTACAGCAGAATATTAACCAAAAAAATTACTTCCCCCCCCCCCCCCCCCCCCCCCCTCTTCAAAAAAAAAAAAAAAAAAAAAAAAAAAAAAAAAAAACTATATGTTTTTCATTTAATTTCTATAAATAGAAAAATTAATTAATATCACAAATTAAACGAATTGCATTCCAAAAGAAAAAGTTAGATCATAATCATGATCATGCGACTATGATTTCGTTGAATTGTAAAACAGCAAGAATTTTTTCACAATCACCAGTCGCCAAATTCTATTGTGAGTTAAATTTGTAATTTTATTTTTCGAAGGTGTAACATTTTTTAATCTGAATTATTTTTTGTGTATTAGTTATTGATCTTATTACATGTAATTATTTTTTTTGTAGTAGTAGTTATGTGGGATTAATAATCCATTAATCCAACTAAATTTGTGTGATTTTGTTTCTTAGATCAGCATAAAGGGATAATTAGCATCTAAAATTTAAATTAATAATGTCTTGTATGATTTGAGAATCATCAAAATGATTTTTTTTATAATTGTTGAATTTTTTTTATGTTGTTTTGATTGTTGATGGTATACCTTGAGTTACTTGGGTAATGGAATTTGTTTGTATGATTAACATATGCTTGTGGGCGTAGCTAACACATAACACATTATTAGTGAACCACAGTAAAATCGTTGGTTAGGTATGTTAAGGCGCAAACTTTGATGTATGAACTGGTAACTGTTAATGTAGGTTAAAAAATGGGGACAAAAGGAAACTCAGGAGACAATAAAGCCAGAAGCCCGTTATCAGTTTTCATTGTGTTTGGATTGTGTTGTTTTTTCTATCTATTGGGTTCATGGCAGCGCAGTGGCTTCGGTAAGGGTGATCGAATCGCGGTACAGATCACACAGCAGACAGACTGTAGTATCCTCACTGATCTAAGCTATGAAACACATCATGGAGGTGAACTTCTTAATGAAGTCAAGAAATTTAAACCATGTCCTGATCATTTCATCGATTACACACCCTGTCATGACCAGGCGCGAGCAATGACCTTTCCTCGAGAGAATATGAACTATAGGGAGAGACATTGTCCTCCACAGGAGGAGAAATTGGATTGTCTGATACCTGCACCTAAGGGGTATGTGACCCCCTTTGCTTGGCCCAAGAGTCGCGATTATGTACCTTATGCAAACGCGCCTTACAAGAGTTTGACAGTAGAGAAGGCGGTCCAGAACTGGATACAGTATGAGGGTAATTTGTTTAGGTTCCCCGGTGGAGGAACGCAGTTCCCTCAAGGTGCAGATGCTTATATTAATGATTTAGCCTCTGTCATTCCTTTAGATAATGGGATGATTAGAACTGCTCTGGATACTGGCTGTAGGGTAAGTCTGATTCGTCTAATTAGATTTATTTGGTGTAACCATATATTATACTCCCTCCGTTTTGTATTAGTCTGTACTAGTACACTATAGATTAATATGGGACGGAGGGAGTTATACAGAGTTATAAGCAATTTCGATGATTACATGTTTTATAAGAGTAATTGACAAAATTTTAGCTAGGTTGCAAGTTGGGGAGCATATTTGTTCAAGAAAAATGTTCTAGCTATGTCAATTGCACCTAGAGACTCACACGAGGCACAGGTTCAGTTTGCTCTAGAAAGAGGAGTTCCTGCTATTATTGGTGTTTTGGGAACTATAAAGCTCGCGTATCCCCCTAGATCATTCGATATGGCTCACTGCTCTAGGTGTTTGATTCCGTGGGGTGCAAATGGTAAGTGGATTTTGTCAATTGTTGTACTAACACTGAATGTTACAAACCCGAATAAAGGCCTGAACCCCCAAGCTGCCAAAGAAAACAGAATGAATGAATTGTTGCTTAGTTTGTCTAATATTACAAGTTATTAAGGGAAGTGATATTATGTAGGTGGACTTTACATGATGGAAGTTGATAGAGTCCTTATACCTGGGGGCTACTGGATACTCTCCGGTCCACCCATCAACTGGGAAAACAATCATGTAGCATGGCAGCGTCCCAAGGAGGAGCTTCAAGAAGAACAAAGGAAAATTGAAGAGATTGCTGAGCTTCTGTGCTGGGAGAAAAAATCTCAGAAAGGTGAAATTGCTATTTGGAGAAAAAGAGAAAATTGCAGGGAACGTGTTTCTCGTGCTACTATGTGTGATCCACAATACGGCACTGATGTCTGGTAGATTTCTATGCGTTCTGTTCTTCTCTGCTGTTTTGTTTGTAGATTTTTCAACAAAATGAACCTATAACAGACCACTAACTAGCTATGTTAATTGGACTTGTGTAGTCGTGTACTCGTGTCAGGCATAGATATGTCAAATGATTATACTCCATGTCATCTTGAGAGTGTTGAGGATGTGACAAAAGTATTTGAAGTGAAATGAAGAGTCCGAGTAAAATAGACCACCAGATATAACTCGCCCAACTATGAGTACATTTTTGCTCTACCTTTCAAATTGCATTACTTAGAATTGTTGTTTGGCTTGTGCATAACTGGTATAAGAAGATGGAGACATGCATAACTCAGTACCCTGAAACAAGTTCTCCTGATGAAGTTTCTGGCGGAGAATGGAAGCAATTTCCAGACAGACTTAATGCTATTCCCTACAGAATAGAGAGTGGTTCTGTTCATGGAGTCACAGCTGTAACTTTTCAGGATGATATCAAACTTTGGTCAAAACACGTCGATTACTATAAAAGGGTGAGCAAACTGATTGATACAGGAAGGTACCGCAACATCATGGATATGAATGCTGGTTTAGGAAGTTTTGGTGCAGCACTTGATTCCCCTAGTTTGTGGGTTATGAATGTTTTGCCCACGATTGCTGAGAAGGATACTTTGGGTGTTGTTTATGAACGAGGTCTGATAGGAATATATCATGACTGGTAAGCCTTATGTAAACTTCTGCTTTCTGTTAGGTCAGGACTTAGCTATGCCTGTGTGCAAATTTGTGTCAATGATTTGGTTGCGCTGTTTCATGTCATCTTAGCTTACTATTCTTTCTTCCCACCAATTTCCATCAATGAACTGCTTGAGATTTTAATTTTTTTGTGTTAATAACTCGATAGTGTCCTTCTGTATGTGTGTGCAGGTGTGAAGCCTTCTCTACATACCCCAGGACTTATGACCTGATACATGCAAACCGTCTTTTTAGCTTGTATAAGAATAAGTAAGAAACATTTCATCATTCGTTCTTTTTGTTAAATCTTTTACAAATAAAGGTAGCCTGTCTTTATTGTGCGTTGTTAAAAATGTTCATGTCTAATAAAAAGCTATCTAACAATCATTCAATTGGTTCTTATAGATTTTTTCAATTCCTCTGTTTAAGCCTGTGTTATTAGTCCACCATATTAGAACTGCAAAATGTAATCTGGATAGACGGTATATATCTTATACAACTCTTAAAGCAAAATACACTCCAAGATGTGTTGCACCCCTTAGTGAGGTTTTAGGTCACAAACTAGGCCTATTGACTATTGAGTTTGCGCTATACAGTTAATGATCCTTCGGCTAACTCATGTAATTCATTGCTAAATCTGTTGTAAATCATTGCAGATGTAATGCAGAAGATATCCTACTAGAAATGGATCGCATCCTACGGCCTGAAGGGGCAGTGATATTCCGAGATGAAGTAGATGTACTTATGAAGGTGAAGAGAATAGCAGCCAGCATGAGATGGAACACCAAAATGGTGGATCATGAAGATGGCCCTCTCCTCACCGAAAAGGTATTGTTTGTTGTCAAGCAATACTGGGTCGCCGGTGAAAACAATTCCACTTCTGTGTAACTGAAGTCTGTAAGTAGAAACAATTTTAGTACAGTTACTGATACTACTGGCCAGGCAACCACAATTTTCGAGTAATTTTTTGTTCAGTTGAGTATGGATATCGAAGCAAGGTCCTCAATGTGCAGCAAGCCTTCCCACCATCTTTTTGTCGAGGTTTCTTGCACTCCTTGCAGATGCAGTGTACGCGTATCTGCAAGTGAGCGACTTTGCTTAGTGTTTTTCAGTTTTCTGATGTATACAGATGCCAAGCAGCTATGTTTTATCTGTTTTTGTCATCTAAGAAGTATATTGTACGGAGTACTTTTTGTGATAGTTTTGTTTGTACTTTGTACTAATTTTATAAGTAGTGAGGGTTCTGTAGTTCCAAATTATTAATTTTCGGTCAATTATTTTGTTAAATACTTTCTTTAATTAAACATGATCTTAGGCTTCTTTTAGCCCTGTTTCACCAACTTTTGATCTAAACGTTACTCATTCGATGATCATGGCTGATGATTGTGGTGCTATATCGTTCGAAAATCTAATGAAAGAAACACCCCAAAGCTTCTGATTACACTATATTTGAGCTTGATGATTAAAATTACAAGCCTCCTAAACTTTAATGGTCCGTCAATTGCATCCTCATTTGATCCTATAGAACTTAGGGAAGGAAGCATCTAAATGTCATTATTGTTTACTACAAGTATTTCAAGACATATATATCTTAAAAGCCAAAGAAAATAGACATGTAGATGTTGCACCATAACGTTTGTGTCAAACAAAAAACTCAAGGTTCAATATTAGACACGTAAATTATTCTCAAACGACCAAACCTTTTGAGATAGACCTAAATGAAAAGATTCACATTAGACATGTTAAATATTTGACATGATCCATATAATACCGTGTAAGATCTAATCTATAGTTAAGATAAGATGGATCTACAACATTTTTTAAAAAAATTTTACATATTAAAAGACAGTTAACCAATCAACAACTAAGATTATATGCTATATGTTGGCCACTTTATAATTTCAAACAGCAAATATTTTGTGGAAAAACAACTTCGATAAACTCTCAAAATCAATGTCATATTCGAGCGTCTCAATCACCCCATTTAAATTCCTTATTTATGGCGAACAAAGTCATTTACTTGTGAAAAAGGGACCCTATTTTTAGATATGAATGGCTAATATTCTACTTTTTTGCTAACCACTTGTTATATAACCTATGATGTCCCCCCCTTGTCAAATTATATCTCCTGTTCAACAAGTGCATTAAATTATATTTTCTACTGTTATGAGTGTTATCATAATAATAATGTTACTAAAGCATATATTATAATGTTAGTTAAATAGTGTTATTCTTTTTTTAGTATCTAAGTTTTCATCTTTCTTTTTTGCTATATCACAAATGACTAGCTTCCTTTTAGTCATGAACTCTTTCTCTTTGTCACTAGCCTTGGACATGGTGGGTCGTTATATTATCCATTATATTTTCTGATAGGGAAACTCGTAAAGTTAGGAATAGCACATATAATCTATTATGTGTATAAGGACAATTTGATCATGTGTTGTATACATACCGTGTTCATATCTTGTGGCCTTTAACGTAATGTTAGGAATAGCATAATTACAATATGCGTGTATAAGGAGTAAGGACAATTTAATCATGTTGGGAGTTAATATTCGAAACTTATGCAAAGTCATATGTGAGTCGCGATAAAAATAGAGAGCTGTTTATTACTTTTTAGCTTAAGGGGTGACTCAAATTATTAAATTACTTTATAGCCTTATGAATTTGAGATTACCTAAATTCAATTACTAACCATGTCGATTCTAAAGTACTCATGTATATTATTTAAACCGCAATTTAACAATTGATTAATGATTTTAGACTAAAACAAGTTGACACATTGTGAATGAAAAATGTCAATAGTTTATCAAACCTCTAATCAAGACAATTATATATACATTCTTTCATGCATAATCAGTTCTTAGAAAGATTATAAATCCTACCTAATACAACAACAGGATTTGATGATCTTGATCCTATACACAACACTTAATTATGTTCTTAATTGCTGTATATTTTTTTCCTGAAATGCACCTAGCTTTATGTTCTACAAATGGTCTGAAAAGGTATTTTCAACACATTATTGACTAACTAAATCAAGAAAAATCAGAAATGAAACATAAAAAAGTCTAATAAAGTTGTGTACTTAGGTTTTTTTTTAAAACAGAGAAGTTGTGTATTTAGTTTAAAGAAAAGAACCAACCAAAAAACAGTGGAAAACAATTTTTAAAAAAGGATGCCAAAAAAAACATTATGTGTTAAAAAAAAAAAAGGTTTGGTAGAGCAGCCATAGAAGATTGTGTCCTTTATGGGGGAAATTTTATAGTGAAAGACAAAGATAGATCTTGGAGGCATTTCATCTGGAGGTAAGGAAAAAGGTGATAAACTGTCATTCAAGCTTCAAGCATATTGGCCCCACTTATTTTATAACTTTACCATCCATTTATTAATTTTACTTGTAATTATCTCTATTTATATACAACCCTTGCACTAAGTTATTGCTAAGGGCCTAACATACAACTTCATTTTGCTTTAAATTATCTCATCACCTTCTCATCTTCACTCACAAAGTCTCAATTAATTTACTACACTTTCTTTTTTCATTTTTTTTTTCTCTCTATGGCGACGGCGATTTTCTCACCTAATTTCAAGGGTAACGAGGGTGGTGTAACCTACCCTCGAGATGTATCGTTCTCCTCGTACCTTGATACAGCCGAGAGGGACTTTGTTAGGAGTCTAGCGGAATCTATTAATAATAGTCCCTCTCCTGCTCGAGAAGTTTCCACCCCACGAGCAGTGATCGTGGGGAGGAACATTTCTCGAGCTCAAAGAAGTGGTGAATCGGATGTTTTTGGAGCCGAGAGATACTTTAATAAAAATATTGATGATGATGAAAAAGGCGGTAGGAGTCATGTTGTTGTATCAAGAAAGGGTGGAGGTCGTGGTGGCGGGATCAATAGCCATATATATAGGCATCATAAAAGAGAGAAAAGAGATGTTTTGTTAGAAGGGACAAAATCATCGAGGAGTAATATGAGTAGTACTACTAGTCTTAAGTCACCAACTCCAAGTCTTAAATCCGAAGGAAGTTTTAACACCCAAATTGGGTTGTTATTGCCTAAAAAAACTTTCTCCGGTTTTCAATGTAAAGGGTCTTGTTTTGACAAGAAATCCGTTTATACTACAAACACTACTTCTCATCAAAAACCTCAATCTTCTCCCAAGTCATACCAAGGGAATGAGAATGGGTATCGAAAAAGCCGGTCTTCTCATCATCATGAACACTTTGCATTCCCTATCATAGACACGGCTTCTTTTCTCTTAGATCAACCTAAGAAAACAATAGATGTGTTTGGGATTCACCAACTAGGTAAGCAAGAAATCGAACACAACCTCGAAAGGAAGCTTTCAATCCTATCATGGGACGCGATCCCAAACTCCCCTACTACGACTCCATTCACAATTTCATTAGCGAAAAAAAAAACTAATCCTAGTGTAAGGACCGAAGATGATGAAGATGTGTGTAGTGATGCAAGCTCCGATCTTTTCGAGATTGGAAATCTTTCCGGTGTTCCCGGTAGTCAGACATCAACCCCTTACTATGCACCTAGTGAAAGGAGCATTGAGTGGAGCGTGGTTACAGCTAGCGCGGCTGATAACTTCTCTTCCTTTTCAGACCACGAAGATGATCACAAAAACACCATCCCTCGACAAAGAAGTCATAAGAACATCACCCTAGAGAGAAAAAAGGTGCAAAGAAACTCGAATTCCGGTGGAATGTTCCTAGGGTGTACGAGTCACAAAGCCGTCGATGTTGTAAGAAACTACCATCAACCATGAAATTGACATCGATTGTACAATATTGTTATTGGTGTATGCCAATCTTTAAAAAATGGTTACTTTAGTATGATTTTCGTACGTTTTTGTCAATGTATGGCATTGTTAAACTATGATGATGATGATTAGTAGTACAATTTTTTTTTTCCTGTAGTGATATGGTAAGATAAGATATTGTTATTATTGAATTAGAGGTATGAAATCATGTATTAGACCTACCAAAATTACTATGAGAATGATATATGATTATGGATTTCTAATATCTTTATGGCAATGATGAACAAGAGCTTTATTCTTTGCTTTCTTGTCAACCAAAGTTAGAGCATTTCATGGGACAAAAAATGGGAACCCGGATTGTTTATTTTCTTTCATAATTTTTTATAAAATTGATGGACCTATTATTCTAGATGCACATTTGCCTAACCACATTGCCACACCACATTGGTTCTTTGCCAAAATTGTTCTATTGGCTTTTTCTTGTGTTGTCACATTATTTTACCTATTATTGTAATCATTTCTCACACGTATTATTATTATTATTATTATTATTATTATTATTATTATTATTATTATTATTATTATTATTATTGTTGTCCTTTAATTTTGGTCGGCATAGGTGGGTGGAGGTGGAGAGTCCTTAAATCTTTTTTTTTCTTTATTTTTTTTTTGGCAAGGAGAAGGGCTCTATCGAGCTGGAGCCTCTCACAGGTCCTACCGCGGGCTAGACAATTTGGAAGAGTGGGGGGAAGATAAGGGAATCCCACTCCTCCAAATTATCACTAGTGGGGATTAAACCCCCAACCTCATGGTTGGAAGGTGCTCTCCTTTCCACTAGACCAAGTTTGACTTGCTGGAGAGTCTTTAAATCTTAGTAGTACCATTTTGATCTATTAACTGTCACCAGCGTATTGCTAGTATAATACGAAGTAATTTAAACTAGAAATATAACAAGTACATGAGAGCGGA
Organism: Chenopodium album; assembly: GCF_948465745.1. Lineage (NCBI taxonomy): Eukaryota > Viridiplantae > Streptophyta > Magnoliopsida > Caryophyllales > Amaranthaceae > Chenopodium > Chenopodium album. The sequence continues at coordinate 7,638,758 of NC_137844.1, read as the reverse complement.
GGTACTGATGTAATATTTCATAATTAGACGACTAAGTTAGAAGAGTACATTATGAAAATAGTTTGAAATATTCGTATGAATTATACAAAAATTGAGCAATTCCGTTTGCAAACAATAATTATGAAGGTGTTCGACACTTATTCCTTTACCAATTTTAAGTGGGGATAACCAGATAAGTGAGGGAAGGTAAGAGATGAGCCTTAATTAAATACAAGAGAAGGAATGAAGAGGGTGGGAGGATACAACTAAAGTACTAGTCATAATAGCTGCTAAAGAATGTCCCAAAAACGACCCACAATGCTATAGCAGCCAGATATATATTTAAGTATACTACAAACATATCTCAAAATCTCTTATCTACTTCATATGTTATAATATACTCTTTATATTATGATTTTTAATATGAATGTATTGCGCTCTATTATACTCGTACTTACTAGTAGTATTCTTTACGAGTGTGCCTTGCTTTGAAAACCATGATACTATGATAGCAACTAAAATTGAGGGCGGCGCGGCTATTTATTTTACGTGTAATCACTGGTTGATTTCGAAAAAGACTGGTTCATGTGATGATCATAGATATATACTAGTATATATATAATTATATATGGACCTTATTATAAACAAGTTCATAGAGTAATAAGTTGTTATAGTTACAGGTGAAAGTAATCAGAGTATGTATAGAAGTGGTGGAAGATAAGAATTCGGAAAGAGAGGTTACGTTATATTGGTTATATATGGGCCATAGAGTTTGTTTTTTTTTTGGTGCAAATGGGCCATAGAGTTTGTAGTTGTAATACATTAGAGCTTCTATACTGAAGTAACAACAACTTCACCAGGCCGATTTCCCCCACCCCCTCTTAGGGTTGTACACCGGTCCAACCGGACCTGAATAGACCAGGACTTGAATTATTAATTTTTAAGGACCGGACCTGAATCAATAGGTCCGGTTTCGTTCTAGACCTGAAAAATCATGCTTGATCCGAGTTTGGACCTGAATAAACCTGATTATTGATTTTTTTTCTTTAAAAAAAATTAAAAAAATACTTTGTTTTTAGTTTATAAACCTGTTGTTTAGACCTATTTAGACCTGTTTGAACCTATTATGGACCTCTTCATCTTTATTAAATAAATAAAATAGCTTTACCAGTTTCAGGTCTAGACCTGAAAATTCTGAATTTTACCCGGATCGGACTAAAAACCCGAAATCATGGATTTTAAGGACCGAGATTGTATCTGAATTCACCGATCGTCAAGTCCGGTTCAGGTAGATTTTCATGTCCGGGCCAGTTTTTGTACACTTATACCCCTCTGATTTCCCCCACCCCTGAACATCACTGCAATCACCTTGTTGAAGCAAAAGGTCTCCATTAACTTCATATACTAAAATCTCTCCTAATCGATCTGCCAAACTTTCTCAACAATCACTCTCGCTATTCATCGCTGAATTCCCGACCTACAATTCAACAGTCGAAGTTGCTTTTTCCGATTAAATCAACATTCTCATCGCCGTTAAATTGTCGAAAAAGCATCTTCTCCATTAACCCCTAATCCCACAAATCTCCATTTTCCAAAAATGTGTGTTGCCAATTGCTGTTAATTGTAAATCTAAACTAATGTCACTACATACCTCTATTTAAAGGCTTTATTTTCCCTAAAATGGAGAAGAGAACAACTTACAGTGATGTTTAGGGGGTGGGGGGAAATCGGAGGGGGTGAGGGAAAAAAGGGAGTGAGGGGTGGGGGAAATTGGCCGGCAGGGGAAGCCTGGGCGATGGCGGTAAGGTAATCCTTGCACCAGGTCAGCAGTGATGAGGGAGGGAGAAAAGGTGGTTGGGTTGGGGAATGATGGTGGTTTTCTTAAAAAAATATTTTTAAAATTAGGAAATTTTAGAAAAACAACACCACAAATTTTTCAAAATTTGGATTATAACACCATATATTTTTAAACTTGGGAAATTGTCTTTGATGAACTTCAACTTTTTAATTTTCTAAGTGGTAAATTTTTCAAAATTTTATTATCAATGGTAAACCTAAATTATTGCTTACCATTGATAAGTGGTATTTCAATAATAATCCTTAACTATAGTTAGTTTTTTAATAATCAAATTAGTATAAAAATATTTTTCACTATTAATTAAATAAAAAAAAACCCAACCACCCCAACCTCCACCCACCGCCGCCAGCCCCCCTTCTTTGCCAGCGGAGAACGACGACCGTCCCCCCCCCCCTCCTGGAACCAGCCCGCGCCGGCGACTCTTCCCCCAACGTCGCGACCCCTACCTCCTCCCTCTCCTCCACCCGCGACACCTTTACGCTCCCCTAAAACCCAAACCCGTTTCCCCGACACCACCCTCTCCCTGTCGAAATCGGCCCCCTCCCCTGACCCCCACCCCGATTCGACCCCCCTCCCCTTCGCCTCCCATAAACCTCCACCCCCGAACCCTAAATCCAACCCCTACAACCACCCTAAACAAAACCCTTAAAGTCGTTTTGGGTGGTTTCGAAAATTTGATTTAGGGTTTGGGGGTGGAGGGAAGAGATAGGGGTCGTCGGCGCCATAGTGAGGGTCGCCGGAAACAATGGCGGATAATTTTTGAGGCGGTTTGGGGTGGAGTGGGAGTTGGGTTGGGGGGAAATGGGGAAGGGATACGGTGGGTGGAGCAGCGAGAATGGGGAAAGGGGAGGTGGTGGGCTGGTGGCAGTGGGTATGGGAGGAGGGCGAAGTAACCGGCGCCGGGTGAAGGGTAGGGCGTCGGGCACCAACAGGGGGAGGGGTGGCTGACAGGGGAGGGGCTGGGCTAAGCAGTGGTTGGGGTTTGGTTTTTTTTTTTTTTTTTTTGTTTTATAAAAAGATATTTCTAAAACTAACTAACTATGGTTAAATATCTAGTTAAAATTTAGCATTAATATTATAGCTGATTTGTATAAAAAAATTTAGGTTTACCATTAATAATAAAATTTTTAAAAGTTTACCACTTAGAAAATTAAAAAATTGGAGTTTACCAAAAAGAATTTCCCTTCAAACTTTTATTATAACACCACATAAAAACCCAAAAATTGGATTTCACCACCCTTAACGGATTTTTAAGATGAAATCCGTTAAGTAAAGGCCATGCTGCCACGTGTCACCATATTATTGATTTAAAAAATAAAAAAAATAAAAAAATAAAGTCCAAAAATACACCCAACCCCACCACTGGTACCCCCTTCCACGCCGGGAACCTCCCTCCAACAAACCTACAGCCACCGAAAACTGCACCACTTCCAACACACCCACAGCCATCGAATCCTGGAGCACTTCCGACATACCCCTAGCCACCGAAACCCCCTTCCTTCACCGACAGCCACCACCAATTTTCTAACTCCCCAAAAAATAAAACAGCAGCTAGTGGTCAAAATCGATCGATTTAGGGTCGAATTCAACCGTTCAGTCCCTAAATCGGTCGATTTCAACCGCTAGTGGCCGTTTTTGGTGGTGGGATGTGGGTTATGTGCGGTTTTGGTTGGTTAGGGTTTAAGGAATTGCGGCTTGGGTTTGAATTGGTTGTGATTTACAATGGTTTCGTGGTGGTTCGCAGTGGGTTGTGTACGTACGAGAATGTTCCAGTAGTTGATATTGAGAGGTTGCGTGGTTTTTGTGGTGGTTCGAATTGGTTGGAGTGGTTTTCAACAGGTTTCGACAGATTTGGTAGGGGCAGAGGGTGCCGGTGACTGGAATTAGGCTGTCGGCGATGGGGATCCAGGATGCCGGTGGTGGGGCTGGGCTAGGTAAGGGTTTAGTTGTTTTTTTTTTAATTTTTTTCTTTTTTTTAACCAATGTCTTATTGGATTTTTGGATGAAATCCGTTAGATGGTGGTGAAATCCAATTTTTGGGAATTTTTGCGGTGTTATAATAAAAGTTTGAGATTTTTGTGGTGTTATAATCTATTTTTTGAGAAATTTGTGGTGTTATTTTCTAAAATTTCCTAAAAATTATTGTTAAAAAAAATTTAACTATAGTTAAAGTTAAATATTTAATAGGAAAATTTAACATGAATAATCCAACCTTTCATTCATTCTCCCAAAATAATCCAACCTTTTGATTAACTCTGAATAATCTCACCTTTGCATATTATTCTCCCATACCGAACCTATTTGACCAGCAACTTATTCAACCGGTAATTTTTCTTTTTTTAATAATTACATATATATTAAATTAACATAAAAAAAATAATAAATAAAAAAAACCTCAAATCTCCTTCCCCTTCCTGCTTCCTTCTTCCCTTTCCTACCTCCTTCCTTCTTCATTCTCCATCCCTCTTATTGTTTTTATGGTTAAATTTGATAAAAAAAATTCATAATTGAAGATTTAATTTGTGGGTCATGGTTCAAATTTTTCGTGGTGGTGGCGGGAGAGTGGCTGATTGTGTGGTGGGTGAAAGTGGTACGGGTGGGGGGTTTTAGTGATGGTGGTGGTGATTCGTGATGGGTTAGGGTGGTGTGGGTACGTGGTAGGTGAGGGTGGTATGGGTGGGGTATTAGTTATGGTGGTGGTGATTTGTGGTGTGTTTGGGGTTTCGAAGAGGAGGCAAGGGTGGTGATTTTGGGGTGGTGGTATTACGGTTGCTAAGCAGGGGAAAAAGAAAGAAATACGGGAAGGAGGAAGAGGAGAAACAAAGCAGGGTATGTGGGTTGACTGGGCGGTGGGGCTTGGGTGGTCGTGGAGTCGGCGGCTGGGTAGACAGTGGTTATGGCGGCGGAGCCGCGGTGGTTGTTGTGTCTAGGCGAAGAAGGAAAGGAAAATAAAATGGGTGTGGGTATGTGGTGGGTGTGGGTGGTAGTGCTAGGTGGTGGCTGAAGGTTTGTGCTGGTGGCTGGAGGTTTGTGATTGGTGGATGATGGTGATAATGGAGGAAGTCAAGGTAGGGGAGGTGGCTGTCATAAATTGAAGGATTTTTTTAAAATATATTTTTTATGAAGTTTTTTTTTTTAAAAAAAAAAACCAATAAAAAAGTGTCACGTGGCATGGCAACCGGTTGTAGGGGGTTGGGTGACTTGCTAGGGGCGGTGTGGGAGAATAATATGCAAAGTTGGAATTATTCAAGGTTAATCTAAAGGTTGGATTATTTTGGGAGAATGGGTAAAAGGTTGGATTATTCCTGTTAAATTTTCCTATTTAATAAAACATTGTGATTATGTTATAAATAATTTAATATAAAAATTCATAATTATCAAGGATAATAAGTTTTTTTTGCAATTTGTCAAAGAGAAAAACTAAAAACTATAGTGTTACCAAAGAGAATTATTCTCTCTATATTATTTCATGTTCAATAGATAGTGATTTGACTTGCATATTTTTTTCATGTTCAATAGATAGTGATTTGACTTGCATATTTTTTTCTCCAAAGTAGACATGCTTTATCTTGTAATATTAAACTTTACACAATGTTTTGTCTTAATTTGCTGAAAGAGAGCTACTTAAATGAAGAAATATACAAGATTACAAGACATAAGAAGATTAACAACTAGGAGTGTTGTGAAGGCCAACTAAATTAATGGCAACACACCATAACATAATCTTTTAGTCTATAAACAATCAAAGGCTCTATATATTATATATTGAAGAATTTGATATATGTATCAAAAAATATACTACCTTCGATTTTTTTAGTTGCAATATTGGGGTATTATTTGAGAGATAAAATATTCCAAAGTTGCAACTAAAAAAAAATCAGAGGTAGTATAATACTACTATATAATCACCCAAAAAACATAATAATATCACGAATATATCCTAACAAATATACCATAAGATATTTTCAAAATATATTATACAATATTATCTCAATATCCCCTCAAGCTATGGTCAACTTGGACAGAAAAAAGTCAAACTGGATTTTGCCAAGAGCTTTTGTGTAAAAATGTTCGCAAGTTGAGAAGAAGTCGAAAAAACATGGGACGGAGAAATCAAGCCTTCATTAATCGCATTACAAACAAAATGACAATCAACCTCTAGTGGCAGATGCAAGGGCTTATAGTAAGGTCCCTCGATCCCACTTGAATATTAAAAAAAAAAAATTCTTATTAAATTTTTTTTTCTATAAAAATTGCCTATATATTTAATCAAATGACCCCATTAAAATTTATCAAATGCATTTTGACCTCGTTAAATATTTTTTTCTGGATCTGCCACTGTCAACCTCAATGTTCTTTGTTCATCCATAAAAAATAAAAAATAAAATTTTAAAAAAAAAAAGATTTTTTACAATGTGTAAAGCAGACTCACCATTACCAAATAACTTGATCGCCTTCGAATGTTGCACACCCAAGCTCAACAATAAGCTCTTAAGCCACTAAAGCTTACAAGTAATCACAGTCATAAATATATATTCGGCCTCTGTAGATGACCGTGATACTATATGTTGCTTCTTTGTCTTTCAGGGAAATGGTGATTAGCCTAAAAATACAAGCAAACCTATTAAGGATAGGTGAGTGAGAGGACAAGTCGCCCAATCTGAGTCACACCATCCTGCAAATTCAAATTACAATTGGCACGTAAAAGAATTCTCTGACTTGGAGTGCCCTTCAAATACCGAACCACTTGTCACGCTGCATCCTAATGCTCGATTCAAGGTGCTTGCATGAACTAAGATAATATATGAATAGATTATGCCAAATCAAGACGAGCGACTCCAAGATAAATCAAATGTCCCACAAGACAACAGTAGCTAGGACTCTGGGTCCGCAACATACTCTCCATTAGCTAGACCAAGTTTGTAGTTTTGCTCGATAGGAAACCCACTCGGCTTAGCCCCCAACAAACCTGTTTCAGAAACGATGTCTAGAGTGTATTTTCTTTGACACGGAATCAAACCTGCAGAACTTCGGGCTACTTCTATACCCAAAAAAAAAAATATTTCAAAGGACCAAAATCCTTCATTTTGAAACAATCGCTAAGATAGGCTTATTTGAAAGTAGCAAGTGCAGCGGAATTTCTCCCATAAATTAAATAATAAGATCATCAACATATACTAAGACATTTATTTGAATATCGGCCTTAGTAAATGTAAACAACGGATAATCAAAATAGGACTGATATCGTACTCTTTCAAAGTCGTCACAAGCTTAGCAAACCAACATATCGAAGCTTGATTCAAAGCATACAATGACTTACGTAATTGAAAAACCAAAGAAGGATCCGAGCTCTCAAACTCGGGAGGAAACTTCATGTAAACTTCATCATCAAGATCACTATGCAAAAAGGCGTTGTGAAATTCCAATTGGTAAAGCTCCCACTTTTTGGACGCTGCAATAGCAAGAAAAGCCAGAATTGTAGTCATTTTCGTAGCCAAAGCAAAAGTTTCATTATAATTAATGCTAGCTTGTTGATGATTAATTACCAAAAACGACCAAACGAGATTTGAAACGTTCTACGTCTAAATTTGACATAAACTTTAATATTGTAAACCCATTGACTACCGAAAGCCCATAATTTACCTGGAGGCAATGCTCCAAGGTCCACATGTCATTATCCTCTAAAGCTTGAATCTCTTCTTTAATTGATTTTCGCCAACCATCATACTGCATTGCTTCTTTAAAGGTCTTAGGGTCCTTACCATTAATAATAGTTGCAAGAAACTTTCAATAATTCATACCAAAAATTGTCATGTATATGCATTTTTGCGGTGTTGCTTAATTACGAAGTATAGAGCCACCTAAACGTATCTTGATTCCTTACTTAACAAAACACACAAAAAGACCTCAAGAACTCTTGTTAAGAACACCCTACAATAATTAAATATAACCTTAATTAATATAAGGTTATCAAGTAGTCAAAATAACACTCTCAATTCTATGTATGTACATGAACCTTATAAAAATTCTTTTCGTATCTTTGAATTAAATAATATTCTGATTTTATTTAATTTAAAACAATAATAATGTTTTTTTTTTGTAAAATCATAATAATAATAATAATAATAATAATAAAGTAATAATAATAATAATAATAACAATAATAATAATAATAAAGTAGTAATAATAATAATAATTTTTTTAAAGCGAATATTTAAAGCGAATAGGCGAAAGAGAAGATATGAGATTAAAAATCGAAGAAGAAGAAGAAGAAGAAGGAAGAGGCACAACAACAGCACCTTCCGGCATCGAAGGTGGTGGTTGGCGGTGTTTTGGGTGGTGCTTGCACAAAACCGTGACAGAGAGGAGGGGAGAATGCCGTGAGAAAATTGAGAGAAATAAGAGATTTTGGTGTGAGTTCTTGCATTGTGTAAGGTGGTATATATAGGCTCAAATGTGTAGGAATTAAGGTAACAACTTGTAGAAGAAGTATGGTAAAGAAGATAGTTTAATAACTAAGGAAAGTTTGGTTTATGGTGATTAAGGAATAAATAAAATTACGTAAGTAGATTGATTGTGAAATAAAAAGATGGTAAGTAGTGAGCTTTCTTGGGGCATATTTAAGAGGAAATCTAAGGCAATATATTTTATGATCATATCTTTGTAGGATTAGAAAAAGGATTTAAGGAAATAAGAAAATTCAAGGAATATGATTACATACAAACTTAACAAATATAATCTCCCCTAATTACTATAGAGTGGCCAAATATATTGAGCTTGGTCATGCTCAATATTTTCGGACCTTATTCAATAGTTTAGGGAAGCTTTTGCTAGATTTTGAAGATTAAAAATGATTGTGTAAATAATTTATTTTGTAAGAAATACTTAATTAGACAATCCTAATTTAAAACTAACAAAAATTAAATTATTAGTTTTAAATAGAAATATTACCTTTAAATATAAATAGGCTTTGTCTTTTGGTGAAACTAAAAAGACTTACAGGCTTTGTATTGTGTGACAGAGGGAGTAATAATTAGGAGGCGTGATGGACCGCTACCTGGTATGGACACGTGTGTCCAATACCAGGGGTAAATCCGTCAATTCCTCATAAAAGTTGCCACAATAACTCAAAGTTGTTACTGACTGTAAAATTGAATCTCTCTCCTCTCTCTAGAAGTTACTACTATAAAAAAGACATCTCCTTTTTCTCTCTCTAACTTTCCTCTCATTAACACCACCACCAAAACCAAAGATTGTAATTCAACCATACCAGAGAAAGAAAATCGTCATTATCATCTTCTTCTTCATCATCAATTACACGATGGTTTGGATTATTGCACCGCCTTACAACCACCACTATCGGATGTCCAATAACATTATACAAATCAATAGTAGTAGTATACAATCAACAATAACAGTATATTAATTAACAATAACAATATAAACTTAACCTAAAACCAAGTTTATAAAACGATAACATTTAAATTAAACCCATGAAAATTCCAAAAAACAGAAAGCATATAAACCCAGATTCACAAATAAATAAAATAACTTTTAATTATACTAATTAGACAATAACAGTATACTAATAAAAAATAATAGTATAACAATTAACAATAACAGTGTAAAATCAATAATAGCTATGACTGCCAAATAATTTCCGTCGTCGACTTCAACCTAAACATCCAAAGCTTAGATGAATAATCATCCTACCTGATTTGTATATTATTTACAAAAGCTTGTAAATTCCATGGAAATAGATCTGAGCTTTGCGCTTAATTTCGTTCCACTAGGGAGCTCGACTTTGCCTCGAGATTTCCGATTAATAGCCATTATATTTGGATTCTCCTCCATATCTCCGGTGAATAGCCACTAGCTATGATGCCATTTTGGGAACTCCCTTTAATCCTCTAGTGTTTTTTCATGGAGAAATGGTTTACTTAACTTTTTACCCCTTTACTTTTCTCCCCTTTTTTCTTTTTATTAAGCTTCTGATTTTCTTACCCTACCCTATTCCTTTTTTTTTTTCCATTTTCATTTATCTTTAAAAAATATAAAAAAATTATTTTTTTATTCAAGTATGGGGCAGATGGTGTCCATACCAGGTATTGGCCCATACTTCCTCGAGATGAGACGTATGGCTATTACACCTTATGCTTCAGCAGTAGGGTCGATAATGTATGCCATGATTTGTACAAGGTCAGATGTTGCATATGCTCTAAGCATGTGTAGCAGGTTTCAGGCAAATCCAGGTGATGCACACTGGACAGCTACCAAGAACATCCTTAAGTACTTGAGAAGGACAAAAGGAATGTTTCTAGTATATGGCGGCAAAGATGAGTTGGTTCTCAAAGGCTATACGGATGCAAGTTTCCAAATAGAAAAAGATGATTTCAGATCCCAATCTGGGTACATTTTCTATCTGAATGGAGGAGCAGTGAGCTGGAAGAGTTCGAAGCAAAGCACTTTCGCAGACTTTACGACAGAATCATAGTATTTGGCTGTTGTTAAAGCAGCTAAGGAAGTAGTTTGGATTAAGAAGTTCCTAACTGAGCTGGACATTGTACCAAGTGCTCAGAAAGGAATTGAGTTACATTGTGACAACAATGGCACCATTGCTCAATCAAAGGATCCAAGGTCACATTTCAAATCCAAACATGCTGAGAGGAAGTATCACCTCATTCGAGAGATCGTTGGCAGAGGAGATATCAAGATGTGCAAAGTTCATACGGATGAGAACATCGCCGATCCACTTACTAAACCCCTTCCGTTGCCTAAGCATGTGAAACATACTAGTGCAACTGGATTGAGGTTGATGATGTAATTTAAGTTGTATTTGCTTTTTGAGAAAAACTTATTACATATGTAATACATTCATTTGTATAATTATGTTTAATCAGAAATTTATTATTTCTGTTATTTAATTATGGTTTTTGATATTAAATAAAATGTCCAAAATAATTATGGATTGATGGGCTCATCAAGTTAATAACCTGGTGAATGAAACCCCACAGGTGAACTAAATTCATACATTATTTAAAGTTTCTAGTTCGAAATCATTAAAGTGGACATAAATGATTTCAATAAATGGACTAGCATGTAAGATTGATTGGATAACGCAGTTTCATGGGCTATAGGAGCGTAGTGAAGCTCGGTCAATCACATGGGTATGCCTGAATGATGCATGACCAAACTATAGACCTACTTTGAATTTCAAGTATAGAGTTTCCGGATATATTAGTGGATTCCTTTGACATGAGTGGAACATTGATTCCATTCAATGATTGATTTGACTGTGGTACATTCAAACGTCTTCCCGTAACTAGAGATTATAAGGGATGTTTCCCAGTTACTTCAAAAGTTGAGTGGGAGATTTGGTGGCCACAAGATTGGATTGAGTCTACCTATTTAATTAGGGATGTGTCTTGGCCCCTTGAAGAAGGAGAATTCAGAAAATGCATGGCCGTGCTCAAATGGATTATATAGTAATCATTTGTTTTGTAATTCTAACTCAGATTTCAAGAAAAGATTTGTAGATTAATATGATCACAACATGAGATGCAATCATATTATCAAATCGACACACATTGACTTAAGGAATTTGAATATTGCGCACTTGTCTTAGACAAGTGGGAGATTAAAGGAATTATGTCTTCGATAAGTGCAATTACTAGATATATCAAGGATCACTATTATGGTGATAATAAGTTCGTTCTTTTGGGTCGTCATTGTCTATTGTTAGATTATGATAAATGATCTTTGGGCTAGTAAAATAGTCCAAAGCCCACTAGAATGGACAATTGGTGGTTTGTACACCCGGGCGTACCATGCGCATGGTACACCCAAATTAAAGCGGAAAGAATATAGCAAATAATTTTAAAGTACATCATGAATTTATAAAAGAACATATCACTAAATTAAAATATAAAGAACACGGTATATTATGAGATACTTATTATCAAAAAGGTAAAACGTAATTATGAATTGAGTTTTACCAATAATTTAATGTCAAATCATTTTAAAATATTACATTTGAATCAGAAAATATTCAGATATCAAAAATTTCTCTATCTAAAATTAATTTTACTCAGATATAATTCAAAATTTCTTTCTTAAATTTCAAAAATTCAAAATTCAAAATATAATAACATATTATATAAGTAAAAAGAACATATATAATTTGTATTATTATGTACCCAAAGAACATAATTTGTATTATTATAACCAAAGAACATGATTAATATATATTACCTTAAAGAACATTGTTTGTATTGTAAAGAACATTTAGTTTAGACTCAAAGAACATATTGATCACACTTAAAAAATATATTTCATTGCAATTAAAAAAATGATAAAAGAACATTCATCAAAATAGGAAGAACATCATCTTCAACCTTAGAAAATAACACCAAAATATAAAAATTGAAAACCAAAAATATTTGAAAATACCTTTTCTCTCAACAACAAATTTGTCAATTACATCGATCTTTCAATTAAATGATTCATCAAAACGATAATATCAACTCCGAAATAACATTAAATCACTTTAAAATTCAAAATTTTACCATAGTTTCTCTCTCTATAAACCCAATTTCTTTCTCTTAACAAAAAAAATGAAATTTTGTTTATCAAAAGTAATATGGAATGTAAATAATGAATAAGGAATAAAAATAACAAAACAATCTTTAAAATCAAGAGGAGAATCGTTTTGATTTTTTTTTTTTTTTTTTTTTTTGCTCGTGTACTTTGTATTTGTATACAATGTTCTTTCTGCATTTTTATAACTCATGTATTTTGACCGGGTGTACCATGCTCATGGTACACCTGGGTGTATGATGAAATTTTTAAGAATGGATCCTATGAGGTCACACAACAAGGGTATTGGGTTAAACAAGTAAGAGGTCCATTAATGGGCCTCATGAAGATATGACTTACCATGAATGGGATTGGGCTAGAGTAGTTAGATTAGAGTTAAGTGTTTGGGCTTGATATGGAATCTTATTTAGAGTTATGATCTATAAATAAGATCCATGTTTAGGGTTGCATTAAGACACAATTAACTTACAGTAAATTGTGTAACAAGGCAACTAATCCCAAAACCCTAAGCTCTCACTCTCTCGTCACGCACGCCCTCCCCCCTTCACCGTCCGTACACTCATCCACCATCCCTTGGTGGCGCGTGGTGTCTCGTGGTGGTGGTTCTTGGTTGGTCCGTTCCTCTCCTCTCCGTAGAAGGTTGATTGGAGCATTCAGTCACGACTAACTAGCATTAATTAGTGGAGGTTTAATATGTGCCCGTGGACCAAGTAGAGGAATCACGCTTGGGGTTCTTTGTCTCCCTTGTTCTTTCTCGATTACACATGGAATCACGCTTCAAAGGTATAATTACTTGTTCTTTATGTTCCTGGTTATTAGATACTTATGAATGTGATTCATTCAATTTGCTTATAGTATCTAAAGTCCTACAAGTTTGCCACTCACATTTTATCACTTGGTTTCGTGAATAGTAAAAGTGACACTTCTCTTTTTATTTTCCGCCGCGGTATGGAAACTGCCTATCTATTATTGTATGTTAATGACATCATTTTGGCATGCTCCTCCTACCATTTGCGAAAGAGAGTCATTTCTATCTTGAGTGCTGAGTTTGCCATGAAGGATCTCGGTCCTTTATCTTCATTTTTAGGTATCTCTGTTACTCGTACTCATGAGCACATGTTCCTCTGTCAATGGTCCTATGCTCAAGAAATTCTAGCTCGTGCTGATATGTCTGGTTGTAAGTCTGCCTCCACACCTGTTGATACTAAGTCTAAGTTAAGTGCTATCGGTGGCAAACAGCTTGACAATCCCACTCTCTACCGTCAGTTAGCATGTGCCCTCCAGTATCTTACATTAACCAGGCCTGATATCTCCTATGCTGTTCAACAAATCTGTTTATTCATGCACGATCCGCGTGAACCTCATTTCCTGCTCTAACGGGTTCTGCGATATGTCAAGGGCACTCTTGATTATGGTATGCATTTTTATTCTTCTCCGGCCTCTAGTCTTGTTTCTTACACCGATGTTGATTGGGGTGGTTGTCCTGACACTCGTCGCTCCACATCCGGTTATTGCATATTCTTGGGTGATAATTTGATATCTTGGTCGTCAAAACGACAAGCTACCTTGTCCCGTTCCAGTGCCGAGAGGCTGATTACCGTGGCGTCGCTAATGTACGTAGTTGCGGAAACATATTGGATTTGGAACTTACTTTTGGAACTTCATTGTCCTTTACGACATGCGATTATTGTCTATTGTGATAATACCAGCGCAGTTTACATATCTCATAATCCGGTGCAATATCAGCGCACGAAACATCTGGAAATGGACATTCATTTCGTTTGAGAAAAGGTGACCCTTGGTCATATTCGTGTGCTTCATGTTCCTTCTTCCTTGCAGTATGCTGATATCTTCACCAAGGGTTTGCCCATCTCTCTGTTTCAGGATTCCGTCCCCCTCCCGCTGCGACTGCAGGGGTGTGTTAGACATAATAATAATATAATATGTAAATATTATTTGTACATATTTATCCTTGTAGTGTATTAGGGTATTGGGTGTAACCCTAGAATAGCAATGTATATATACTCTGTGACTAATCAATAGAAGCCTCCAAGGGAGAATTATCCTATCTTACAACCTTATTAATAGTGCTTCTATTTATTTTATTTTTTTTTTTTTTTTTGGAAATGTAATGCAATACGTAGTTTTAGCTAATCTTTCTTTCAAAATATATAAGATATATTATTATTACCTAAAATCTTATGTCGATCAAATTATTTTAAGAAAATAGGGATGGAGAGAGTTATCAAGTGAGTACCAACATTGATGTTTTTGTCATAACTATTTTTATATAAAATACAATTCTCTTTTCTGTCAAAAAAAAAAAATACAATTCTCTTTTCTATATATAAATCATTTTAAACCTTACTAAAGGTTGCAATTCATTATAAAATTTTTGTTCAAAACCGTGCGTTGCACGGGATCTAAGCTAGTTGAGAGAATAAAGCTTGAAATTACCTTCTACAATACAGAAGGAGTATCAATTATGTGCAAAGTATCAATAAAAGCCAATTGGTCTTATACGGAGTACATATAATTATGTACTTAGTATAAAATTAATTAAAGAAAAGAAAAAAAAAAGGTCAAAAGTTAAATGCAAAGGCTAAAAATTTAATAGCAGCCTGTCTGGGTGCTAGGGTTTGATCTTGCATCTTTGGATGCCGAGATTTATAAGTTGGACATTACCATTGCGTCGTCAAGATTTTGTATAATTTTTAGGCATGCATTAAAACTCATATATTATTAAGAGCAAGTTTAGCCCCAAATCTTAAGACTTGGGGTGACATCATCATTTTGAGTCTTAAAATTTATGTTTAAGACTTTCCTTATTTTTCCTTTTAAATCTCAAGCAAGTTTCAAGTTGAGTCTTGAAATTTCAAGACTCAACTTAAGACTTGAGATTGGGACCCATCTTATTTTTATTTTTATTATCCTTTTTTTTTTACACTTTGTTCATTAATGTTGTTATTATATAGAAAATATAAAGAGATACAAAAAAAAAAAAAAAAAAAAAAAAAGATGTTATATATTTGAGCCTTAGGGCTAAAGTGATAAATTGGGACAAGTCTTAGGGCATGTTCTCTTCCATTGAAATTCAGTTCAGTTCACTTCAGTTCAGCTCTTAATTTATGTCTAATGATATTGCTAATGATATAAAGCTAAATTTCATTCTTTTAAGCTCTTATTACAACGACGACGACAACAACAACAACAACAACAACAACAACAACAATAATAATAATAATAATAATAATAATAATAATAATCAATAAGTAATAAATAATAATAATTATCATCAATAAATAATAATAATAATAATCATCATCAATAAATAATAATAATAATAATAATAATCAATAATTAATTATAATAATAATAATAATATTGATACAATTCATTATTCAAATGGTTCTATTTTTTTGATACACATTTCTAATGTTAATCTCATTGAGAAAATTAGAGTACTACACAACTTAAACTAATTTTCATAGTTAGTTAGTTCTTCGTCTTCTTCTTGTCCACCAAGCTCCTCCATTACCTCGGCGTTCCTCTGAACTGACTCCCATATCTGATCAGTTATTTCTTGTCGTACAATATCCATAGCTGCTTTTCTGTTAGGATCGTACATAGTATGATCTTCTCTTCGCTCCATGAATTCAACTTGGTGCATGAATGGAATCCCTAGTTCATGTAAACGAATAAAATTGTGTACAATACAACAAGCAACGATTATTTGCAAATGAAAACGTAATTCCATTTGCGGCATCAATTTAGGTTGTAGAACCTTCCACCTATTTTTCAGAATCGCAAAAATCCGCTCAATTACATTTCGATAAGACGAGTGTAGGTAATTGAAATGCTCAAACATTCCTTGTGGAGGACCTGATCTCTTGAAATTAGGCAAATAAATGATACCTCAAATCACGTCCTGTATGGGGACTCAAGTACCCGAGTGTATTAGGATACGCTGAATCGACTACATAGTATTTTCCTGTGCAATAATGATAATATTAACGAAACTAATAGATTTTCCCATTTTATTCATGAAATTTAGTTTGTACCAGGCGGTGGATGAGGGAATCCCATTCTTGCTTCTCCTAAACTTCGCTTCCAAACGGTGCTATCATGTGCACTGCCTTCGTAGCCTACGTTGATGTGAGTAAACAACATGTTATGTGAACACATTGCCATCACATTCCATGATTTATCCCCTTTTTGATCTTTGTAGGCCTTGCCCACAGCATCGGCAAGAACTGCATGTATGAGGGTACCATCAATGGCACCAACACAATCCTAAGCACAAAAGTGAACATGGTTGTTACATAGACACTAATCATCTTGAAAATTTAATGTGAATGAGTACCTTAAAGAAAGGCCAGAGTTTGTTGTTGTTTTGAATTTCAGGAGGTGTTTCATTCAAACTTTGATAAGGTCGAATTATTTGAGTTGACAATGTCTGCAATGCCTCTAACACTTTGTGGAAATACCTCGAAATAGTACATACCCCATGTTGAAATCTTTCAGCAGCATCACGAACGGAAGCAGGTTTGGCAAGCATGTACAAACCTATCCCAAGTTGCTCTTCAATGTGCATATGTTTACCAGTACCATCTGTCAACAATTGTTGTGCTTTGAGGACATTAGCAAGACTTATAAATATTTCTCTACTTAGCCGAAGTTGTTCTTTACACAAATTATGATGGCCTGTCAGCATCCTATGAATCCATTGGCTCCCCGTTTCCCCACCAACATGCATAGGTATCCGTTCAACTTGGGACGTCAATC
Source organism: Chenopodium album (assembly GCF_948465745.1). Taxonomy (NCBI): domain Eukaryota; kingdom Viridiplantae; phylum Streptophyta; class Magnoliopsida; order Caryophyllales; family Amaranthaceae; genus Chenopodium; species Chenopodium album. Next base: position 7,621,540 of record NC_137844.1, on the reverse strand, counting down.
TCCGTGGCTCATACAATGCTATACGTGTCAAACTTTCTTGCACCAACTCATCATCCATTCTACATAACCAACAAAATATTTAACGCAAATTACTTTATACGAAATTTAAAATAAAAAGGATAAATAAAAGTTGATACATAGTGGTCACAAAAGTTGATACAAACACACATAACAGAAATAATTTAACCGAAATCATCCGATCATATTACAACAACATATGTTGTAATTAAAATCCACAATGAAAATCTGATCACAAACATAAAAGCCGGCAAAAAGTCACAAAATTCCAACCTAACACACTAGTTGTCATACATCAAGACATCTTTAGATATCAATGAACTGAAAGAGGTGTCTGGCTTATACGTAGTATCTAGAAGCGTACAATGCTTCCTGATGAAGTGAAGTCTCCCTTCATCAGAACGCAAAGCGGTGAAAAGATCAATGGCACCGGGATTTTTGCGAAAGCTATCAAGAATATCTACAGCAAAGGCTTCCCCATACTGTTCTAAAATCCCCATGGAGTCCAAGATACTGAGAACTTCATCAAAAGCATTTTTGGGTTTAGAAGATTGACTCAAAGAGGATCGCCTCAGTACATCAAGACACGCATCAATATCCTCTTCCCTAGACTTTTTACCAGATATTCTATAAGGCTGGCTGTCAATGCTTTTACGTTTTTTTTAGTCACTTCAGGCAACAGGAGGCTGGATGGCAATGTTGGGGGTTTGGGTTTCATCTCCCTGAACATCATCAGAGTCACCTGCTCCTTCATCTTCAACTTCAGCAACATCTTCCTGTTCTTTCTGCCCAAGTGAAGCAGGTGTAAAACTTAAATCACCAGTTGCACAACCACCTTTCAAAATGTTATTCCATTCTTGCTCATTCTCGAATGGAGTCCTAAGAAGGGATCTTCCGTTGGCTTTATATTTCTGAAAAAGGATTCCATTTCAAAGAGATGCATTAGTTGGGAAAAAAACATATGTGTACATTATAGAAATTTAAAAGGAAAAAATACTCAACAAGTACCTTAGAAAAGGCTAGCCATTTTTCTGATTGAAGATCAACTAGAGGGCAATTATTCGGCCCCCATCCAAGACCAGTCCATCTCTTCAATTCTTTCCAAGCTTTGTGTTTTTCTTTCATACTCGAGAACCAATTCTTAATAGAAACGTCTGAAAATGTCTTTCCTGTTCGGGTGTTTAAAATATTTGCAATATTATCCCAATCAACTTTCCCCCCAGCTGGGGTGACATGTTCCGGCAGGATTCCCAAAAGTATGGTCACAATGTCCGAAGTGAATGATGCTCGTTTGGTACTCATTGCAAACAAGATATGGCTAAACATCAACCAAAGTAACAAAACAAACATTACACCACAAACTATGCCTCACAACTGTTAAATATATGTGATATATGTGCATATATATCTTTCGGTTATGTGAATATGTTTTCTGTTCCTAGTCTTTTATATATTAGATAAGACTAGTTTATGTTCCTTAGAATTAGGCGTTGAACATGCTACTGTACTCCATAGTTTTAGGCCAATAGCATATATTGTTTTTTTGTATATATATCACTGAAAGTCAATAGCAATCCTCTGATGAATTATTTCTATTAACAACAAATTCAATTTGCAATTTGCAATTAAAACATGTGTAACAAATCCAATTAGCAATGAACCTAACAAATTAAATTCAATTTAAAAAAAATAACTACACTGCAATTCAAAAACTAGGCAATTAGAAATTAATTCAACAACTATTCAATTCATAATTCAATTCATACTAAAATTGTAACCAACAACAATAAATAAAAACTAACCAAAAGGAAGAATATTCAGCTAACAAAACAGATCTATCTAATACGAAAGGAGGAATGATACTAACCTATCTAAAACAGAACTATCTAAAACAAACTAGGCGGAGGAATGATACTAACCTTAGCTTGGACACCTTCAGGTAGCAGAACAGCCGTCGAAAAATCCAATCAACCGGCTGGGCACTGCCGATCTAGTGGACTACAGGAGGAAGGAGAAAGCTTCTTTGGGGTTTTTTGTGTTTGTTTGGGGCACCGCCGATCTGGTAACTACAGGAGGAAGGAGACAGCTTTTTGGGGTTTTTTTTTCTCTTTATTTGGGGTTAGATACTAGTTAGATACATGTATTAATTAAAACAATAAAGAGAGTGGGTTGGGGTGTTAGACTGTTGGGCCGTTGGCTCTGTTAGATTTTCGTTCCATCTTTTTCGTTTTTTTATTATTATTTTTTTTTTAAATTTGTTTAAATGGGTTAGATACATGTAAGTGTTTTGTGTTCTTTTGTCATAATACTATTTTATTTTTAAATTAAATAGTATATGTGTTTAAAATGTTTTGGGGTTTCAAGTTTTTAATATATTTTCCATAAATTTTATAATTATATAGTATATTTTTCTTAAATATTTTAATATGTACATTTGTATATACACATATGCATAGTAATAAATAATCAAAGATCACTAATCCGTAGTTAAAAATCACTAATTAATAAGTTCAGTTCAGTTCAGCTCAGTTCAGTTTAGTTCAGTTCAATTCAGTTCAGTTCATCTGAGTTCAGTCAATCAGAACATGCCCTTAGTGAGTCTTAACAAGAATTTGATGACATCATTTTCAATGGGGACCACCGACCACCAAAAATGATGTATAAGACTTGAGGCTAAACTTGCTCTAAGCATAATTTCTTCCTTTTTTTTTTTAAAGTGGGGGGTATAACTGTCCCCCCTTGTCCCACCCTAGCTCCGCCCCTAGCAACCCCGTGAAGCATAGGATTCACAAAAAATGCATTAAAATAGAGTAATTAGAGAACAAAGAGCCAAGACATTGGACCTAAAAAAAAAAAGAGCTAAGACATTGATTTCTCACAATTTTAAGGCTCAAAACCACTCTAAAATCATCAGTACGAAATTACAAGTAGGGCTGGCAATCAGGTCGGGTCGGGTCGGATTCAGGTTGACCTGATTAGATAAACAGGTCAACACCCCTTAACCTGAACCTGATTTGTTTACATAAACGGGTCAGAAATTCTAACCTGACCCAACCTGTTTTATAAACGGGTTGACCTGAACCTGACCCATTTAACCTGAATTTTTATAAAGTTATTTATGAGTCTTAAAAATAAAAACCAAACAAAATCGTTGTTTACCCAACTAGAATTAACACACTGTAACCGTTAATATTCTTAAAAAATTGAATCATTTAATACGTATTTACAATCACAATCTAATACTTGTACTCCCTTCGTTTTTAAATACTTGTTCCATTTCTCCATGCGCGGAGTTTTAGGAGATGGAGAAAGGAATAAAATATGGAGATAGTGGGTTTGTTGAAAAAATAAAAAATATAAAAAAAACAAAAGTAGTGGAGAGAATTGGAGGAAAGAGAATATATGCTGGGTCCACTAGGTGAGAGAAATTAATTAAATATTGTAAAAACTTTCTAAATAAGGAAATGGAGCAGGTATTTAAAAACGGCCGCAAATGGAAAGTGGGACAAGTATTTAAAAACGGAGGGAGTACTACTTTGTATAAATTTAGTATTACAATTTATACTTAAAGTGATATTGAGTGAGCTGCCATAAAGGAGATCAGGAGAGTCTAGTAAGGATTAAAGAGTAGAGAGACTGTAAAAATGTAGAATCAATTTCATTTAGGGGTTAGATTATACTTATATGACTATGTATTGCATTGGGGTTGGCCCAAAAATTTGAATTTGCTAATGGGTTAAACAGGTCATGATCAGGTTGGTCCAACCTGTATTTTACCCAAATTAGTTAAACGGGTTAGGTGGGTTATTTTCGGGTTGGGATTTTCAACCTGAACCTGACCCGCTTATTTTCAGGTTGGGTTCGGGTTGACCCATTACATAAACGGGTTGAAAACTATAATCAAAACCCATTTATATCGGGTTGAGTTCGGGTCGATTGTCGAGTCGGGTTAGCTTTTGCCAGCCCTAATCACAAGCGATCATTTTTCTTTAAATTTTCTAAATTACTTTTGAATTTTTCACATACCTTGTACTTTTATTTAATTTTCCTTATTCAACTTTTGTCTATAATTATACTTTTTTCACTTTTTTAATTTTGATGTATTTCATTCACTTTCTTATCATTTCTTAAATACCAAAATAAAACACAAACATGAAATATAAATTTCGACGGAATGAGAATTACTTTTTTACATTGACAAATTACAACACAAACACGTGAAGACGAATAGAGACACACACACCTCAAATTCTCCCTGAAGCACAAACTCCAAAATAACCAAATTTATTTCGACAACACGCACAAAATCAAGGAAAGATAATTCAGATAAACTCCAAATCTCCCAAAAATAACCATATTAGTAAAACGTATCATCATTTTGGCTAACTGCTATTCTGCTAAAGAAGGTTATGCTCCCAAAATTACATTAGAAAAGTTAACTTATGTCATAAATCTAACTGTTGGCACTGCTTAACCACTAAGTTTTAAAGTAAATTATCATTTTTAACTCCATTGGTTGTCAAAAAAATTAAAATAAAAATCTCCAATCTTTCTTTTTACTTAGGGCTTGTTCAGTTCAGTTCAACTCTAATAAGTTCAGTTCACTTCTTATCTTAATTTCCTTCTCTCATAAAACATTCAGTTCAGTTCAACTCCAATAAGTTTAGTTCAGTTCAGTCCAGTTCAGTCAATTAAAACAGACCCTTAATTAAAATGTTTCTCTTGACATGTGCTCCTTTTTTTTTTTGAAAGAATGCTCAACTGCTCAAGCGAGCAGGATGACATGTACTCCTTTTACTTGCTTCATCTTTCATGACACATATTCCCATATAAATTTTTAATTAGTAATATCTTTAAATATCAATAAGTATAAACTATAACAGTTTAAAATTAATAATCTATTTATTGAAACGATTCTAACAAATATCTACTAATTTTAATTTACTATATATAAATTACAAATATTAATCAAAGTATGTAGGTCAAATGAATAAAGAAAATAGGTGTAAATGGAGCAAATAATAAAATACGGAAAGAGTATCAATTCTTTGGAATAAAAATAATAATAATAATAATAATAATAATAATAATAATAATAATAATAATAATAATAAACCTTGTGTATTATTCATTGTTATCTTTCTTGTAATACATATCCTTCACATAATGTACTTGTATGTAGGGTTGTACAAAGTGCGGTTTGCGGTTTGAAAATTGCGGTGCGATTTTGAAAATGACCAATGGTGCGATGTCCAAAAAAATTTAGACCAAACCACACCACAAACTGCACTCTAATGTTATTTGCGGTTTTTATATTATAATTTTTATTAAAAATATAAAAGAGCTAAAATGTATGAGCTAATTTTTTACTATTAGCTAATTGAAGGTTAAAAAAAGAGTTTAACATTTGAATTATAAATTAATAATTACAAAATAAAACAAAAGTTTTGTTTTTAAAAAATAAAAAATTATAATTTTAACAAATTGGTTAAACTGTGCACCACATCAAACCGCATTTTGGGTACGGTTTGGTTAGAAGTGCGGTTTGAAAAAAATACAAACCACAATTTTGTGGTTTGGTGTGGTTTAGGATCCAAACCGCACCGTGAACACCCCTACTCGTATGTTAGATTATGACAATGTATAGTCATTAACTTAAAACTTTAATTTGGATATAAGTTTTATATAAGTGTAACCTTTAATTAACATAACATAATTAGTATATTTGTTTCATTTAAGTATAGACAGCATTTAGGGGATCAAATACATGCAATGACTAATAAGAGTGTGGAATTAATAAGTACGTACGTAAAATTGTACTCCATAGTATATAAGCTAAATTTTGTGTTTTATAAAAAAATTAACAAGCTTAACTTCATACTCCCGTATACCATTTTGAAAAGTGAGGGGAAATAATAATACAGTACATACTCCATTTTGAAATCAGAAAGAAACCAAAAAAAATTAGATACAGTTCTGTAGCATACTAGGCATACCCTTTACGGTAGTAAGTCCTCTACTATGTGAGCTGTGTGTCTCTATATTGCGAGCATTTTCCACTCCGCCGCCTTTTTAGTTATTCTTACACCTTGATATACTACTCCGTCTTCAACTTTATTTTCAAAATCTGGTAATATTATTACAAATTCAGGTATAAATTTTGAGTTTTAATTTGTTTTTGTTTTACAAAATATTGTAGATCAACATAGTTTTTTTTTTTTTTTTTACAGGTCCAAATGTAACAATGTCTTCCCACTTAAAGGTGAGTTTTTTAGGTCATATCTTCATTCAATTCATTTCTTGATTGGGCAAAAGTATTCCCGTTCAGTAGCACTGATTTAATGATTTACATGTAATCTCTACTAACTCCATCAAGAAATAGTGTTAAATTTAATGAGTTTTTTTTTTTCCCCAAAAAATAGTGTTAAATTTTACTACTCGTTTATTTTAAAATTAAATTAACGATTGCATTAAAACTTATTTTTCAAAAATAAAATTTTGTCCAATAATAAAATGTTTAAATGGGTTTATTCAAAAAAAAATGTTAAAATGGGTGAAACTGGGTTTTTCATTTCGAGAGTTTTCGAACTTCAAGCTGGGTTTTTCATCTCGATTCTTCGCCGCAGTAGACATTCAGACCACCAACATATTCCCATCTTCCTCTTCTCCTTCTAGTATATCCACGGATTCTTTATTTTTATTTTCTTTTTTTTTCTAAATGTTTTTCATATACTCCATATCTTTTTTAAAAAAAAAATTTGTTGGTTTTATCTTATTTTATTCTTTTTATTTGGACAGGAATTTATATTTTCTGTATTTTTGTAAATTTATATTATGAATTTTCCATCTTTTGGTAAAATTTTCTTTTCTTTTCTTTTTTTTTTTTTTTTGAGGGGATCAATTTATTTATTTACAAGATAAGCCTCGTGCGATGCACGACATAAAAAATTTATTTGAAATAAATATTTATTTTACATATACTTCTCGTGTGAGATAAATTATAAAAACATAACCATTAATTGCAATGCTATTTAGATCTAACTAATTTTGAAGAATAGTACTCCGTATAAATTTACGTAAATTATGCAATACGAAGTACTCTTTAACCGGGAGTAATTATATTTTGAAGCCAAATAGTAACTCACAAATTCATCATAATATAATATATGGAATATAATATAATACAATAATTGTTTTTTAAAAAAAAACTATTGTAATAATTTAAGGTAAAAAATAAAAATAAAATATGATGTCAACAACTAATTTAGGCGGGAAAAATTTTAAGCACAACTTGACATGTGAACAATTTGAAAAAGTGATGATGTCAGCAGTTGTTGTTTTAGTTTATTTATAGATTCGTTTATTTTGATTTCTTGTTTTATGCTCTTCATTTACGTGTTTTTAAATTATTAATTACACCAAGTATTTTCATATTCTTCCTATAGTACTTTTTATTTACCATTAAAAAAATTTGTTTGAAGAATTTCTGCCCATATAGGAAGTATGCGTTATTATGATGATGACAACAAAGCACTATACATTTTATCCCCATAGAACTAATAAATTTACCCCTATAAAATTTTTGATATGAGTAATTTGTTTAAGATGAGGTAAGATTAATTTTTTCAACGAGGGATAAAAAAAACCAACACAATTAAAAGGGCTTGCCCCAGTCTCTCATACGAAGAAACAAAAATTGTTTCTCACATGTCATTTTCGTAAATAAACCAATAACTTTATTCAATCACCATCAATTATGGAGCCCACAATAATGAAAAAGTTGTTAATTTATTTACAAAAATGCTATTGTGAGAAATAATTTTGCCCCAATTTAAAATACTTCCATAGAATTTAGTGGGGGTAAATTAAACGGCAAATTATATATATATATATATATATATATATATATATATATATGTGTGTGTGTGTGTGTGTGTGTGTGTGTGTGTGTGTGTGTGTGTGTGTGTGTGTGTGTGTGTGTGTGTGTGTGTGTGTGTGTGTGTGTGTGTGTGTGTGTGTGTGTGTGTGTGTGTGTGTGTGTGTGTGTGTGTGTGTGTGTGTGTGTGTATTTTCTACCATTTAAAAACTTACATTACTGTATTTTAATGTACCCCCACAAAAAATATTAGTTCTACAATTTACCATCTAAGTAGAAATAAAAATTGATTTTTATCACAAACTAAAAAAAAAAAATTAAGTTTATATTTTACCTCATCTTAAACAAATTACTCATATCAAATTTTTTTTTTATGCAAAAACACACACACACACACATATATACATATATATATATATATATATATTTTAAAATGATTTTGTGTCTTATACATTTACATGACATTAAGAAAATCTGGCAGGACATGTGGTGGATACTGGAGAAGTAAAGGTCATACAATATTGTTATGATATCTTCATTTGACATGATGTTTTGAATGTTTTTTTTTTTTTTACTATGTTTTTACCTTATTTGTACACTATGAGTAATTTATAAAAAAGAAATTATCAATTGAGATGTTAGATTCATATTAAAATTGACATTTACTTATTTTTAAACAATGTATGTATATATATTGACATTTACTTTCCAAAATTGTTATTTGTTACATTCATGCTGATCTAGTTTGCTTTAATTTCCGTTCCAAAAAAAAAAGTCTGCTTTAATTTAGTAACAAAAACATATCTAAAATTATGGTAGACCCTTTTTTTTTAGTTGACACGTAGCTCTTTTTAGTATAAGTTTTCGAATGATTTGATCCTTTAATACATATAATTAACTTGATATCCATGATGGATTGATTTATATACTCTATTAAAAAGAGAAAGGGAGGGGATCGTCATCTTTTTTTGGAAATTCACACATAGATTGATGAGAAGGAGGAGGCAATTGGAAGATCTACTTTCCTTCTCATTTACGGAGTAATAAACAAAATCCTTCCAATATTGGATAGAAAATACAAGCTAACTCTTTTCCTATGTTCCTTTCCTTTTCCTTCTTTCTATTTCCCTAAGTTCCCTTTTTCCTCATAATCTGAATAGTGTATAGATTAAAAATATTATACTGGATTTGAATAGTACTGGGTATACATAAGATGGTTTATCATAGCTTGTCGAGACTCCTTATCATTGCATTGTGTGAGTTTCGCTCTCAAGCTCCTTTAGCGCTTAGATGGTAACGACTCATTGCTATATTCATCGATCATTTTCTCATACTAGGTATGGTTTATATTTGTCACTTCCTCACATGAATAATAATTACATAAATCATACAGACGTACAAGTTGGTCAAGTACCATATAAGTTACAATTAATAAACCCAATCCCAAAAAAATTCCCATTAGGTTGAAAAGGTTTTGTAACTTGTTTCATTGTTAAAGACAATGTAATGATCCAACTATTTTGTACTCTTAAGGATAGAATTATGAGGATCACTTAAGACAATGTCATTATAAATTAGGAAGGATCACACTGTCGAGAGAACTGTTTAAGTATAGTCGGATTACGAGAATTATAAGCTAGCTAAGGGATTGTCATTTGTAGTATTGAGACTATTGACTGTATTGAACTAGTACTCCATTAATACCTTTACAATAAAAAAAAAATATGTAAGATTTTCGTGAGAGGCACTTGGATATAAATATGTTTATAATATTCTGTCTATAGTGTGTTGTGGGGTTAAGGTCTACATTTCTCTATTAATCTCATTCATGATCTTATATACTTCGTATTATACATTATGAAGATGCTTACAATTGATAATGCACAGTTTTCTGAAAGTGATGAGCGGATTGCGCTATATGTTGATGCAGATAGATTGTTACGTAGGCTCCCATTCTTGATTGAGCATGCAGGAAAGACATGTACTGATTTTTTCATGGTATGTTAGTTATTCATTAACAAATTACGTGATGTTGTAGTAAATTTTATTTGTTAAAATGGTTTGATTATCTATTTTCACCTTAAATGTATAAGGCTTTGATGGGGAAGAAGGTGAAGGCTTTTACTTTAAGATCAGAAGCCAAGTATTTCAGTCCCAAGGCTTCAAAGCTTGATATTTTACGACATGATCTATATGGAGCTATTCCACAAGCTGATGGACTCAATATTAATTTGGAAAGTCAGTTCTTTGACCAAACTCCAGCTAATAAATCTTCAAGTTCTTTAGGCAGCCTAGGTGGTGTACTCTTGCGGTCTAATAGGTTTAGTGGGCCGTATGATCCCAGTATTGCTTGTTCTTTTATGCATCGCGATACATTAAGGAAGTACAGCTTGGATAGGATTGCAGAGGTATTGCACCGATTTTATGATAATGATTTCACATGTTGTATTGTGAAATTGATTGTTTGAGATATTCTTTGTTTTAAAGGAGATTGTTTGAGATATTGCTTTTTGGTATCACGCAACTGTTATTAACACTAGAGAGAGTTGAACACGAAGAAGGAGCAACATATGAGGTAATTTTTAGGAGCCATTGTACGCATTTTAATCAAAGTCGTACCTCATACCATGAAAACATACTATATATAAATTTAACAAGAAAGATCTCCATTGCGTTATTGCGTTATTGCGTTAATATGACAGACAAACCTTGATTCACAGCCGTAGCAGGGCCCCTTGATCAGTAGCCTAGTTTTCTTGAAAAATATTTAACCTATAACAAATAAAATTCCTACTATGATATATAAATAAGCAATAAAGCAAAGTAGATCAATGGTTTAGTAGATTGTTTAGTAGAGTTTCGTTTTGCCTCATTTTGTTTTCCTTATTTTTACATGTTTCTCTTTTGGTACTTCTTTCAAAATTTTGCCTCATTTTAAAGTTTTTCTTTCCTAAATTCTAATACAAATATATTTTTAGCATTTAATTATCTTATATAATATCCTCTCGTTCCATAATATAGTACATAAATCAATTTGAGACACTTAAAAGACGAAGGGTATATTATAAAAGTATCTAAAGTAAAATCAGAAAGTAGAAAATTTAAAAATAAACATAACCCATAAACACAACATTCTAACACAATAATTAAAAAAAAAAAAGAAAAATTTATAAATTGTAATCATTCTTTTAAATTTTTTTTTTCTTGGGAAAGAATTCTTATTAATAATATAGTAACACTATTCCTTATGAGCATATCCTAATTATGTGTTTTTTTATTTTATTTTTAACAAACAAAGTTATGTATATGATACTCCAATTCGTATGACCTTTTTTTCATTTTTGCTATTTATTTTCAAGTGATGATTTGTTGGACTATCGTGTATTCACATTCAATTCAATACAATATTGAAGTATAGTTTATTTATTAAATTGAATGTTATCGTGTAAACACCTAAATTTATAGGGCCCTTAATTGTTAGTGTGCCTTAGGCCCCTAAAAAGTCAGAAATGGCCTTGGCCTTGAACCTATTGCTACCTCTTTTTTTTTTTTTTTTTTTTTTTTTTTTTGTTAAAGAAGGAAATATATTAATTAAGGCCTGTCAGGGCTCAAAGTAACAACAATTGTAGTAGTAGCAGCAGTTAAGGGGACTAGGAGGAGATTGACAGAGTTTAAGTTTACAGACATAGGTTCCATACTCAAAGTACTAATAACACCCACATCCGGGTTTTGAATACTAGAGCTATCGAGAAAAGGGTTAGCAGCTAGCTTCCACAACACTTCATGCCTACCAAGCACCAGACCAGTTTGGGACGCCAACAGGTGGGCTTGAATCACCTGGCCTTTTGGGAGACACTGAACACCACTACTACATTTTCGACCAAATGTGACGGTAACAATAAGGCTAATGCAACGACCCTTTTATTACCGTTGCATTAGATAAGTCTAATACAACGGCTAATACATTTTAAATGTAAAGGTGGGGCTAACACAACGGCTTTAATAATCCGTTGCATTAGGGGGGCTAATACGACGTCTTGGAAGGCTATTGCAACGGCAATGGACAATGGTACAGCCTGTTTTCCGAAATTGGTGATTCCCGAGATTTTTTTTACAGTACTTCTTTTCCTCTATTCCACAAACGTGTTCCTATCTACTCCCCTCTCTCTAAATCTCTCTCCCCACTCTCTTTCTCTCTCTTCCATTGAAACTGTTCACCAAGCTTTTCCATTCACGCGCACTCGCTCTGAGCTTTCTCTCCTATATTGAAGCTGAGAAAAGGTATAGATTCTTCTTCGTAATCATCGAATATCAATTTGACAATCTAGGGTTTCACTCTCTTTAATTTTGTTGTTAGTATAAACAATTTAGGGTTCTTAAATTAGGTGGTTTATTGAATTAAATTTTGTGAATCACAATTTGAATTTTTGCTGGTAAGTTATTAGATTAAATTCATGACTAGGATTGTGTTTTTTTTTTTTTGTTCCATACATAATACTAATGGCTTTTAAATCGGTATTGCGGAAAATGGCTACGAATCTCTTGACCTCATCGCCCTCTCTTCATGAAAGCTGCTGAAAATGGCCTAATTATCGGTATTACTACTGTTGCTGAGGTTCAATTGTTACTTAACATTGTTGGTGAAATTTGTCGAATTGATTTAATCGCAAGCTGTAGGTATGCATTTTGAAATAATTGAATTTATTCTATATAATTTTTTGAACATTGCTCTGTTTAATTGTTAAATTCTATAATTTTTTAAAAAATGTATGTAAGATCAAAGATAGTTTTTCCCCTTATTTGATTGTTGTTGGGGCGGGGGGCAATTATATGGAGTTTTTGTTGATTCGTGTTTGGGTATCGATGGCGTAAAATCTGAGGTAACTTGTTAATTTCTCAGCCAATATGGTTTGCAAATTAGTTATTTTTGGAATTTGATTAATGAATTAATTGTTCCATCAAAGTGGGTTTTGGGTGTGGTTTAGTTAGCCATGAGTTTTGAACTTTTGATTGGGTGTGGTTTGGTTAGCATTATTTAGTAAAACATATAGTGTAGCTTTTATTGGTATTATTTGGTTTCTTTAGTTTTGCTGGATAAAAACAAGTTCTTACTATGTGACCTTGGCTTGAGTTTTTCTAAACTTTATGGTGGTTTTGTTGAGAATGATTCTTAGATTAAATCTGGACTTGAAATTGTATATTTTAGATGTAATTTATGTATTACTAATAGCATAATGGTGTAAGTAACCTTAAGTACTGACATGATCATCTTTAGCCTTTTATTAATGGTCATTGTTTGGACTATTGATTACTTGATTCAATACTATGGACTTTATTATGGACTCTAATTACAACTTTTGGTTAGTGGCACTTGACCTGGCCTTGGGTTGTATATAGGCACCTCTAGATTATTATCAGTCTTTTGAAGCTTTTAAATCTAGCTAATTGAACATTCATTTCACGTGTAAAATGTATTAGTTACTCTATTCATCCAACATCCTAAATTGAAGTTTTTTGTTTTCTAACTCTTGCTTTTTTTTGTTTATAGCAGGGGATAAATTACTAGATACTTTGAGGTATATCAATTTTTTTTTTCTCTTTTTCTATACAATATTGAAGTACTTATTAAAAACTAAATGTCATTCATCAATATACTTCCTTGATTTAACAAGTCCATTCATGACTTTAGTTTACATAAGTAAGCCATTTTCAAAGCAATGATGCTTCAACTCTTCAAGTACCTAAAAAGGAATAATCACTATGTTCATCGACTATAACAATTTTCATTCTATAGTTTTGTGATATGGCTATCATGTCATTAAACTTGTAGCTGTACATTCTTTCCCTTATACTCCGTAATATGTTTTTCATTCTTCACATTTAACTTTTATTATTCATTTGAGTTCCTGTGAATTATTGAACCAATTAATTTGCTAATTTTATGTGCAGTTTATACTTGTGTAATTTTAATTTTTGTTGTGATGTGATGCTGTGTTGAGGTCTTGTTGTTAAATTCGTTATGTTGCTATATGTTGCTTGATGTTGTCTCTAAAGCCCTGCATATTGCGGTTTTTGTCTGTATATTGCTGCTACCGCCTCTACTTTATATTGTTGTTGCTGCCATGTTGCAGTTGTATACTCCGTAGTAATATTCTTTTCGTGGTCTAACATGCTATTTAATGTTTATTATGTGGTGTTATATGCTGGTTATTAGTGTGTTTACTCTAAAGAAATAAGTGAATATGATATTAGCTATGCTGTTTACAAATCTCATTGGGTCTAATAATTGTTAATTTGATACAGTTAATTTTGATCCTTTTTTTTTTTTTTTTGCTTTAGCTTTGTCTTGACTACTTGTCTTCTAATCAAGGGTGCGGTTTATTTTATTTGTTTATTTTTGTATTAGGTAGTTCAGGAGCTAAATTTGGATTATAGATCTACAGGTTGAGATTTTTGCTTTATTTTATGGTTGTATTCATAAAATTGGATGGTATATATATACTAATTATGTATGTTGCTTATTTATCAATGATTGAAGACTGTAAAAAAAATTGATGCAAGGCATAAAGTCTTACAGAAAATTTGTAATTTTCTTCTTGACATGTTATGCAGGGACTATAATTGATAACATCTATACAGCTGGAGAATGGCTTTCAATTTATTATGGTGGTGGTTCTTGCTCAACCTCAAACTAATGTCACAATTTTGTTATTGAAGAATAAACATTTAGTTATAGGTGTTGTTTGAAATTTATTTTTGTTTAAGTCTGAAACTGTATACATGTACTATTGATTTTTTTAATCTCAATAAAATTTCCATTTAATTTCTCAAAATTGTCATTAATTATATAGTTTCTTATATACTTAGGTTTGCATATACTATATTGTTTCAAAAAAAAAAAATTATATATATATATAGGCCGTCGCATTAGCTACCTAACCGTTGCGTTAGCTTTATATGATCGTTGTATTAGCTAAATATGGCTAATACAACGGCTATAAGGATGCCGTTGCATTAGATATATAGCTAACACAACGGCACTAGTGTTACCGTTGCGTTAGGTCATTTTGCCGTTGCATTAGGGCTAATGCCACGCCAGCGGATGCCACGGTATGGAGGCGTTGCGTTAGGCCTATGACAACGGTTTAAGGGCTCTAATGCGACGAATTTAGGCGTTGCATTAGGCTTAAAATGTAGTAGTGCACTCAGTTCCTTTATCCTTGTTATCAACTCCCTGCAAACACTTGCAATGTTAAAGTATTTATCTCTGATTTTAGGAGCACCCACAATACTAGTAACATCAGTTCAGAACATATATTCACATCATCTAATAATTAAGTTTAGCCCAGACAGCAGCAACTAGAATGGCAAGAAACTCAGCAAAGTTGGCATCTTCAGATTTGGACTTTAACAAAAAGCCCCCTGACCACTCCTTAGAAGAAGTGTAGCAGATACCACCAACACCCACCTTATAGGTGTGTTGGTTAAAGAAGGCATCAACTAGAATAACATATTGTGAAGGAAAAGAGGGATGAATCAGCTTGCTAAAGGGGTCAGCTGGAAGGGTACAAGGTTGGGCATAGAAGTATTCAGCACGTAACCATTTAATAGATTTGGCAAAAGCTTGAAGGGGGGTATTAACTTGAGAGAAAACCCAACTATTCTTTCTCTTCCATATAAGCCAGCAAGACACGGCAAAAACTAGGGACCAAAGAAGACCATCATGTGAGTGAGGATGAGTCAAATTGACTCTAACCCAATCCTTAAAACTGATGAAGTTAAGATCAGGGGAATTAAGAAGCAGCCATGCCTTAACAACTCTTGGGCAATCCCACAAGACATGGGATGGGGATTCATCCACCACCTGGAAAAAAGGGCAAGATGTAGGGGTTGAGATGCCTCTTCTAGCCAAGGCTTGCCTGATAGGGATTGCATCAAGGCTTGCCTGCCATAAGAAAGTTCTTATTTTTGGAGGAATAGGTGCACTCCAAATTATGTTCCAGAATTCAAAGGCCGATTCACCTTCTACCCAAAAGACTCCAACCAAACCTTAGAATAGAGGCTAGAAGCATTAAAGGACTCCCCACTAGCATGAGAACATACAAGATTGTCTTCAGTGCTAGGGAGAATTCTGATGGGGTGGATCTTTTGTTTTATACCAGGTGGAAGGTGAGCAGAGATAGCAGAGAAATCTCATCCTTCTTGAGTGGACACTTGACCCACAGTAAGAGATTCATGAGAAGGAGTTAAAGGGCCTTGAATCAGGTGTCTAAGAGAGCCTAGGGAACACCACTTGTCATACTAAAATGAAAGTTGTGAATTTTTTCCAGCAATCCAAGCTGCAGAAGAAGAGAAAAGGTTCCACCCTTTTCCCATATCCGGCCATATATGAGAACCAGATTTGAAGGGTTTAAAGGTGGGTCTGTTAGCAATATACTTATGGTATATAACCTTAGAGGCAAGGTTATCATAGGAGTGCATTTTCCAGCATAGCTTAGCCATAGATATTTCATTAGAAATCACATAAACCTTACACCAAGGCCCCCAAATTAGGTTAGACCACAAACTTTTTTCCAAGCCACCATTGGAAGCTTTTTATGGTCAGGGCTAGCTCCCCAGAAATAGTCTCTAGTATTAGCATTAAGAGAATAAAGGATAAACTTGTGCATAGAAATGCATTGCATGGTATAAAGAGGGATGGAATTCAGGGTTGATTTGATCAATACAAGTCTTCTAGCCTTAGAAAGGAGGCAAGCCTGTTTTGAACCTTCTAGATGACAGGGAGAAGGGAAGACTTAGCATGCCTTCTATCACAGAGAAGGAAACCCAAATAAGTGCCCAAATCAGAAGTTGGGGAGACATTGAATAGGAGAGAGATCTGATCTCTTAGTTCAAGAAAGGTGATTTTGGAGAAATAGAGTTTGCTTTTGCTGGGATTCATCTTCAAGCCAGAGAGATAATGGAAGGAGTCTAGGACATGCATGACTGCATAAGCAGTTTGGACAGAGGCTTCCCTAAATAAGAGGATATCATCAGCAAATAGAAGGTGGGAGATGGAAAGAGAGGCTCTTGGAAACTTGAAGGGGTACCAACAATCTTCTGAGTAAGCTTCAGAGATCATCTCTAACAGTTGCTCCATGCACATGATGAAAATATAAGGGGAGATGGGTCCTCTTGCCTTATTCCCCTAGATGAAGGAAAAAAAGAGGAAGGATGGTCATTGAATAAGATAGAAAAAGTGTTGGAAGAAATGACACTCATGATGAGCTTGATTGACATAGCATCAAGTTCATGGTGGAAAAGGGTCTGATGAATGAAATCCCATTCTAAAGTGTCATAGGCCTTTTCAAGGTCTATTTTAATAGCAAAGAAGTCCTTTCTTCCCTTCTTAACTCTCATGGATTAGAAAATTTCCAAGGCCATTATATAGTTAACCTCTGTACCCCTGCTAGGAAGGAAGCTATTCTAATTAGAGGAGATCATAGAATGTAACATAGGCCTCAACCTATTTACCAGAATTTTAGTTACCACCTTGTAAAAAGTGGAGTAGAGACTGATTGGTCTAAATTGTTTGATGGTGTAGACACCCAAATGTGTCTCCCCAAAACCAAATCCAGTGATGAATACCTTTCACGTCATTTGATTGTCGAACGAGGTGAAAATGTGAAAAGTTTAGTGATGTGGATGTTTTTATTAAAATATTTCTCTTTCTGTTTTTGAAAATATTTCTTTTCTTACTCTATTTATGAAAATAGCCAGTCCAGTTTAATTTGGTCCATGATAAGGGTCCAATAATAGTGTAGTTGGGTCGAGCTCGAAAAGAGCTTTCCAACGATATATTATAAGCCCAATTTTGATGAATAATGAGGAAGTTATGGCTTAAATTAAATTGGGCTCGAAATGATTTTTATATGCGGCCCAATGATCCAGAGGAGGGCCTATTAATTATTATTCCTAAGGTTATTAGGATTGATTTTAATCTTCTAGAATATTTAGAAGGTTCTTTTAAATTCTAATGGAATTAGGATTGATAATTATATTTTAAAGAGTTTTATTTAGAATAAAATAAGTGTTTCATGATAAACCTTATTTTAATTTGATAAATACAGAATTTGCTGCTTAATCATATCAAGAGGAGGATTCCGTACAAAGCGCATTTTATCTTTTAATTAGCGCCAAACGACATAGTATGTCGCCTGGCGCTAACATCTGTCGCCTAGCGCTAATCCTGTCGCCTGGCGCTGATGTCTGTCGCCTGGCAACAGATGCCAGTTTTATTCCGAATAGGACTTGATTTGTTTCCGGACTATTTTTCTATAAATAAGGGTCGTATTTCCCCGTTTTTCATCATTAATCATCAAGACTTTACAATCATCTCTCTCTATTCTCTCTCTAAAGCTAGAAGCATTCTCTCTCTCTTCTTTTTCTAAACCTTCCCTCTTACAAAATTCCACATTCATAAGTTCTAGACACACCTAGCCAAGTTCGAAGTTGCCTTCGCCCTAGACGTGAAAGGTTGATAATTTCTGAGGGTTTGGTCCCTAATCTCTATTTCAATTATTTAATTTAATTGTTTAATATTTTCCTTGAAGTTACTAACGTGTGTATTTTGTTATTAGAAAGAGATACGAGGCATCGAAGTAAGTAATTGCTTTAATTGTTATTTTGATATAGAAAGCATGCTTTGATTATTTTGCTTCCTAGTATCATGTTAGGATGCTTTTATTGATTTCTAATATCATGTATGATGCTTCCTATTCTTTCTTTATATCATGTTAGCACCATGCTAGGAATAAAGCTTTGATTTTTATTGCTTAGTGACATGCTAGGGTTTGTTATTAATCTTGTTAGTATCATGCCTAGGATCTTGTTATTATTATTATGCTTTATTGAGATTGAGATTATGATGATTGTTGTTGTTATGTTGCTTGATATATGATATTTGTTGTTATTGCTTGATCACGCCCTCTATTGCAGGATTAAAGGAAATTTGTACTTGTAATCACGCTTAATAAGATAATTAATAATCTTATTTAGGCTAATATGATTATAATTCAAGTGATCGCCAATAATAGTTTTGTTTGTGCATTAAATTCAACCAACATAGATTAAACAGGTTTAGGGTTAACCTATTGGTTGTATGTTAGTCAGAAAGCGCACATGAATATGAGAAGAATAAAGTAGAGGCCTATTTAGGGCAGGTTCAATCTCTTTTAGGTTGGATTTGTACCTTCATCCCCGAACTTTCAGTCATGGTTCCAGACCTATTGGAGTTAACGATCTCCTGGATCGTTAAGGGGTGTAACCTTCACCCTGTGAACGGTTTACAAGTTCCTAAAACTTGTTGGCGACTCTTTTGCTCTAGTTTCCTTCCCTTTGGACGCCACCATGCTTAAGTGTATGATCACAGTGGGGCTCAAGTATGGGATGCTTGAAATATTCCCTACAGATGGTCTTAGGAGATTCAGTTTTTGGAATGAGAGTGATGAGAGTTTTATTCAACTCCTAAGGAACACAACCCTGATGAAAGAGTTGAGATATCTGAAGAAATAAATCATTTTTTATGGTGTCACAATTAGGGCTGAGCAAAACTACCCGAAAACTCGTTTCGTTACCGTTCCGAAAATTAGGGTACCCGATCCGATAACCATAACGGTCCGGGTACCCGTTCGATAATTTGTTATCGAGTATGGTTTTTGGGTATCATTTTAAAATTAACGGTTACCCATTCCGATCCGATAAGCAATTTTTTGTTTTTTTTTCATACTTAAATCAATTTTTCCAATATTTAAATTCTTACTTTACTTCATAATCACTATATAATATCAATGATTAGTAATATTAATAATTTGGTCAAGATCATATGATATTGTTGTTAATTAGTGTTAAAAAAATATCATAATAACTAATTTATTAAGTTTAATTATCACTATTGGATACCTTATTGGGTACCCGATAACCGATCCAAAAAGCTGGGTACCCAAAGTCCGGGTACCCGAACTTATCGGTTCGGTTTATGGATATCACTTTTAGTGATATTGGTTATCGGGTACCCGTACCGTTAGTACTAGCGGTTCGGGTACCCGTCCCATGCTCACCCCTAGTCACAATACTTCTGATTGAACAAAGCATGGAATCCATCCCATCCAAGTGCCTTCAGAGCACCTATTTTGAAGACAGAAAACTTGAGCTCATCCATGGTGGGAGGATAAGCTAAAGAGATATTTCATGTTGGGAAGTGAAGCCTCATGGAAATCTTGGGAGAGGAAGATATGTCTCTGAAATGAGCTTAACATGGATTTGAGGTTGACCATGACCAGAAATAATATTACCCACACTATCATCAAGGGAAGAGATTTTGATCCTAGCTATTCTAAAAATTACAGAAAGCTGGAAGAATTTGGTCTTTCTATCACCCCCCTGAAGCCAGCTTTCTCTGGCTCCAGTCATCCAGTAAAGTTATTCTTAATCAAGAATGGAGTTTAATTCCTCGGAGAGAAAGCCCTCCAAATTCCACAAGTATTGATTATGGAGTTGATTTTCAAGGCTGAGGTGGATGCATTTAATTCGAGCCATCAGCTTCCTCTTTTTATTGAAAAGGTTGCCTGAGAGGCTGAGATCTCTTTAGCCCAAGTTAAGATATAGTGAGACAAATTAAGGAGTTTAGACTGGAATGGATGAGGGTTTAGGCTCCAATTCTGATGAATGAGATCAAGAAAATCTGATTCACAATACCATAGAGGCTCAAATTTGAAGGGCTTAGTTCTTTATGGAATTAGAGGAGGAGGGAAAGAGATAGAGAGGAGAATGGGACAGTGGTCAGAAGAATGTCTAAACAAATTTTGCACATTAGTCTGAGGCTAATGTTGCAGCCATAAATTAAAGAGTTAACTAGACCTCTATCAAGTCTCTTCATAATTGGTCTAATTTTTCTTTAATTAGTCCAAGTGAACCTATACCCTTGGGACACCACATCAATTAGGCCACAAACATCAACAACATGTAGAAATTAAATCTATTACATCTAGCAACAGAGGCAGGATTACCCCTAAGTTTCTCAGAAGGGGAGGAGATGTCATTAAAATCCCCAATCACAACCCATGGCAGATCAATAGAAGCATAAAAGGCATGAAAATCATTCCACATGGCTTGTCTAACTCTACTTTCAGTACTAGCATACACACCAGTAAAGAAGAAGGAGGAGTTAAGGTGCTTTACCTTAGCAATTCCATGAATAGAATGTAGGTTAGTGCAAAGGGAGGTGAATTCCACAATGCTGGAATTCCAGAGAAGAGCTATACCTCTAGAGAAGCCTCTAGTTTCAGCAACATGGCGGCTGTCAAAAGGGAGATCATTCAAGACCCCAATTGTATGGAAAGTGGAGGTGCGCAGCTCGGTAAGAAGAAGGAGGAGGTCCGGATTGTGAGTATGGATGAGATGCATCACATTTTTGCGGAAGCTCTTTTGACCTATACCACGAGCATTCAAGGCTAGAATCATCAGATCAACAGGAATGGGTGGGCAGCGATGAAGCTCCATTTTGGCAGCCCATAGTGTCAGATCGTCTGGAGCTAAGAACCATCCCATCTCCCAAACACAAGTCTCTGTCCCTGGGCCTGATTAATATCTTCGAGAAGTGAATACTGGTGTTCAGATCCTTGCCCACAATTCCTCGAATCTCCAATTGTTTGACTCGAATAGGCACATTGAGGAGAGCTAAGGCTTGAGCTTGAATCTCAAAGTGAAGCTTTGTTGGGGTTAAGGTTAACATATAAGTGGCGGTGTCCATTATTCGGATAAAAACCGAAATCCAATCCAATCCAAACCGAATTATTAATTCGGATTGGATTGAAATTTTTAAAAAATTTGGATTTTCGGATCGAATTGACCTTATTCGGATCCAAAAAACATGCTTTTACAAATAAGGATACATTATATTAAATATTAATCATGTAAAATTTTGTTGATAATTACATTAATATATATAGACATCCAAATGTGTCTCCCCAAAACCAAACCCAGTGATGAATACCTTTCATGTCATTTGATTATCGAACAAGGTGAAAGTGTGAAAGGTCTAGTGATGAGGATGTTTTTATTAAAATATTTCTCTTTCTGTTTTCGAAAATATTTCTTCTCTTACTCTGTTTATAAAAATAGCCAGTCCAATTTGGTTTGGTCCATGATAAGGGTCCAATATAGTGTAGTTGGATTGAGCTTGAAAAGAGCTTTCCAACGATATATTATAAGCCCAATTCCGATGAATTATGAGGAAGTTATGGATTAAATTAAATTAGGCCCAATGATTTTAAATGTGGCCCAATGATCTAGAGGAGGGCCTATTAATTATTATTCCTAAAGTAATTAGGATTGATTTTGATCTTCTGAGGTTCTCTTTAATTCTAATAAGATTAGGATTGATAATTATATTTTTAAAAAGATGTTTTATTTTGAATAAAATATATTAAATCTGATTTTAAATATGCTTGGACGCAGAATTACCTGTAACCGGTTTAAAAGGTGATTCCGCGTGTAAAAGTGCGTTGTACTTTTGAACCAGCGCGAGACGACAGAGTCGTCGCCTGGCGACGAGCTTGTCGTCTGGCGCTGACTCCTGTCGTTGGCGACAGGAGGTATTTTATTCCGAATATGATTTTTTTTGATCCCGTGTTATTTTTCCTATAAATAGGGGACGAATTTCCCTGTTTTTGATCATCGACAATTCACAATCATCAATCTCTTTCTCTCTCTAGAAGCTAGAAGCTTTCTCTCTCTCTCTTCTTTTTCTAAACCTTCCCCTTTTTACCAAATACAAAATTCCTCACTCAATAGTTCTAGACATATCTAACCAAGTTCGAGGTTGCCTTCGCCCTAGACGTGAAAGGTTTAATATTTCTGAGGGTTTGGTCCCAAATTTCTATTTCAATTATTTAATTTAATTGTTTGATTTTTTATTTTCCTTGAAGTTACTAAAGCGTGTATTTTGTTATTAGAAAGAGGTACGAGGCATCGAAGTAAGTAATTTAATTTCTTATTGTTATTTTGATATAGAAATCATGCTTTAATCATTTTAATTCCTAGTATCATGTTTAGGGTAATAACTAGATTTCTAATATCATGTATGATGCTTCCTATTTCTTCTATCATGTTAGTATTATATTAGGGATAAAACTTTGATCTTTAATGTATAGTGACATGCTAGGGTTTGTTATTAATATTGTTAGTATCATGCCTAGGATCTTGCTAATATTATTATGCTTTGAGATTGAGAATATTATTATCATGATGATGATTGTTGTTATGTTGCTTGATATATATTATTGTTATTGCTTGATCACGCCCTCTCTTGCAGGTTTAAAGGGAATTTGTACTTGTAATCACGCTTAATAAGATAATTAATAATCTTGTTTAGGCTAATATGATTATAATTCAAGTGATCGCCAATAATAGTTTTGTTTGTGCATTAAATTCAACCAACATAGATTAAACAGGTTTAGGGTTAATCTGTTGATTGCATGTTAGTCAGAAAGCGCACATGAATACGAGAAGAATAAAGTAGAGGCCTTTTTAGGGCAGGTTCAATCTCTTTTAGGTTGGATTTGTACCTTCATCCCCGAACTTCCAGTCATGGTTCCAGACCTATTGGAGTTAACGATCTCCTGGATCGTTAAGGGGTATAACCTTCACCCTGTGAACGGTTTACAAGTTCCTAAAACTTGTTGGCGACTCTTTTGCTCTAGCTTCCTTCCCTTTGGACCCACCATACTTAAGTGTATGATTACAGTGGGGCTCAAGTGTGGGATGCTTGAAATATTCCCTACAATATAAATGATGTAAAATTATGTTTTTAATATTTGTATTAATCATGAAGAATTATGTATTTAAAATTAGGCTTTTTATAATTGCATTTTTATTTTTATAATCACTTAAGTCCCTAAAAAATTTGTAAAGTATTTTAATTTGAATTTTTGGATCGGATCCAAATAACCGAATTTTAATTCGGATTGGATTCATGAGAAATTCGGATCGAATTGGATTTTAAAATCAAAAACCGAATTTTATTTCGGATCGGATTGGATTTAGTCTAAATTCAAACCAAAAACCGAATAGACACCCCTACATATAAGTTTCTCTCGATTGAGGCAAGATGGGCACTAGATCCGCCAAGTACAAAAAATCCCCCCCGGAAGAAGCTCTTGAGAGGATTGAGGTAGAGTGTTTATCCACTCTTCCACATAGGCGGCTACTTGAGGTGATAAACCGCGCAGATCTTCGATGGAAGGTAGGTGATGAGGAGGAGACACCTCTTCTTCTCCGTCCTTTAGCATGCACATTTCGTCGAACGAAGGGTTTATCAATTCTGGGCGAAGGTAAGCTTTTCGCACGATCTAAGGTTCCACCTTGATCCTGCACCTCGAAGTTTTCACAAAGTACTTCCACTTGGTCGGATCCACTTTCTGCCCAAGTCATAACCTGCTTCTCCCGGAAGTACAGAGCTAATGGGCAAGAGCCCTTCATGGTGTGGTTATCTTGGAAGGAGGATTAAATGGAGGATGCTGAAATGGTTGAATTAATTGATTCGGGTTGGGAACATTCGACAGAGTCTGAGCTATGGCGTGTTGGAGATAAAGGAGGTGTTGGGCGTTTGATGAGCATTCTGGGGGGGGAGAATCGGGATCCATTGGAGAAGTTGGAGGTGGTTAGAGAAGGCAATGGGAGCTGAGAGGGAGTGATAGTGAAATTAGGTTTTGAAGGTGGTGAATGTTCGGACAGTTGAGATGAAATATGAGAAAAGGAAGGGCTAGGGAACAAGGCAAGATTGAGTGGAGAGAGGGATGACAAGTAATCACTGTTTGGGTGAGAAGAAGCAAGATTTTTTTCGGATTCAAAATCAGCTAAGCGGGAAATAGACAAAGAATTTTCCAGCTGGGGTTTTGAATTGGGCTTAGGGTGTTGCCTTTTTTTCTTTCTATTGTTGACAACGGTCCAGCCCTCATCTGAAAGTGAAGACTTTTTCGGGTCAACTCGAGAATGATGGGGCTCCGGTTTGGAAGAACCCTTGGAATTAGAGGCTTCATGACATATAACTTGGCATTTATGTTAAAACAGCGTAATGTTTTCCCATATTAATGGCTGATGAAGATGACCAATCCAAATAGCTGATTTTGGTGTAGCCGCTACATCAATTAATACAAGCATTCATGCCACTTTAAAGTGTTTATTCCCAATTCTAGGATCCAATTTAAGGAAAGTGCTAATGGAATTTCCAATTGACTTTAAAAAGGATGGAACAAAGAATTCCATTGGTAGCTCCAGCAGGGAAACCCACACCGGAACTAAAGAGACAGAGGCTTCTGATGGCCAAAAACCTGGTTTCCATGGCTGAACAGAGAGATAAGTTGAATTGATAAACCAAGGACCTCCTTTTACGACAAAGGACAGCAGATTTGGTGGTATTTTCACCACAAAGAAGCCCTTACCAAGGCTGGAAATTGCCACTAGAGTAGGGATCGGAGACTCCACAGCGACATCACTTTTCTTAATTTTTTAACATGATTTTACTGACAATCACTTTTCTATTTTTTCTTATCAGAGCAACATACTTGTCATCACTGGATTTTTTGGATATTCATTTTCCAAAACAATTTGGTGTTAATGGCAATGGGGTCAAAGTTGGAGTAGATTTTGGGCGTACAATCAAACCATTCAAACCCCATCCAAATGAATTTTCTGCATTATATAGGTAATTAATCATTACCCCTGCAATATTTTTTCTTTTCATCAATAAATTATATTTGTATATTTATATTAGGTTGTTTTATATTTCAAATAATAGTTTCTAACTCAATAATTTAAAATTGAATTTTGGTTTTTTTTTCTTAATAATGATGATGTATTTAGCTTAAAAGAATATATTACTCATTATATTAAAGTGATAATAATTACAGTAAATAAAAATAATTTGAATGATGACGGCTAATTATGATAGACTATTATTTAGAGTCAATTTATTTAGTTATGACCTCTACACAATTATTATGTTATTAGAGTGTTAGACTATACACTATAAGCAAAAATAAGTGGGTACGTATTTTATATATATATATATATATATATATATATATATATATATATATATATATATATATATATATATATATATATATATATATATATATATATATATATATGTATATATGTATATATATATATGATAACTAAGTATTAATTACTCTGAGTAAGTGATTGCTTAAAATAGCTAATAAGGACATTGATAAAATTTATTGTTACTGTATTTCTCATAAAGTATAAAACATATTTGTGGGCCTTAACCATGATCTTAAGCTTTTAGTTAAATTGGTCTTTTAACAATTTCTTTTGATTAGTACGAGTATTGATTTACAAAGCGAATAAATTTAAAATACGTAAGATATGGCATATGAGTATTTTTTTTTTTTAAGGAACATGACATGAGTTTTAGCCCTATTAGGGAGAAGAATCTTGTTTTTTTTTCTTTTCTTTTCTGTGGAAGAAAATCATGATCTTATAGATTTTACTTTTAATTATTCCATCTCTCTTAATCTCTTTCAATAGATTTATAACTAAAGTCTAAGGAACTTGATAAAATATTCTATAAGATGGTTTATAACTTTTAATAATGTTTTCTAATAAGATTCTAATTAGACCTGGCAAACGGGTCGTTCGAGTCAGTTACGAGTCGGATCAGTTCGAGTTGGGTCAATTTCGGGTCGGGTTGGGTCAATTCGGGTTTCGGGTCAATGGTAATTCGGGTCGGGTTGGGTCAATTCGGGTTTCGGGTCAATGGTAATTCGGGTCGGGTTGAGTATCGGGTCAACACTTCAGGTCGGGTTGAGTTCCAGTCGAGTCATTTCGGGTTGGTAAATTGTCGGGTCAGTCTTTGGGTTCAATTAACGGGTCAAATTCGGGTTGGGTTGAGTTCGGGTCGGGTCAATTCGGATCAGGTCAATCTTCGTCTATGTCGATGTAGAAATTTGACTAATAACATATATATTATAATTATCAATAAGTATAAAGTATAACAATTGAATATTAATAATATATTCATTAGACATTTCCAACATTACTACATACACAAGACTGTATTGTGATCACTATCATTGAATTGGTCAAAATTCAAACTAAATAAAGTGAATAGTGGGGAAAAAATCAACTTAATACTTAAAATAAGAAGCTAAGAGTATACTATACTGATTTTTTTTTTTTAGGGAAATACTATACTGTTTAATTTAGGTTAATTTCGATAAGTGTTTATTTGGGTGAAGTAATTAAGCCCTAAATCGGTTAGGTCATTTTGAGTAATTGTTAATTTTGGATCGGATCATTTCGAGTATAGTTCAGGTCGCTTGGGGTTTCAGATCCGTTCAGGTCAATCAATTTGGATCAAAATCGGGTCAGGTCACTTTGAGTTTCGAGTCACTTCAGGTATCGGGTCAACTTCGGGTCGGGTCGATTCAGGTATTAGGTCAACTTTGAGTGGAGTTAATTCAGGACGGGTCAATTCGGGTATCGGGTCAACTCCACTTCGGATCGGGTATGGGTTGAGTCAGCTTTGTATTCGGTTCAATTTCGGATCTACATTATTGGGTCAATTTCGGGTCATGGGTCGAGTCAAGATTGCCGGCTCTAATCCTAATTTACTTTTAGGTATTCATAATTTAAGTTCATGCATGTATATAATTGTAAATTTGCAATGTTCATATATTTAGTACACAATAAATGATGTACTTTAATTTTCTCAATTGTTGTTCATGATGATTTTTTTAACCTCCTATCTAAAATCATTTCAATCTGATTTTATGCCTGTACAGTTGTAGTTTGTAATCAAACCATTGATCGTTCAATTATTGTTTAATTTATATATGCTAATTATAATAATAGGAGTACTTCTTATTTGGTAAAGCTAATAAATTTATTTACTTTCCTTTTATACTAACATAACAGATTGCCGAAGGTGAGAGTAAATCATACTTGCTATGACAATGCAACAATCAACGTGCATGGATTTGTGTGCGCATCCATCATTAGTCAAAAAAGTCGTGATGTGGACTTTCTTCCTCTAAGGTAATAAGAATAATAGAATGTTAAATTGTTAATTATTAGCAACAAACAGTAATTTCAGTTTGCTAATATCTATTATATTTTTCTTGTCATAGGATTCATCGTTCAACATAGGACGAAGCAGGGGCGTTGGAATATTCAGAAGCTAATAATACAATCGAGACGCAAAAATCGTGCGGGCAAAGTACGTAAGTGGAATTCCATCCCAATTGGTGGTGATCAATGAGATGCAATGCAGCCAGATATGGAGCCTATGGAGAAAATACAGGTAGTCGTTCTTATATTTGCTTTTTCATACTACCCTTATACACAGTCCTATCATCGCACTAATAGATTGTTATATGTGTGCCTCGTATGCTCCATGTTGATATATGTTTTGGTATTATGGTGTTTGGAGCTTTAAGCAAAGAAGCATGACAAGGGCTGACTTCAAATGAGCATAACTCAATATCTAGAAGTGATATTGAGATGATTCAAGTTGGAGGTGATAGCTCGTCTCAAGAGCTTTCCAACGACGGGTTATAAGCTTGATTTGGTTAAGAATCGAGGGAGTTATGACTGTTTTAAGAAGTGTTGTCCGCGCAGTGCGGGAGTTCGACCGAACCTCTCGGTCGAACTTTGTTTTGAGGCAAAACTGATGCTATTTTGATTTCTAGAGTAGGTTTGGTCCACCGCTTCGATTTCTTTTTGCTCGGGATGTGATCTTAACCGTTGATCTTCTTGCACTATATATACTCTTGTTTTGTCTTTGTAGATGAAGTGAGAGAAACACAAGTGAGACATAGACCTAAAATTTGCTCACCAAGAACACCATCTTTCTCCATTGTAATTCTTCCTCCATTGAAGAGTAATACAAGTTCCAATCTTCCTAAAAGTGAATGTAGCTCATTTTGAGTGAACCACTATAAATCTTGAGTGTTTTTATTTTGTTTATTTTTAATTGCTTTCTGATTTAGCTTTGCATTGTTTTTCAATCAAATTCAAAGTCCCAAAAGGGTCCTATTTTTTAACATAGATTTTTATTGTTAAATATATAGGAGCCTTACTGCAAGAATTTGTACCAGTAAATTTTGTGATGATCAAGTACATGTACCGGATTTTTCGGGAAGAGGTCCTGAGAGATGTCTGTACCCAGAGATTATTAAAGTATGTAATCATACACTCTTTTTGTTTTTTTTATTGACTCACAGTAACATAAATCACAGCCCGATTTGGTAGCCCGAGGATTTCAAGTATTATCTTCTCATCCCCAGACGTTCCTTTTGATGAAGAAAGAAAGATTGAGATTTACAAGGATCAAATTATATCCTGTGGAACATCAATTGCAACTCCTCGTGTAGCCGGGTTGGCGGCCATCATATGTTCTCATCATCCGTCATGGAGTGCATCGATGGTTAAATCTGCTTTGATGACCACAGGTTTGTAATACTTCAAACACCCAATATATGATTTTATGGATATCTACTTTCAAGTTTATTGCATCAAAACTAAAATAAAAGGGTGAGGGGAGTGCTGAAGGTCACAAAGGGATGTCATGTAATTAGAGATGTCAGCGCGAGTGTGCAATGGGGATGGGATGCGTCCCAATTTGGCGATCTTAATTTGGGATAAAATTCATAACCGTCGAGGCGGGAGTGAATTTTAGGTTTTAGGGTTGAATAGAGTTCTATAAGTTCAAGTTGAGTCTATTTTATATTTGATTCATGCTAAAGTATTGAGCCATACCAAAACAAGTGGAAATTTAAAATTAACTTTTTACTTTATTTGTTTATTTATTTTTGTAGCTTGGAAATATCCAGAAAATGGCCTCAAGGGAAATGCATTCTGTTTTGGAGCTGGAATTCCACAATTGAAGAAGGCTTTACACCCAGGATTGGTGTATGAAGAAACCTGGGAGAGCTTTGACTTGTACACGAAGAGGAGTCTAAGAGTTTATGACTTAAACTTGCCTTCGTTGCAGCTAGCTTTGTTAAGACCTTGGACATTCGTCAAATAACATTTGCTCGTGAGTTATTGAATGTGGCAAATCAACCAGGACATTATGATGCTCAAATTATAGTTCACCACATGTCAATGAGTGAATTGTTGGAGATATCAGCAGAGCCTAATGAATTGGTGTTTGATATTGGAGAAAGGAAGTGCTTCAAACTAAGAGTCAAGGTTAAACCTGGAATTGACATATATAAGTCTAAGAAACCAATAGCAAATAACTCTTTGAACCATCTCATCATGCTTTTCACGTTTTAAGTTTTGTCATTTTCTCTTTATTCTGTCCTACTATTCATCATAAAATGGGTCATTGTAGGGCTAATATAATAAAAAGCCAAATACACAAAAAAAAAAGTACAAATTTGCAAATTTTTTACATATGCACTTATAGGACTAATACATTAACATGATAATTCTAGCAATAAAATAAATGAAACATATCCGTCAAACTATACAAGTCAACTTACTTTTGACTCACAATTCTATTATACTTGATAATAATTAGCTTTAGATTACACATCAAATGTGTTTCTTTCTTGTCTAACTATTTCTTGAAAAGAGACCATCACTTGGAAGCTAATTTAATTTTTGTTACAGAATTTCAGCAATAGAAAGTACAACGTTCTATACTCCTGTAGAAGCTGTGATAAATAAAGTCACATGACCCCCATATACTCATAATCAAGAGATTTATTGTGTATCCTCTTTCACTTTACGTGATTAACATTTTAAATTTGTGATAACTCTACACAACCAATGAAATCAACAAATTAATCAACAATACATCATCTAAATTAATTCTTAATTAATTAACAAGCACATATAATTTATGGAAATTATCATTGGTACACCTCTGGTATTAACTTTTCTCATTGATACCATTAAAAAAAAATCCATTTTCAAAATGTACGACCAAAGGTTTTGACTTCTTAATTGCCATGATTAGTCTGTCAATTAAATGTTAATTAATAACGTTCTAAATACATTTGATTAAGTTATTAAGTGAGTGAAAAGTCTAGAATATCCTCCTTCAATTCCCTCGTAATTTTAAAAAAGAAGCACCATTTTCCACCAAAACAGGTATTTTGCCACCCTATATATAAACTAGTTTGCGGCACTATTCAACCTCAACACTTCCCTCTGATTTTTTCTTTTCATTTTCTCCTGAAGTTAATATGGGTGATTCTTCTTGTTCTTATTCTGGCAGCAAGACTGGGAGGAGCATGTGGATTAAGCGCATTTACTGCAACTACCATCCCCAAGAGCTGCTAATATGAGGTTTAATGACACCATTTTCAACCCTAGCATAGCTTATGACAGGTGCAGGAATTGTGAAATGTTCTTGTGGAGTTAAAATCAGGTCAGGTCACTTCAAGCAATGAATAA
Source organism: Chenopodium album (assembly GCF_948465745.1). Lineage (NCBI taxonomy): Eukaryota > Viridiplantae > Streptophyta > Magnoliopsida > Caryophyllales > Amaranthaceae > Chenopodium > Chenopodium album. The sequence goes on along the minus strand of NC_137844.1, from coordinate 7,590,171 downwards.
ATTTCATGCCAGATCACTTCGGATATCTAGTCGATTTCGGGTTAAGTCACTTCAAGTAGTCGTTGGCCGTTGGGTCAAACTCAAGTCAACTACAGGTATAGGGTCAATTCCACTTCGATCGGGGCAAGTAGATTTTGAGTTTAGAGGCATTTTTGGGTCACAAGTCAAGTCATCGAGTATAGGTTAATTAAGGTTGCTAGGTCTAAACTTCATGCGTAAGAGAGCAATAACACGCTCCTTTACTGCCCTCACAAAGCTACTCACACATCCATCCATAACATGACTGATTGTTGACTTTGAGGTTTCTCCCTTTGGTTTCAAAACAAGACTAGCTAGACAATCTACAATTCTAGGAAGTTAATATCATATACACATACAAAATGCTCCAAGCAGATTCTACCATCAGCACTCATTCTCAAACCTTTGATATAAAGCAGCTCGCAGTATCGCACCTGGTCTTTTCGAGCTAATCAAATGTTACAAGGACACATTTTTGTAAATACAGTAAATAGATAGTTATAGCTCACTATGTTTTATAAAATTATTGAATTAAAATTATGATATCAAGAGTTTTCAATAGTACATCGTTTTTAAACTTAATAACCTTTTTTATGGGTGGTGGCAAATACAAAGAACCTGCTTAACTTCCCCTTTTTTGTTAGCACAGTTTCGGAAGCAGCTTGCGCAATTGCGAATTTGGGATACTTGACCCATGATTGAAACCAAAAAATAAAGGGAAGCAACACCAATATTTGGGATTAATATCAGTACGGATTAATTATTAATATAGTTATTGCAGTCTTTTTATCCCAAACTAATATAGTACTAAACTCTAAACATGCTCTACTCCGGCAATCTTTCAGTATGAAGCTTCCATACATAAACACTTGAAAGACTTTCTTGTGACCTGAAAAAACAAAGGTGAATTAGCACATGAGAATAATATCATCTCTTTTTTTTTTTTTGCAGTCATTTTCAACCTTTTGTGATGGGTTTGGTTTAACATGGAAAAAACAGACCTTCTAGTTTGGCAGCCTCTGACTTGGTTAGTTTGGCAAAGAATACACAGGAAGGACTCTTATGAGAGCAAACAAGGAAACGATGGTCACTGTCATAAATCATGTTAACAAAAGTACACAATGAAGCATCTGGAATACTAGAAAGCCATCTGAACTTTAAAAATAAGATGTTTTACCAGCCAATTTCTTTCAGCAACTTGATATAGTCAGACTCCTCCCAAGACTCGCCTTCCACGTATATCCGACATATCTACATATGGGGAAATTAGCATATATGAAACTCACACAAAAATGATGATCGGATGTGAATCAAATTAGCTGTGTAGAATAAAAATAGAAGATATTCAATGCCCAGTCGAGCAATTTTTGCAGTATTTGGTCGGATAAGTACAGAAGGGCACTAGATGCACTAGAGCAAAGTTTTTTTTCTTTAGTAAAGGCTAGATGCACTACTCTTACCACAAAATGTACAAGACACCTTAATATTGCAAATCCTGACAACTTTTTTTCCAACCAAATCACTCAATGAGTACTTGCAACCAGAACTCATCCATAACCCCCAATTCCCCAAAACACGTACACTCCTGGAAGATATTAGAGATATTACCACTAAAAGGTTAACTTCTTACCACTAAAGGGTTACAAACCTCATCACCGCAATTAGAGGAACGGAAAAGGAGGGGAAAGATTGAATTTGAAAGTCAACTTTTTACCACTAAAAGGTTACAAACCTCCAAACCACCCATCACTTCAAATACCTGCATAACTCTTGTCTCTTTCCTTACATGCATCTCTCCACAACTCTAAGCCAACCCCAGACCAAGAACCAATTGACAATGAGAACCAGGGAAAGCTCTACTTCGGTACTCCCTCCAGCAAGGAAACCTTAAAGTTGCGTTTGGAATCCATACAAGTCTGATCTATCATCCAAATTTCAGATTGAATTATGGAATTGGAATTATGGATTATCCTTGGTTAGGGAAACAAAGATCACATAAGACAGGTATGGGTTTGCTGACTCCCAAGTTTGAGAATCTTTTATCTTCACTAGGGTGGTTTCAACATTGGTACGGCTCGGTCAAATGACAAGTCTGAGCATCACATATGAACACACAGCACATGGACCATTTTGGCATAACGTTGCTATCAAAATCATCAAAAAATTCAAACATAATAATACATGTAACAGGCATGAGCTCAAACCTGTGGTTTACGAGTACATTCTTCAGGAGTCATATCTGTGACAAGGAAAAAAAAAAAAAGTTAGGTCAATATAGAGCCTACATGACAACCAAGGTGACATAACAACAACAGGTTAAGCTTACCTAGCCATAGGCCTGTCTATAAAGATTAATTCAGTATTATCAAGTAACCATAATTGGCATTAAAATAGTATTAAATCTATCCCACTTTGCAACACATTGTATAGGTTTTTCAGCGTACTACAACCGCAAATGATCCGAGAGTTAATCCATTAACTCATCATACATTCATACAAATGGCGTAAAAATTAACAAAAACATCCTTTTGTTAAAGGGGAACGTTCGATTTTTTGTGGTCAAATATTGTACACATGACTATTTTTTAATGTAAGCAATAAAAGAATTTGCAGAATTTGTAACCAAGATGATCAATAACCAATTCTAAATCAGAAGGGCCATTTTCATTTTCCAATGATCGATCGCTTTCCTCATCAGAATCTATTAGCCACAGATAGCGAGTCTGGATTTGCAAAATTTAACATCATGCAGCAAAAGAGCAGAAACCTTTATTAGCAAGTAGATATTTTAATGTAAGCGATAAAAGAATTTGTAGTGAAGGAGAATCAACACTTGAGCACTACTTCAAAAACCTGCGTAGGCATATTGATCAAAGTACATAAATTAAATGTCATTCTGAGAAGGCTCCCACAATTAAAAATATGAGGAACATCTACCTAGAGATAGCAACATACCGAACCGAACTCAAACATGGCTGGACTAAGTTTTACTTTATTTATCACGTTTGAACAAAAACAGAACTCATCTCAAACTAAAAACCTTTTAAGCTTGGCGTCATCAAAATGATCAAACTACACAAATTAAATGTATAATCCTAAGAAGGCTGTTGAGTTCAGTTTAACACAATTGACGATAGCGAGGATGTATAACTAGCTTAAACATTTAATATTTTACATTCATTAACATTTTTTATCATCAAAGAGTCTGAAAACAAAACCATTGGCCTTCATATATGTGTGTGTGTGTGTGTGTGTGTTGAAGGGGATGTTAGAATTAGTTGAGGGAGGCCAAATATGACTTGGCCTGGGGGGGGGGGGGACATAACATTAGAGGTTGGATTTACCAAAAGATGAACCAAATACAAACACAACTTCAGACGTACCTCTTCCATGCCAGAAGTAGAAGATCCTGTGAAGATAAGCTAAGGTGAATAAGTTGGGTATAAAGATCACAAATCCAAAGTCAAGCTAACTCTAATTGTAACAAAAATGTCAGTCAGATTGTAGAACATGATGCATCACAAAGTGTAAGCACATATTACGGAGTATCAACATCAATAAACTTGGCCAAAAGCATTATAAGATAGTTCCTCGTCAATAATTTGGATGCATTTATTTTCCGATAAAAATGAAAATGAATAACAATTGCCTGTGTGCTAATAAAAGGGGTGTCTGTACTCTATATCCTAAAGTAAAACTAACTATTCAATAAGGATCAATCTGATATAAAATGGCATTTATCAGCAAGAACCAATGATGCAGGAAACATAAAACATATAAACGTAATTAAATCACCTTTGCCTTGAGAAGGTGATTCATCGGACAAGGCAGCATCAGAACAATGCGTCTTTGGAGAACCACCTTTAGCCCTTTTGTCGGCACCAAGAGGTTGCAGTTTTTGTATCCGTTTCCGATCCTCCTCTATGATTAAAATCAATTATCAATATCAAAAGGATTATGGTAATTTAAAGATTAAATGCCTCCGCCTCACCTTTGCCATGTAACTTCTTGGAAGAAGAAGCAGCATTTCGACGTGGTTTTGAGTCTAAGACTGATCAAACCAAACCAAAATACACGAGTAAACGCAAAAAATAGGAAACTATATTATGAAATTACAAAACTCCTTAAAACGATTGACTCACAATAATTCGCTGGACAACCATAGCGACGTTCAAATTCATTCATCTGCACAAGTATAATTATTTATTTTTTAACAATACCTATCAGATAAATTAATCAATCATACAAAAAAACTAAACACATAGTTCCAATTTCAGTTCAATTCTAACATTAAAGAAATCTTATCAACCAAATTTGATTCAATTACCAAACTAGGTTCCAATTTCATAGTTCAATTCTAACATTAAAGAAATCTTGTCAACCAAATTAGGTTCGTAATCTTAGGGGCATTTGATTCAATCATCAAATTAAGCTTGTTATAATCTTTCATAACCTTAGTAATTAGAACCAATAGTTCAATAATCCAAACCCTAAATCAACAATAGTGACAATTCAATTGAATCAACAACAAAACCTAGATTGTGAAATTGATATTCGAGGAGGATAGAAATATCAGAGGTCGCCTACGTGGAGTGCGCTTCAATGGAGATTTGGGAAATAGGGAGAATGAAAGGACAGGATGAACCCAATTCTTTTATTATTCGGACTTTATAAAAGAAAAAGTCCGTATAATTATGGCCTAACGTAGAGGTGATCAGAAATCGGGTTGGGCCAGGCCCATGCATACAATCTTGTGTCCAAAATGGCAAAATAGTATCAGGATTCTTGGGTTAAACCATTAAAGCGGACAATTCAGGCCTTTTTTTTTTTTGGTTGGGTTTTGAACTTAATAACACTTGTTTTCTCTCAAAAAAACTTGTTTAATTCAACTTATTTTTACTCGTATTTATTTCAAAAAAATAAGTTCAGATTAGATCTAATCAAATCAGATTAAATAAGTTTAGGTCAGATCAGATCAAAAAAAATAAGTTCAGATCATATCATTGTTTTATATGCAGTTTTTTATCGCTAAATATTTTTAATTTTGTAATAAAAAAAATTATGAAATTACATATTAATAAAATACACATTATTACGTGTTTCAAAAAAATACACATTATTACGAATCTAACAAGACCTTACTTGATATATTTTTTTCCTTACCGACTATCGTACATTAAAAGTCAAAGTTTGGTCAAACCAGATCAGATCAAACCAGACCAGATCACATAATTTCATATCATATCAGACTAGATCAAATAAGTTCAGATAAGCAAAAATAAGGTGAACTAAAAAAACACTAAATCATCTTTGGCCTTGCCCAAACTCATACTTTTTCGAGTCGGGTCATTGACGATCACTAAACAATTGTCACTACCTTACAGGTAATTCTAAGTTTCTCTTATTGATAAATAAAAGATGGTACTCCATATATTAAATAATACTCCATATGTTTTATCATTTTGAATTTTTTTAAAGGGAATCATTTTGAGTTATATAATTGAAATAAATATTGTAAAATTCATATGTTATCTCTCGCGCATCAATTCTTCTTCTTCCATTCTCTTTCCCCCATCAATAGCATTCAAAGACCTTTAATGGAGATATCACAATTCCAATGTAGAAATTGAAACTCACAAGCATCTTCATGGAGGAAGAAAACAATCTCTACCCTTTGTGGTTCACTATAACCTTATTTCTCCATTTTCTTAGGATTTTCACTGATGGTGATAGAAATGATGATTCATCACGAGTAGAGGACAAAGAAGATGAAGAAGAAAAGAAGATGAAAACAAAGGAGGACGAAGAAGATGGTAGTTCACGAGCAAAGACACAAAAAAATACCAAGGAGTAAGAAGATGGAGGATGAAGAATGAGAAAAATATACTCCATCTTGTTGAGAAACATGATTGAATTGAACTTTTCACATGTGGTAATTAAAGTCAATGAAGACTTTACTAAGTACAATAATTTGTATAAGGTACAATAATGTATATTATTTTATTCAATTATTTTGGCTATATAAATGGAAGTTCACGTATTGTGAACTTGTAGTTGAAAAGCAAATAAAGAGATTTCCTATCATTCTACTACTTACTTCCTGTCTTCATCCCTTCACTGATAAATATCTTACCATCAGTAAAATATTTTTAACACGTTATCAGCACCAGTTTCCAGTCAGGTATATTTATACCTACTTCTAAAAATTATAACAAATAATACTATCTACTTCTAAATGTTTCGAGGAGTATGCTCTATAGTTGCCCATATTTGGGATCCTCTATACCAGAAACTCAAACATTTACTGTATTATATATACCTCAAAAACAACGGTGAAAGTTCTCTTACTTGTGAATTCATTACTATCATCTTTTGTTTTATTCATGTTGATGTTTCTTTGTTTGATTCATGTTGATATTACATACTCATTTTACGTAAATTTTTGATCTTAGTTATTATAATTGCTAAGTAGTAACTTTGCATGCATATTATTAACTAGATTAACAAAAAGATGCAGCCTTTTATACTTATTTTTTTTCTTACTTTTACATACTTTTTGTGTTTCTTTCCGTTTTCGAACCCATGATCTTTTATAGATATTAGGGCTCTCGGACCACTATGGCTTGCATTCCCAGTGTGATAACCTTTTACAGTTATAAATATATATATATGGACCATAATTTTATGCCAGTACATTAGACTATTATATGATATATTTACAGTTGTACAAAACAGTAACGGATAAACCTACCTCTATAAAAGGCGGATTTTTCCCCCAATTTCACCACAAATCCCTTATCCCTTCCCACTTTTTATCCAAAAAATCACCTAAAAATTTTATCACCCCCTTCTTCTCCGATATGTTCCCCGACGACGGCAACCAGAACACCCAAAACACCCACAACTTCACCTTTGAAGAAGATTTAAGGAAGATAAAACAATATTTCCTTCTAATTACGGCGCTTGTAGTTCTATTAGTAGCAATATTAGTTTTTGTCATTATGTATATGTAAAACTCACTTATTTTGTCGTTTTAGTATATTAAAAGCTTGTTTTTGTTTTATTATGTTTGTTGTTATTAATCATCATTGTATAATATTACCGTTATCATTATAATTGTTGTTACTACTGTTATTGTTGTCGTTTTGTTTTTTTTTTTTTGCAACTAACATGATTAATTTTTGTCTAATCATATAATTACTCACAATAATAAACCAAGGGGGAGAAAAGATTATATTATTTATGGTTTATTATTATATTAAATTTAATTATCACGTGTCTTATTAACTTAATTATAAATATGGAAGAACTAAACATGTGAGTTGTACGTATAATTTGTTATTATAAACTAATTATAACGTAATTTGTTGTAGCTAAAATGGGAGACCTTATGAAAAGACAGTTCAGCATCTTAGATTTATCTGGAAAGAAATTTCTGGAATGGAAAGTGGATGCAATGATGAATTTGAAAGCTCAAGGCTTGGAGCACACTGTTAAAGAAAATAAAAGTCCCTCTGGTCAAACAACTGATACTACCACTTCTGCAATGACTGTTGCAAAACCTGTTACTGAACAAGATAAGGCAAAAGCCTTAGTGTTGTTAAGGCATCATTTACATGAAGGCCTTAAAACTGAGTACATGATGGTTGAAGATCCCAAAGAATTATGGGATTGCCTTAATGAAAGATTTGGACACCACAAAAGGGTGCTCCTTCCTAAGGCATTATTTGATTGGACAAATTTACGGTTCCAAGATTTCAAATCTGTAATTGATTATAATTCAACCATACATGAGATAGTGTCTATATTGAGATACTGTGATCATCCAGTTTCGGATGAACAGATGATTGAAAAAACACTCACTACCTTTCATGCAAGCAACATACTGTTGCAAGAACAGTATCGTGAAAGAGGTTTTAAAAAGTTCAATGAATTAATGAGTGTATTGCTTGTTGCGGAACAAAATAGTGAACTTTTGTTGAAAAATCATAACCTGAGACCAACTGGGTCTTTGGCCACTCATCATGAGGCAAATGCAACAAATTCCTATCCACCCGAGTCAAATGCTACAAGAAGAGGTGGACGTGGAAATTACAATGGCCGTGGAAGAGGCCGTGGAAATTATCGCGGACGTGGCCGTGGTCGTGGTAGAAACAATTTTCAAAGAAACAGTAATTTCAAAAATTTTGAAAAACAGAAGGGGCAGTCATCTGGAAGCCACAAACAAACTCCTTCGAAAGGAAAAGACACATGTTACAGATGTGGCATGACAGGACATTGGGGACGTACTTGTCGTACAGCCAAACATTTGGTAGATCTTTACCAGGCTTCTGTAAAGGGCAAAGAGAAAAATGCAGAAGCAAATTATGTTCATGAGGAAAATGCTCCTTGTCCCAGCCTTGATGTATCCGATTATTTCATGGATAATGCTGAAATTGGAAATGATTTCATTCTTGGAGAAAACAACAATGCTTAGGTTTCTCATCTACTAATGTAACATATGCTATGTTTTAATGTATTTTCTTTATGTTCTGTATTTTAAATTTCTAGTCATGTACTTTTAGTCACTATCATCAATAAAAGATTGTATAATATTATTCTAAACTAATCTCAAATTTATTTTATGAAGATATGGATCTACCTGAAGTTAGTTCCGAATATCAATGTCTTTTGGACAGTGGAACAACGCACACTATTTTAAAGGATAGAAATTATTTTTCACAACTAAAGTTGTTTCAAGCAAATGTGAACACTATTTCCGGGTCAGCTAAATTAATTGAAGGATCTGGAAAGGCTTGTATAATGCTTCCAAATGGAACAAAATGAATAATCAATAATGCTTTATATTCGAGTAAATCTCGAAGAAATCTCATAAGCTTTAAAGACGTACGCCAAAATGGCTATCATCTAGAAACAATGATGACAGATCAAAAAGAGTATATATGTCTCACGGCAGAAAAACATGGCAAGAAACATATATATGAGAAATTGCCAGCATACTCTTCAGGGTTATATCGTATAAACATACGACCCGTGGAAATCAATATGGTATCTAACCAGAAGTTAGATGACAAACATTTGATTATCTTATGGCATGATTGTTTGGGACATCCAGCAACTGGGATGATGCAAAGAATAATAGCACATTCAGTTGGACATTCAATAAGAAATGTCAAAATTCCCCGATCAGATGAATTAACATGCTCTGCATGTTCACTTGGCAAATTAATAATAAGGCCATCCATGAGCAAAATTGCTACTGAATCTCCAAAATTCTTGGAAAGAATTCAGGGAGATATATGTGGGCCAATTAACCCAGCATGTGGACCATTTCGATATTTCATGGTTTTAATTGATGCTTCTACACGATGGTCACATGTTAGTCTACTTTCAAGTAGAAATGTTGCCTTTGCAAAATTACTTGCCCAAATCATCAAATTAAGAGCACAATTCCCAGATCATACAATAAAGAGAATAAGACTTGACAATGCTGGGGAATTTACATCCCAAACATTTAATGATTATTGTATGTCAATTGGAATTGATGTCGAACACCCAGTAGCTCATGTTCATACACAAAATGGTCTGGATGAATCACTAATTAAGAGATTACAAATGATTGCAAGACCATTATTAATGAGGTCAAGATTGCCACATGATGGGGACATGCTATAATACATGCAGCAGCGCTAATTAGATTGAGACCTACAGCTTATCATAAATTCTCACCACTACAACTTGTTTGTGGTCGAGAACCAAGTATCTCACATCTAAAAATCTTTGGTTGTGCTGTATATGTTCCCATTACTCCACCCCAACGAACGAAAATGGGTCCACAAAGAAGACTGGGAATTTATGTCGGGTTTGAATCCCCTTCTATAATTAAATATCTTGAACCACTGACTGGTGACTTATTTACGGCTAGATTTGCGGATTGTCACTTTAATGAAACAGTATTCCCAGTCTTAGGGGGGGAGAGAAAGTGGACCCACGTAAGAAAGAAATTGAACTTATTTGGAATGCAACACAACTGTTGATGTTAGATCCACGAACAAATATGTGTGAACAAGAAGTCAAGAAAATTGTTCATTTACAAAGTGTTGCAAATCAATTGCCTGATGCATTTGTAGACACAAAGAAGGTGACAAAATCACATATACCAGCAGAAAATGCCCCTGCACGTATTGAAATCCCAACTGGTAATAAGGCCATAGAAAATGAATCTCAGGCACGCAGAAAGCGTGGAAGACCACTTGGTTCAAAAGATTCTAAGCCAAGAAAATTGAAAAGATTGGATGGAATAGGAAATGAGACTAATGATGTTCCCCCGTCAGAAGGTCAAGAAAGACCAAATGTGGATGAAAGTAAAGAAAATGATGATAATCCAAAAGGGGACGAACAAGAAGACAACCCTACGGGGAATGAACAAGATGTTCAAAACATCGATAACAATGAAATTTCAATGAATTACGTCTCTACAAAGACTCAGTGGAATAGAAAGGATGTTATCGTTAATGAAATATTTGCAAATTCCATCGCAATCGACATTGTGTCTGATGAAAATGATGTTGAACCTAGAACTGTAGAAGAATGTCGACGTAGGAGTGATTGGCCAAAGTGGAAGGAGGCAATGCTGGCTGAGTTAAAGTCACTTGAAAAACGAGAAGTTTTTGGAAAAATAACCCTTACACCAGCAGGTGTAAAACCCGTTGGATACAAATGGGTATTTGTGAGAAAACGTAATGAGAAAAATGAAATAGTTAGATACAAGGCAAGACTTGTAGCCCAAGGATTTTCTCAAATTCCAGGGATTGATTATGAAGAAACATATTCTCCAGTGGTTGATGCAACTACATTAAGATTTCTGGTAAGTTTGACAGTCACAAAAGGACTGCAAATGCGATTAATGGATGTAGTGACTGCGTATTTGTATGGATCACTTGATACGGACATTTACATGAAAGTCCCCGAAGGACTAAAACTACCAGAAAATCACAAGCCTAGACAACTGCTTTCCATAAAATTAAAAAGGTCACTTTATGGATTGAAGCAATCTGGAAGGATGTGGTACAACCGTCTGAGTGAATATCTTATGAGAGAAGGATTCAAAAACAACCAAGTTAGTCCCTATGTTTTCATAAAGCGATCACAATCAGGATTCGCTATCATTGCAGTTTATGTTGATGATTTAAATATCATCGGAACCCCAAATGAACTCGAGAAAACTGCAAAATACTTGATGAAAGAATTTGAGATGAAAGACCTTGGGAAAACTAAATTTTGCCTTGGACTGCAAATTGAGCACTTGAGTCATGGTATTTTTGTCCATCAATCAAACTATACAGAAAGAGTTTTGAAACGATTCTTCATGGACAAAGCAACTCCAACCAACTTCCCAATGGTTGTTCGTTCTTTGAATATGAAAAATGATCCATTCAGACCCCGAGAAGAAAATGAAGAGATTCTGGGTCCAGAAGTACCATACTTAAGTGCAATTGGAGCCTTAATGTACTTAGCTAACAATACTAGACCCGACATAGCTTTCTCTGTGAATTTGTTAGCTAGGCACAGCAATGCACCAACATATAGGCATTGGAAGGGAGTTCGACACTTACTCCGGTACCTACGAGGGACACAAGACCTTGGTTTATATTACCAACCAAAACAAGATGCTGCTCTCATTGGGTATGCAGACGCTGGATACTTATCAGATCCTCAAAATGCCAAGTCACAAAATGGATATGTGTTCACTTATGGCGGCACTGCAATATCATGGAAATCAACAAAGCAGACATTGACCGCGACATCATCAAATCATGCAGAGTTGATAGCCCTCTATGAAGCAGGACGGGAATGTGTGTGGCTGAGGTCGATGATCAGTAATATCCAAAAGGAGTGTGGAATGAACACAATAACAGAAGACCCAACCATCATCTTTGAAGACAATACAGCATGTATCGCTCAAGTAACTGAAGGATATATTAAGGGAGATAAAACGAAACATATTGCCCCAAAACTGTTCTTCACACATGATCTGCAAAAGGACGAGGAAATAAATATCCAGCAAATTCAGTCTTGTGAAAATCTTGCTGACCTGTTCACCAAATCACTTCCTTCGAAGAAATTTGAGCAGTTAGTTCACAAAATCGGAATGCGACATCTTCGTGAACTATGCTGAGATCAGGGGGAGTATTATATGTACTGCACTCTTTTTCCCTTCGATCAGGTTTTTATCCCACTGGGTTTTTCCTGACAAGGTTTTTAACGAGGCAGTACACCAAAACATATAATACAATATAGTTGTACTCTTTTTCCCTAGCTATGGTTTTTATCCCACAGGGTTTTACCTAACTAGGTTTTTAATGAGGCAACTTGTACCCCATTCCATGTGAACGTTCAAAGGGGGAGTGTTGAGAAACATGATTGAATTGAACTTTTCACATGTGGTAATTAAAGTCAATGAAGACTTTACTAAGTACAATAATTTGTATAAGGTACAATAATGTATATTATTTTATTCAATTATTTTGGCTATATAAATGGAAGTTCACGTATTGTGAACTTGTAGTTGAAAAGCAAATAAAGAGATTTCCTATCATTCTACTACTTACTTCCTGTCTTCATCCCTTCACTGATAAATATCTTACCATCAGTAAAATATTTTTAACACATCTGTTTTTTTATAACATAGAGTTACTATTTTCTCTCAAGATTGAGAGAAAAATATACTCCATCTGTTTTTTTATAAGAATGAGAAAAACATTCATCATTATGTGAATGATCATAAACAAAACTAGAGTAATTTTCTCTCAAGACTGAACCCTATAGTAGATCTAAGGTACGAATGTAAATGATCATATACTAACATCATAATGAACATTTATCAACATAAAATGAACATTTACCGAAAAGTCATTTTCAACATAAACTAATTTAAATCTCAGTAAATCTATGAAAACTCAACTAATTTAGAAAATTAGGACAATTATACTCTATACTTAATTTTCATGGAGAACAATTTCATAATTCCTTATGATTTTTACATATGTAATACAAAATTTGTAAATTCTTTGATAATATTAACTGAAATTTTGAAAAATAGCACAAAATATAGTAGATTTTAATCATTTTTGCATAAAAATAACTGTAATCATAGAAGAGTATGTTTCAGAACATATAATCGCAAATTAAAATTGAAAAGATAGGGTTTATACACAAAATCGTATTTTTTTACATAACAAAATTGTATTAATAATGAACAAAATACTTACTCTTTCATGGAATGTTGTTGCAATTGAAGAATTTCTTCGCGAATGTCAGACATTTAAAGTGTTTTGAAGTAATTTGGAGTAATTTTAGAGTGGTATTATTCGAATCGGATTTTTTGGTTTTGATGAGAGTAGAGTTGTTCATGGGCGGGACGACCCGCTAAGCCCGCCCAACCCGGCCCGCAAAAAGGGCGGGCTTGGACAACCTTTTTGAAAAAATTGGATATTTGGGCGGGTTAGGTCTGGCCCGTTAATATAAATGAATGGGTATGGACAAGAAAATATGTATCGCGGGCTAGTCCGCCCGACCCGTTTATTAATAATAATAATAATAATTTTATTTAGTTAGTAATTACGACGGACTTTGTGTATTTTGATACAGAGAGACTATATTGAACTATAAGCTTTTATTAGTTACAATTATTTATTTTAATTTTATATTTTATCATTAACACTTATTAAATAAGTTTTTTCTTTCATATATTTATAAAATATATCATAATTTCAACATTTTTGTTAATTTCTATTATCATTTGTGAACAAAAAATTTTAAGACAACTCTATCAAAATAATTTTAGCAAAGGTAAATAATAAAAAGATTAATTAGCATTATAAAAATAAAACAAAAATTTAAGGCCTGTTAAATAAGCGGGCATGGACAAAGTATCAAGCCCGTATAAAAGGGTTCGAGTTTGCTATATAAAGTCCGTTGGACAAAAAATAAGCATAAGTCTGGCCCGCTACCCGCCCAAGCCCGCAAATGATCAAATCTAGATGAGAGAGAGAGTCTAGAGAAAGTGATGAATAAGAATTTTGTGGAAAGAGAAAATGATTTGAAATAGATTTTTTTTTTTTTGTATGTATATATATGTAGGGTAAGGCCGTAGGGGTGATTAATTGAAGTTATCATGGTTAATGGGTAATTACTGTGCGATTAGTGGGAGTGGGTTGTAATTTATCTTCTAGTGGGGTTGGGGGGGGGGGGTTTAAGGGCTATATGGTTATTTTATTTTTATTTTATTATTTTTGAAACAAGGGTATATGGTTATTTAGTTGAGGGGGTGTAGGCAATTTTGCCTAAAGGGGTGTAGGCATTAATAAGAATTACAAAAATAAAACACCTAAAAAGTGTCAAAAAAATTTCATAAATCACCCAACGGCTAAAAAAAATTGACAACTAAACTCCCTTTAAATTACCCTAAATCACCTTCAAAACATTTCAAAATGACAAAAACAACCTTGATTAACCACGTGTCAGTTTTTCATCAGGTTGGGTTCAAGCTAAACAGAGCTCAAAAACCCTAATTTCTAACTTTGTTGCCCAGTTTCTTTCTCCTCTGTTCTGTTCTGTTCTTTTCTTTGAAGAGGGGGCCTCCTGCATAAACCGTTTTTTAGGGTTTTAGGATATCCAGTTTTAGGGTTTTTCGAAGGAGAGAGAAAGTGAGCAGCTGCAGCATCAACAACAAAAAATGGTGGCCGACAAAGGGAAGAAATTGAAGGCTACTGACAAGAATGATGAGGAGAATGCTGAACAGATCGACAGCGAACTTGTACTTTCCATCGAAAAGCTTCAGGAAATTCAAGATGATCTTGAAAAGGTTCGATTTTTTTGTCCCTAATTTGGTTTTTTTTTTAGGGTTTATGAGGGACTTTTGATGTGGGTTTTCTGTATTTGATTTAATTATGTCATTTTTGTTTAAAGTTTTGATTTTGTTCTGGTTTTTGCTCAAAATTTTGATGGGGTTTTGTTTTCTGCTGATGGGTAGGCAGGATTAGCTGATTTTTGTGTGCATGTGGATTGTTTTGAAGTTTAATTGGCTTGATTTATGTGGAATTTGTGTGCAAATTAACCACTTATTGTATGTATAATCGTTTTGTTTGCTTAAAGAGGACAATTTGTTTGATGATGATTATGTGGGATTGCATTAGTGATGTTAGATAAAATTGGTTCTCTCTTTTTGTGTCCTGTGGTGGAAGTTCATCGAATTTATATATAGATGTGAAATGATTCGTAACAGGATTGGAATTTTGACTCATTTGTGTAAGAGTATTAGTGAATCAACTGAGTGGGATTGATTAATTAGTTAGTTAATTTAAATGGGGTTGGATTGAGGGACTAGATGAATTGGATGACAATGAATTAATATCGGAATTATTATCTATTATTTCATGGAAGCATGCATTCATTTATTTTATGTTCATGATTAATATCAAAGTTATTGGGAATACTATGATATTCCAAAGATTTATAAATGTGTCAAGTGGGAGGGATCAATGTATTTATACTTTTGTATCCTTTGTAATTATAGATTTGCGCCTTTTAATGCTCTTTTAATTTATAGGAAAATGTTCTGTTTCGATGTCTTAGATCATTGTTTCGGTGTGTAACGGTGAAAGAATCCCATTTTAGTCTAGACCACTGACTAGTGACTAGTTAGGTATCAGGCTACACACTACCTTACTAAGCACCCACCAATTGTCCAATTGAGGATCTATATTCTGAAATGGTGCTTTGTAGCTGGTAAATTTAAAACTTTTGGCTGTGATCTCGGAGCAGCAACGAATACTGTGGTCTTTTCACAGATATGTACTCCATTAATATGGTCTCAAAACAAGAACCTATTTCCTTGCATACTTTCCTCAGAATCTCAGGTAGTAAGATTTGATTAAGTGCTGCATAGTTAGTTTGCAGAGTATGCTACTAAATTAATGTTACTAGCGCGTGAGTAGAGAAATCTAATTGGTTGAATATACATTTATCAACTCACAATAACAATTTGGTTGTATGTGAACATTAAGCATCACGTGGCCAACGCCAGCAACAGTTAAAATAAATTTTGTCGTTTTTGATGTTATTGATTGATATGAGTGGTGCAATGGAGACCTTATAAAGAAATTTTCTTGTGTTTATTTTTCCAGATCAATGAGAAAGCTAGTGATGAAGTATTAGAAGTGGAGAAGAGGTACAATGAGGTTCGAAAGCCAGTTTATGACAAGAGAAATGAAATCATAAAGTCCATTCCAGACTTTTGGTTGACTGCTGTAAGTACTCTACTTTCTTGAGTCTTCTTTAGACCTCTAATTTATTTTTTATATAATTTTCAGACTTTTGCCTTGAAAAACCCTGTCTGATCATTACTTTATGATTTATATCTAATTCTAACTTATTCTATATGCTGGTGCAGTTTCTTAGTCATCCTGCTCTAAGCGAGCTAGTGACTGAAGAAGATCACAAGGTACCTATTATCGTATAACTTTCTGGAAATTTTAACATGTTTGGATACTTCAAAGGAAAATAAAAAGTTGAGAATCATTGAGCTATATCTCTTAAGGATGTCAGTTTCTTTTTAGAAATTTTGTAGAGTTGAGCTCATTTCAATTCACTTCATTCTGCTGATAGGTTTTCAAGCATCTAACTTCTATTGATGTAGAAGATTCTAAAGATGTGAAATCAGGATACTCCATTACCTTTGTAAGTACTTGTCAATCATGTATTAAATGTGGCATTGATTGCATAATGTCTGACTTGCAGATTTTATTCATAAATCTCATCTCATTATGTAAAACAACTAATCATCTGTAATATTTTCTGTGTTGCGTCCAGAATTTCAGCCCCAATCCTTATTTTGAAGATACTAAGCTTACCAAAACATTCACATTTCTTGATGAAGGGACTACTAAAGTGACTGCAACTTCCATTAAGTGGAAAGAAGGCATGGTATTGTCTTTTTTCCGTTTTTCTTCTAAAGGCGCTTCACTGCATAGTATGCTCTGACTTGGTAATTAACTTTGCTGTGAAAAATATGTGCAGGGAATCCCAAATGGTGTAGACAATGACAAGAAAGGGAACAAGAGAGCCCATATTGAGGAAAGGTAGATTTTCGTTATTGACCTTCAGCTATACTCTTAAACTAGCCTTTTAGTTGTATTCTGCCTGTTTTTTCTGTTGAGCAGGACACTTGTGGCTTTACTACTCCAGCTTTCTGGTTTTCTTAGATTGTTACTGGTTGAGCCATTAAGAGTGGTAGGCGTGGTTTGGGGGATTAATCTCTTAAGTGATGTCTATGTGTCTAAGCATCTGTGTGACTGTGTGGATGGTCTTTAGTGCAATGATAGAGTCTTGACTTGGTTAATGGAAAAATCCCATTGATGAAACATTTACGATCAAGATGGTGGATTGAGGTCAAGGAGGATTTTTTTTGCTTTGAGAAGTGGTCTACCCGAGTCGCTCAAGCAGTCTGCTTGGCTTGGCTCAATAAGCTGATCTTTTTATGGTTTGAGCCCCATTCTTCATGAGGCAGAATAGATTTTCTATACCCCTATTTGAACTTGATCATGTTTTGATTGATGGGTCTAGTTTGATGCTTCCTTGGCTATTTAGTTGGGAGGGATTCACACTCCTTTTGGTGCTTTATAATAACTGTTTAGTCTTGGGTGTATCAGTGTATGATCACTAAATTGGCCTTGATGAAACTATGTTTTTAAAAGCTCACTTTGATTTTTTTCATACCTTTGCAGCTTCTTTAGCTGGTTCAGTGAAACTCAGCAAACTGATGATGACATCCATGACGAGGTAACGGGGTTATTTTGGTGGCCTTTTTTATCAGTTTGTTCAGAATAATTGAAATATATCAGTAGCTCCTCTTTTAAAACTGGCAACTTATGATAGTTAGATGGTACATATGCAGGTCGCTGAAATCATCAAGGAGGACCTATGGCCTAACCCTCTCACGTACTTCAACAATGTAATATTTTAACCTGCATTATGTTTTAGTTTTGTTATTTTTAGGCCAAATTTGATGATGTTTGTACATATCATGACTTAAAATGTGCGTTTTGATTTATACTATAGGAGGCCGATGAAGAAGATTTTGAGGCTGAAGATGATGACGAAGAGGTAAATTTATGACATTTAATTTTATTCATCTTCTTCATTGAATTCTTGTTCAGCTGTAGAAATATAGCTTATGATGGTTGCATGAGGGTGATAAGGCGTACAATATTCAGTGTATAAAATGGCGTGCCTAGCCGCTGAGACTCTGGGCAATTAGGGGAGAGCACCTTTTTTGCTTTAGGCGAGGCGCATGAGGTGCACCTGAGGCCCACATAGACAGATTTTTTAACTTGTTTTATATTGTATGCCTCATGTCAAAGAGGCGCACCCAAAGCGCGCCTATCTTACTCCTAAACCCAAATTGTTCACCTTCCATATCGTGCTTGACCCAGCCAAAGATATCTTCTTTATTATCATTCATTGAGAGGGTGTTCGGTTCACAGAATTTAGGTATGAAGTATGGGTTTAGAATGGTTTAAACTCATACCATAAATTGTGTTGTGATTTTAAGAGTTTCAAACCCATACTTTAATTTTGTTTTATGATTTTAAGAGTTTCAACCCATACTTCTTTAGAAACCTGGGGGGGGGGGGTGTTTGGCTCATACCAGTACATTTAGGTATCAAATCAAATCAAATAAAAGAAAAAAAAAAAAAAAACTCTATTCCGTAATCAAACCAAACATAGTGTGGTTTTGTCATTTATTATTACAGAATTTACATGCCATGAGTTGTTAATTATGTTACTTTTGGCTTTGCATTCTATGTTTAGTTACATCATTTAGAAGCCAGAAATTTTGGTGATGAATCAGGGGATTAATATTTTGTTGACAAATTAGAGTCACCAATGTACATGTTTGGTGACTATTCAGTATTCACTATCAATAGGAAAGGGATAAGAGAGAAGACAAATAAATACCTTGAATTCCTTAATTCTTTCTTAATGATTAATTTACCAAGAAATAAGAATCCCCTTAATAACAAGTCGACAACTCCGGAACTCCCTGATTATACTGTCAACCCTATAATGTTTGTGCTCTATTCACCGTAACCATCTTCCACCTTCCTCTCAAGAAATAATTTACCCTAAATTCCTAAATTGTCTCACTGATTATTTTACCCTAAATCCCTAAATTGTTTCTCACTGATTGATTTACCTCAAATTAGTTTCTCACTGATTTATTTACCAAGACATAAGAATCCCCTTAGTACAAGTCAACATCTCCATGATTACTGTCAACCTTATCATTTATGTACTCCTATTCACCTTAACCATCTTTCACCTTCCTCTCACACTAATCACTTAAACATAACGTCTACTTCGTAAGTTCTAACCCAGTCCTAAACTGAAAAGGGTTGAATTTGTACTATTGTCGAGTGTGTACTCTGGTTTCAGATATAGAATCCTTGACCACAGTGATCGAATTCTATCTCAAAGGCCTAATATTGGAATCACACCTACAAAGCTTTTGTCTCACTTATACAGGGCTGCCTCCCCCACACCCCTCTCTCTCTGTGTGTGTATATACTGCGATGGATAGACATTAATATGCTAAGTGTTCTTGGCTTTAGAGGAGGAAGGGTAAAGAATTACACAGCAGGGTACAATCAATAATATAATGCATACTGTGAAAATCTAGACAATGTTGTGAAATTGACTTTTTTCTTAAATGTGATAGGGTAAAGAAGGCTCTGACGACGACGATGATGAGCAAGGTGATGACGAGGATGAAGAATAATAAATGTAGCTGGTGGTGGATGGGCCTTCGATTTGAAGATGCTATTGCAGATTTTGCTTTCCTTTGCTTTTCGGATTACTATAGCTTTTTTTGTAAAGTGGGTTATTAGTTGGGATGATAATGATGAATTAATAGGTTGGGAAATGACAAATTGTGGCTTTTATTTCAGTGTTAGCTCTGCTTAATTTAAATAGGTATCCGCCTTCTACAGTAACATATCGGGGTTACTAGTCTTGTCTATTATCTCGATATATATATATGCAAGCTTCTGATGCTGATATATTTGTGTTTAGTGTGCTCTTTTTTTTGGTTGTAATTTTCTTAGATGCCTTTGTAACTGTGCTAGCAGGACTGCACTGTATGTCTCTGCATACAGGATATTCAGCATACTTCATGAATGAAAAAGGATATAATGACGATGAGTGCAAGAATGATGTGTTCTTTTTGGTGTGGCGATTATTGGGGCACAGGTCTAGCCGTGTAGGTGATATTGTGAGATTAAAGCTTGTGATGTTATTTTTTCAGTGCTCTATAGCAATCTATTCTACTCTCCAAGTAACACGGTAACCACGAAATCAATGTTCATTGGTGAGATATTTGAGTGTACTAATATGAACTAGGCTGACGGCAAATTGTAACGTAAATTTGAGTATTGAACACATATGCTTCACTTGAGGTAAACAAACAATTTCACCCACAAGTTTGGACCAAAAAAAAAGTGCTGTAGAATTTGCCATGAAACAGACTCCATTGCCGTCAAGAAGATGGGTGAATGGAAGGCCTTCAAAGATGAGAAGGAAGAATGCCTTGAAAAGTTTACCTGTTGTATAAGTTGCTCATTTGGGCCTATTTGCTGCTCATTCAAACCAGATGAATAGTATGATTTTTTTCCTTGGGTATAATTAGCTCTTTGTGTACCCGGAATTAACTAAGAATTTTAAGCCGGAATTCTTCTTGACGATCCGATCCCAAGTGACCAATGTCCAAAGGTGGCAAGCATCATACTCAATTGATAGGGCAAATAGGCAATAGAGACAATAACTAAGAATTTGTATTTTTACATTTTCCATGTGTTAAAATCATATAATGTTTACCTCGTAAAATGATGCACTAAACTTGCTTCTAATACGTAAGCACAATTTGATGCCTTTCTCTTCCAACCTAACATTTCCCCTGGAGAAAGTATAATTGCATGCACAATGCAACTAAAATGCCCTTCAATCCTTCATCTTATATTTGTGCTACCTTATCAAATTACTCCCTCCGTTACATATTACTCGTAACAAAGGAATATTTTATGTCTCGCAAATAATACCCCTTTGTTGCAAGTAATTTGTAACGGAGGAAGTATTATTTTCAGCATTCTACGTCTTAGTTTAAGGCTTGAGCAGTATATGACTATCTCTTCTGCACCATACTCAGGCGATCATCGGTTCCTTGATTTCACCTTGCTCTCTAACATCACCATTGCAAATGTATGCCACAGTTGCACCTCTTTTGAAATGAGAATAAACGTAAACTGAAGCTTGGCATTCTTTACTAAGCAAGTGTTAAAGGTGAATAAACCATATGTGTGCTGCTACCTTATTAAAGCAAAAGTCAAGATCCTTTGCAAAACCCCAAGCTTGAGAATCCTAGATTATCTTGAGGCTTGAGCTATATATTTATGACCCAAGCATTTTAATCCGGTCATCCATTGGTCATACTCTAAAGATAATGAGATTGTAATACGAAAAAACAATAAAGTAATTGAGTATAAATAGAAGATATGGTATTGTAAATAGGATTTGCATAAGGTAAATTTGTCAGATTGTCCTTGGTGGAAATACTAAAATACCCTAATGTCAATCTTTGACTAAATCTCAAGACAACCCACCTAAATCATCCCTATAAAACATGTTACATTGTCAATTCTTACAAACACTCAACAATAACCTAATTTTTGAGGTCTTGAATCATAATAAATTTAATCCTTTGTTTACCTCATACTTCATATTAACTCGAGCGTTCGATTGTTAAATAGGTTTTTTCTTAACATTATAAGGCTCACTCGATCATACATGACATATACTTGACATATTCTCGATTAAGTTAATTCCCTTGCTACTTTCCTTCATAAATTTTTTAGCAAAATAAACATTCATTCATTAATTTAGTTTTTTGCTGCAAGTTGAACAACCATTTATAGGTTGCCTAGTAATGATTTTTCCCGCAAGTATATCCAGATGTTCCACCAAGACTATTAATAATTAATAAAATAATTGAAAAAATTAATAATAATAATAACATTCAATTTAAAGAGAGAAGTCCACTTTCTAGGGTCTCAATCTGGAATGAAGCGTAATTTCCCCAAAAAGAGAAACACAAGATCTTCATCTTTTAAAGTCTTACTAGTGATAGTGCTTAAAGGATTTTCATTTCTAAATTATACTTAACTTTGACAACTTTTCTTCTTGTTCACTACTTTTTGGTCTTAACCAACTCATTTCTTTTGCTCTTTTTTTAATTTTTAATTTTTATTTTATATTATCTTCTTTCTTAGTCTAATCTTAATTGGGATGCTAATCAAAAAGAGATTTCCACAAATTATCATTGTTTTTGTAGTATTCTTACCTAACTCTATCTAGTGTTATTTTCTTTCATGCCCTACTATCATAAGATTTATCACTTGATTTTTGTTTCTTTGTTAGTGCTTTAATCTCTAGTTATCCCATGGTTGCAATAATGTGCCTAGATATAAACCCCTTTTGCCTTAAATAGAAGTTATTTTAAGCAATTTGAGGTTAATTGAAAGGATTGCTTTGATTGGAGTATGGTTAATCAACCAATCATACTCTTAAAGATAGACTAGGTCGTTTAAAATTCAACCTGAGTTAAACATGAATGATTCGAAATAGTATGCTGAGACTCGGATTGATATGTAAAGTGATACTTGAACTACACTCAAAAATATAATGAACTAGGTTGATCTTGTGCCGTGGATGGTTATTTTCAGTAACTATTCTTAACAATGAGTCATTTAATTTTCAATCATCGAAAAAACAATGAGTTGTTTAATAATGATATTGTTAACTTAGTGACATAAAAAATACGGATTACAAAATATTATGTTCTTACATATAAAGTGGTCAATTTTTCTCTTCAACCGTCTTTATGCATGCCAATTGTAGAGGTTAAGTACTTGGATAGAAACACTTGTTTGAGATCATATGTTCGCTTACTTGGAGCATAGACAAGAGACTTATTTACAAAATTATGTTGGAGCACATCAATACCTTCAATAGTATTCCCATAATTTATCACAATCTACCAGATGCAACACAAAGGTGTAAACCAACATTTTTGGAAATATCCACCACCAAATATGACCTAAATGTCCCGCTTTTAGCCTGATTTCGGACCCGCTTGGTCATATGATCAACTTAATTTTATGCCCAACACATATTGTATGTTACGAGTGGTATAACCAAGTATGTTTAGTTGACAAGTAAAGATGGTGGAAAACTCACCCTGATATATGTTTAGGAGGAGGAGTTATCTTATCTTTCTCTTTTACTCTCAAACATTGACATGAGTAATACATTATTACTTTCGCTATTTTTACAAAAGAAAAAAAAAATAAATAAATAAATAAAAAGTGGCATGCATGTTGTTTAAGTTGTTTCATTATGGTTTTATAATATTGACTTTTATTAATTTTGTTAATTATATAGGTAGTTGTATATTGACAAACGGTGTTAATTAAAGTGTTGCACTTTTTTTTAGAAACGGAACGGGAAAGTATTAGTGTTGGGAGCAGTTAGGATATACATGTATCCTATCCTACATTGTTTAAGAGATCTACATGGAGCACTTTGATTGGAAAACAATTGGTGTTGTTAGGATAAGATACTCTGACGTGGTCTCTAATCTTCATGGTGCAATTTTGATTCTGAAGGCTAAGTTTTATTGGAAAGAAAAGGCAACGAAAATGACTTATGTGACATTTGCCACTATTACTATTTACGCGTATGGCCACTTCTTTTGAATCACCATGCATTCCATCAAAGTTGTTTTCTATTCTGTCTATTATACACCCAAATATTCAACTGGTTCTGAGTGATTGAGTGTATTAACAAAAAATTTTATATGTGGCAAAGGTTACTTATTTGATTAGGGGTTACTAGTAGAGACTATTTATTTTGGAGTTACTTATTAAGAGGTTACTCGTTTGGTCAAGGGTTACTCGTTTGGTCAAGGGTTACTCGTTTGGTCAGGGGTAAATTATAGGGGTTACTTAATCGATCGGGGTTACCCTCACACATAAAACGTGCTAACCGACTGACTAAGTAACCCCTGAATAAGTAATCCCTACAAGTAGCCCCTGAGTAAGTAACCACTACAAGTAATCCCTAAAAAGTAACCCTGAATAAGAAACTCATACAAATAATCCATATCACATGGTGTCACGATGTGGCCAGACACACAGAAAAGTTACTAGTGTATTAATATTTAGCTACCCAAAACCCCTAAACGAACACATGTCTTTTCAAAATGAACATATGAAGAGCAAATAAAGCTCAATTCAAGTTGAAACTAGTCGAGAATAAAATAATTTTCAATTATAAATTTATACTCCCTCCGTTTTTTTATTTGCATCACTTTGGATTGCACACGATTTTAGGAGAGTAATATAATATTGTGAGTGGGCGAATAAATTATTATAGTAAAAGTAAGATGGTGACCATGAAAGAGAAAGTATGTGAGAGGGGAGTATTAGATTAAAAGTGTCAGAAATTAGATTATAGTGGAGACCATGAAAGAGAGAGAAATGATAAAATAAGTTGAGTAGGGTTTAAAGTAAGAGAGAGAAATGATAAAATATAGTATAAAGTTACCAAATATAGAAGTGGTGCATTTAAAAAAAAAACACTCCAAAAAAGAAAGTGACGTAAATAAAATAAAATAAAAACGGAGGAAGTAATTAAACAATATCTTGTACTAGTATATTTAATTCAAATTCAATTTTATAAATATAAATAGTAGTGCAATTCCAATTAAGGACATGCTTGGATTGGGGGAGATGTATTACTAGGGTAATAAAAGTGAAACTCAGCAAAATGAATGTGAAAATAGGGAAGAAAGAGATAGTGATGGTCTGATTGTTAGGAAAATTATGTAGTGATGGTATACTATGAGGTGAAGAAAGAGGAATCAATACCCTCATTTTGGTGGTAATAGTTACACTAGAGGGAGGGTGAGTAACTATTACCCTCACTATGAGAGTAATAATTCCTCCATTTACAACTACCTCTATTCATTTATAAACACCATGTCTCTTATAACTAACACCTCTAATTACTTTTGTTTTGTCATGTTTGACTTATATTATCCCCTTAATATATTACCCCCAATCTAAGCATCCATAAGTGCGATTCATTTGTCAGGGAAAGGGATTAAAATCTATATTAATGTACTCTTAAGTTGTAATTGATAATATCGTGAATCGACAATCTTATAGTCACCAAAAACAAGCTCAATAAAAAGATATTTAACGCGTACTATGCTACATACCCCAATTATGGCCTATGTAAAGACCTTCATTTTATAGTTTCATGTATGAATGATCACTTTGTTAGGGTAAACACGCATACCTTTTACATTGATTATCCACCATTCCACCAACTAACCAACTTCGATGTTGAAGGGATTTTCTTGGCTTAATTATCTCCCCAACGTAACACTAAAATTGAGCGATCTTTTATAAGTCGTTAAATTGAATTAATTACGTTTTCTGACCTAGCTTATTTACATTTAGAGTATGTTTATATTTACTGAACTGATTGGAGTTAAACTGAACTGAACTGATTGGAGCTGAACTGAACTGAACTGAATAGAGCTGAAATGAATATTTTATGAGAGAAGGAAATTAGAAGTTGAACTGAACTGAACTGATTGGAGCTGAACGGAACTGAACTGAAATTAAGCTGAAGTGAACAAGCCCTTAGTTACGGAGTATTTTTTTGCCTTCTAGCTAATATGATTAAATACAAATAAACCAATCAATTTATAGCGGTATTTAGCAACGAGCTTTCTAATCCAAAAAGTAGAATTGTTAAGCACAAATAAACTAATCAATTTAGAGCGGTATTTGGCAACAAGTTTTCCATTTGAAAAAGCAGCATTATGTAGTGCAAATGTATAAACTAATCAATTTAGAGCGGTATTTGGCAACGAGTTTTCCATTTGAAAACGTAGCATCATTAAGTGTAAATATATAAACTTATCAATATAGAGCGGCATTTGGCAACACACTTCCATTTAATTTGAGAGTACTTATGATCGATTTATCCTGCATTATTGAATTTGAATCCAACTAAAGCTCCAATCCTTCCTTAATTACTCAAATACTCACTAAAGAATTTATGACAAAAAACATAAATGTATTGAATTTAATTAATGTAGTGCGTTTAATTAACTAATGCTTCAATTCATTCTTATCAATCTTTTCTTTTACAGAATAATTTCTTAATTACATGCAATCCTATAGCATCAACTTTTTTTTTTTATTATTTTGAGAAAGTATAGCATCAATTTTGGGATGTAGTGAATTGACTCTATGAGTTACAACAAGTAAGGAACTATAGATAAAAGGTTAATAGGCTTGTACATCAGCATTATACTTTATACGTATATTTTATTCATATAATAATTTAGAAATGCTCATATATTACAAATTTTTGTGTTGAACAATATGTATAGTTAATGTTAATTTATTTGTTAATTTGTTTTATACATATTATAACATAGTAATAATAATTCGAAGTTCAAAGGGTTGTAAATGAATAAACAACCTCTGGACATCTACAATTCCCTTCACAAAAATATGAAGTATGATACGTCAACATGTATTGTCCATCAATCTATTATTAGTGTTGTTCGAACCTTATCGATGATGATAGTTCTTCACTCATGTGAACTTTTCATGTTTATTTAATCATCATTTAATAACTTCTCTAGGCAACGTTCCTTTCTTCTCATTAATATTCAAGACACTTATGTCAAAAAAAAAAAAAAAAAAAAAAAAAAAAAAAAAAAATTCAAGACACCAAAAATCTCCTCAAGCTACCAACAATAGATTTGTCTTGTTTTTGGTGTTTTTATATTAATTATTTATTTATTTTATTAAGAGAGGTAATAATGTAATCTAGATTTGTCAATTTCTTTTTTTGTCAATAAGGTTCGAATTTTCAAAGCAACTCTTAAATTGATGTTATTCGCACTGCTTAACTATGAAGTGTCTCTTTAATTATTAATTAATTTCATTGAAGTTTAAACAGACATAGTGACATAAATTTCAATCCAAAAATAATGTGATAGAAACTTAATTGGACATAGACTGTGACACTATCATTGAAATATATGTGGATATAATTCATTTTATACAAAAGAGTTAAGGTCCAACTTTTTGGAAAATATTGTATTTGGGGTCTAACTTTAATCTACTTAGTGTTTGGGGTCTAGAATAGTTTTTCCGGTGAGATTTAATTAATTGTGTGCAAAAAAGTTAGACCCTTAGTTAAAAAATTTGGACCCTTCTAGTCAACCAATAAAAAAAAATAAAATTCTTTCTTTTCTTTTTTTTTTTCAAAAAAATAAAACAACCAATTAGAATAATTGAAAAACTTGGACCCTTCTAGTATTTTATTTTTAGTTATAGTGATATCATTTCCTATATGATACTTTTTCTTATTGATAATAATTTAACTTAGGCTTTTTTTTTTCTTTTTTTTTTTTTTGGTAGTGTAAGCAAAATACATAATTATCTAATTTGTTCTTTAATAATAATTCATATTTCATTTCAATAAATATGTAATAAGAAGAGAATCAATAAATTTTGTTATATTTCACAATTTTTTAAGACAATTTTTCACTAATTAAAAGTGTAAAATTGATAATAATACTAAGAATTAAATTAATAGTAAAATATTTTAATACAACTAAGATTTGAAACAATTTAATAAAATATGAATCTTATTTATTAAACTTAAATATAAATAAAAAAGAATATGCATAATTGACATATCGTATTAGGGCCTGTTCACATTTACTGAGCTGAGCTGAACTGAACTGAACCGAAATGAATATTCTATGAGAGAAGGAAATTAAGAGGTGAAGTGAACTGAACTGAATTGAATTGAACTGAACTGAACTGATTGGAGTTGAACTGAACTAAACTGAACTGAAAAATTAAGCTGAAGTGAAGGCCCTTATTGTGAATTTTTTTTGGAGATTTTATCGGACCCTTATTTTAGAGAATTCGGATAAAACAAAAAAATTAAAAATTATTTTGTAAATAATTATGATATTAATTTTTTTTTAATGAAAAATATTTATTTTTATAAATTACTTAGGCTTATGAAGTATTACAAAATTATTTTATTGTTTGAAATAAATGAGATAATTTTTGTCACCCATATAAAAAAAGTATTTTTGTCAAATTAAAAAAAAAATATTTTTTTTAAAAGCGTCTAAATTATTCATAGTAATTTAGAGAACCAAATTAATTAGAAAAAGTGGTATATGTATTCCACATTGTATTAACTTTTATTATTAATTTGGAATTTTTGTATAAAATTTATTAGTTATTTCTACAATTAAATGCATTAAGGGTATAAATTTATTAGATAAGGGGTCTAATTTTTTACAAGAGTCTAACTTTTTTATCTAAGGTTAACGGTGAGTTAAACTAAGGTTAACTCATCGGACCCTAAATACAATATTTATCAAAAAGTTGGACCCTATTTATTATCTTAACTCCTAACGTTTATGTATCCACTCCCTAGACATTAATAAGGTCTTTTTTTTTTTTTTTTTTTTTTTTTTTTTTTTTTTTTTTTTTTTTTTTTTACAAAGGTTAAAAAGAAGTAAACAACACTAATTTTCTTCTCTCATAAATATTCATTTTAACTCTATTCAGTTCAGCTCCAATCAGTTCAATTCAGTAAATGTGAATAGGGGTGAAGTGTGTGTAAATAGTGTAAAACTTCAAATGTTCCAATTTTTAAATGATGGATGAAGGGCCTGTTCACATTTACTAAACTGAGCTGAATTGAACTGATTGGAGTTGAACTAAACTGATTAGAGCTAAACTAAACTGAACTGAACTGAGCTAAAATGAATATTTTATGAGAGAAGGAAATTAGGAGCTGAACTGAACAGAACTGATTGGAGCTGAATTGAACTGAAATTAAGATGAAGTGAACAGGTCTGAAGTGTATTTACTTATAATACTCAAAATTGACAAATATTTGGAGATAACCTACAAACATATCTCCTCTCACAATTTAGTAATTTTCTTTTATTTTTAAAGTATTTAAAAACTTTTCTTATAAAGGGACATAAAAACAAATGTATTAACTTGTGAGAGAAGATAAACATATAAACATAAATGTTTATCACGGAAATTAATCTGGACAAGCTCAAATTTTCAAGTATATTCATAAGCCGGTGGCATATATATGACCCAATGTATGACAGGCAAACCCGAATACAAATCTGGATCGGAGAAAATAAGAGGAGATGCTGCCTCCCAAGTACCAAAACACCTAAGAGGAGTTGTCTTATTTTAAGCGTTTAAAAAAAATCTACCCATATTGAATATATTTCATTATTAATTTAATTTTTATTTCCTATTTTATACATATTAAATTCTGATTGGTTAAATTAATTTATTGTTGATTGATGATATAGCTCTAAGTAAGGAAATTTCTCCCTTGAATTATGCAATTATGGTTGATGCTTTCTAAAAAAAAATTCAAAAAATTTAAATAAGGCAAATTAATAATGAACTGTTGTTATACTTTAAAGTCTTCACAAACTTTCATATGCGGCTGACCACACGGTGTGGCCAACCACAATTTTTTTTAAAAAATATTTTTTCTCTCTTTTTTCAGACCTCTCAGTTTCCCTCATCAGAGCAAGTTTAGCCCCAAGTCTTAAGATTTGGGTGACATCATCATTTTGAGTCTTAAGACTTATGCTTAAGACTTTTCCCATTTTTCTTCAAAAATCTCAAGCAAGTCTCAAGTTGAGTCTTAAAATTCCAAGACTCAACTTAAGACTTGATATTGGGACCCACATCACCCACTTCACTTTTTTTTTATTATCCTTTTTTTTTTTTTTACACTTTTCTACATATAATATGTCAAATATTTAAGTTTTAGGGCTAAAGTGATAAATTTGTGTAAATCTTAGTAGTCTTAACATGAATTTGATAACATCATTTTCAATGGGGACCACCAAAAATGATGTCACATTCAAGTCTTAAGAGTTGGGGCTAAACTTGCTCTCAACGCCCCAACTCACTTCAAACTCAACTACCTCAACATCTTCCTCGTCGTCCTCTTTCTCACTCTCGCTCCCCGCCCTCTCTCTCTCCTCCCCGTATTCGCCTCCGCCGTCGCATGGTTGGTGTTCTTCTCCTCCTCCCGCACTTCTCCGGTCAAAATTCTAGGGTTCGTCGTTGACGATCGAGTGTTTGCATGGTGTTCTCAGCAACGACGATCAAGTATTTTCACGATGTTCTCAGGGCTCCATTTGGTGATTCTGATCCTTATGGTGGTCCTCTTGATGCTGAATCTGATGGTTATAGTGAGTTATAATTCATTTAGGGTTTCCTAATTTTGGTTTTTTTTTAGTTTGTGATTGTTGTAGATTTGTGATTGAAACTGGAAATTGAATCATATGCTTGATTCATATGAGCATTAATTTTGCTTGTAATTGATCAGAAATTGTAGTTGATTGCAATGAAATTCATCACGTTTTTGCTAATTTGGACAAATTTTGTGTAATTTTTCTGTCAAATTGGTGGTGTGGTGGAGTTTAAAGCTTTGAGGTGGTGTAGAATTAGGGGTTACTGGTCGGTTAGGGGTTACTAATCAAGGGTTAAATTACTAGGTCAGAGGGTTAGGGGTTACTGGGTTGGTCAGGGGTACTAGGTCGGTCAGGGGTTACTTGGGTAGGGGTTACTAGGTTGGTCAGGGGTTACTTGGTCGGAAGGGTTACTCGGTCGGGGGTTACTAGGTCGGTCAGGGGTTACTAGGTCAGTCAGGGGTTACTTGTGTGTTAGCTGGCCACACCGTGTGGCCAACCACACACAAAACATACCGATTTTCAAATATTCTTCTTTTCTTATTTTATATGATTGATTCCATATGAGATTACCATTTAAAAATGGAGGGAGTATTATTTATATAATTTACTTTAACAATATTTTTTAATTTTTCTTTCAGTTTTTTTCTTCAATTACCTACTTATTCGGTATTTGATTTGTTCTTATATCTTTAAAAATGGAGGGAGTATTATTTATATAATTTACTTTAACAATATTTTTTAATTTTTCTTTCAGTTTTTTTCTTCAATTACCTACTTATTCGGTATTTGATTTGTTCTTATATCTTTAAAACATCAGTAGAAAGAAGTATGTGTAAACAATGGAGTATAGTATAACAAACCACAAAATATGTAGAATGAAAGGCCCGTTCACTTCAACTTAATTTCAGATCAATTCAGTTCAGCTACTAATTTCCTTCTCTCATAAAATATTCATTTAAGCTCTATTCATTTCAGTTCATCTCCAATCAGTTCAGTTCAGTAAATGTGAACAGGGCCGAAGTGTGTGTAAATAGTGTAAAACTTCAAATGTTCCAATTTTTAAATGACGAATGAAGGGTCTGTTCACATTTATTAAACTGAGCTGAACTGAATTGAACTGATTGGAGTTGAACTGAACTGATTAGAGGTGAACTAAACTGAACTAAACTGAGTTGAAATGAATATTTTATGAGAGAAGGAAATTAGAAGCTAAAACTGAACTGAATAGAGCTGAAGTGAACTGAAATTATGCTGAAGTAAATAGGCCTGAAGTGTATTTACTTATAATACTCAAAATTGACAAATATTTGGAGATAAACCTACAAACATATCTCCTCTCACAATTTAGTAATTTTCTTTTATTTTTAAAGTTATAAAAACTTTTCTTATAAAGGGACATAAAAACAAATGTATTAACTTGTGAGAGAAGATAAACATATACACATTTCACGGAAATTAATCTGGACAAGCTCAAATTTTCGAGTATATTCATAAGCCGGTGGCATATATATGACCCAATGTATGACACGCAAACCCGAATACAAATCTGATCGGAGAAACAAGAGGAGATGCTGCCTCCCAAGTACCAAAACACCCAAGAGGAGTTGTCATCAAATAGAAAGTAGAAAAAACAAGAAAGTGACCAAGCCAACCCCGCTTATGAAAACGACACACACTCACCAATTGGACCCCCAATCAAAATCTGGGCCGGGTAATGTTAGCGGGTCACAAAAAATAAAATAAAATTGACAGTTCAAAATTTCTAAATCTTCCATATTTGTAAGTGTTTAACTTTTTGACAAACATGGAGTACAACATTGTGATATTAGCTTTCTCATGATCCCACTCATACTGTACCACGGATTTCTTTTTCTCTCATACTCAGATCTCGGTAACATTTTTTATTTTTCAATAATATACTCTATTCAACTATTTTTATTTTTAAGCATTATTTTCACATGTTAACTACGGATTATTTTACTTATAGATTCACATCTTATTATATTAAGGGTCTGTTCTGATTAACTGAACTGAACTTATTGGAGTTAAACTGAACTAAACTAAATATTTTATGAGAAAAGAAAATTAAAAATTAAACTGAATTGAACTAATGTGAAGAGAACAGACTTGTCTAATGTATCAGCCAAAGTATAAACCGAAAAAGAAACGGGAGGAAGTACAAATAATTTTGATTGGGAAATTCAGTGTGGTAAGCGTCGCATATATAAAAAAAAAAAAAATTAAAAATTAAAAATTAGAAAAAATGAGTCCTCTAAAATTCATTCTCTATCACTGTGGTTTCTTAAAAGGTAGCAGTATGCCAGTAAGGAGTTGGGGAGTGGGGGCCCATAAATAGCTTATCCTCCTCTTAAAAAGTGGGGCCCACACCCATTACTGGCCAATAAGTCAAGAATGTTACCACTCACGTGGGTTTCAGTCCTACTGCTTTAGGACACTCACTCACTCACTCACCCGTCTTTTTTTTTTTTGTATCGCCACACTCTCTTTCATACAACTATACATCACAAATTCACAAGTATTTTTCTACTTGTGGAAATTTCAACGTTTTCGTCTGGATATATTTTCATTTTAGTTCAGTTTGGTTCAATTCAGCTAACTTTGATTCTTTAGGCTTTATTTGGATAACTAAGTGGGAGGAAAAAGAAGGGGAGGGAAGAGAAAGGAAGGAGAGGGGAAAAACATGAGTTTTCCTTCCAACTCTCTCCATTATTAGAGAGATCAATTTCTTACAAATTAATCCCTCCATTTCTCTCTCCTTCAATTCCCTTCATTTTTCATTTGTTATCCAAATGAAGGATACTCCATCCCTCCATTTCTCTTCCCTCCCTTTCCCTCCATTTTCTTTAATCCAAACATAAGGTTATTCTAGTTTATTTTAACTTAATGTAGCTAGAAAAAATAAGACTAGGACATGTTCACTTCAGCTTAATTTCAATTCAGTTCAGTTCAGCTCCAATCAGTTTAGTCCAGTTCCTAATTTCCTTCTTTCATAAAATATTCAGTTTAGTTCAGCTCCAATTAATTCAGCTCAATTCAGTAAATGTAAACATGCCCTAAATTATACTCAGTAAATGTAAACATGTCTCTTCTAGTTGATAAATAATGACAACATGATTAATTAGTATTTAACGGAACTTACATGTTAAATGGATGCATTCCATATAAAAATGGCACCATTAATAAACTAATCACAATAGTTGTCATCTTGTCAATCGTTTGGCCAATTTCATGACATGTAACACTAAATTTTCATAAAAGCAAGGGGATTCGCTAAGCATCTAAGCAAATAGCATCACAAATGTCTCTATAATGTATAGTCTATATTTTAGTTGGGGCCAAAATAAGGTGCTTTCAAGTAAGAGAGAACGTAATCTAAATTATATACAATATGTACACTTCCGAGTTCTGATGATGCTGTGATCTATGGTCGCCGACCTAATGAAAATAACTATAATTACTCATTGCAACAAATCAAACAAGATCTCAATTAATATTAAGCTTTAAGTTTAGTTAGACCCGGACATCAAACCAGATCAAATGAGAATGATTTAAACCAAACAATAATCATATATACCCTAATACATAATAACGAGCCCTTAAATTCAGGTGATCTATGGTCGCCAACCTAATGAAAATAACTGTAATTCCAGTCTGATCCACTCGTTCTTACGTACCCTTGAAATAAACAAATGTGGTTAACCCATCTTACTCATAAAATATCATATATGCTGCAAACACAGTTCCAAAAAACATGTCAACAACAACCATGTTCTATGTTTTATAATCTCAAGCACAAAGGCCACCATTTTATTAGGGCCTACAAATAATTAGATCCCAGACTGCATCAACATTTTTGCAGCTAATGCCTACAAATGTTGTTAATTTTGGTGATACCTTATTAAGTGTGTAACCTCATTAACGTAGAGCTGACAAGTTTAAGTTTACATTTAGGAGACATTTGATTTTCATACCATTATTATACCATCTTATATATGTGTGATTATTCAACCTTTTGGACCACGTAACTTGACATCTGATTTCGGTGAGTATGTAATTAAATTATTTATTGGTTTAAGGAGACTAAAAAGACATAAAATCAAATTCTTAACCTCTTACATGCATGCATAGCTAATAAAATAATTATAATAAGCCACATACATACATTAATATAATGTTTGTTTTTAATGTTATTGTTTTTTTGTTAATCTTTCTTACATCTGTTACAACACAATAATAAATAATTTCGAACCATATAAATCAAGCGAAGCTCACGCACCGACACAACAAATCCTCTAATATTTACGGTAAAAATTTTGCAAGTACTATATCATATATGCAGTTCATATTAAGTTAGGGATTATGAAATATGCTTTCAATTGACAAAAGTAGCTCTGGTAAACAAACGAGGAATTAAGAGGGCAAGGCAGAAGGAGAATTATTTGAGGCTAAGAGAAGTTACAATTCACACAAGTCATGGTTTGAAAAATATCAGAAAAATTCAGTGTTGAAAGTGATAGTGCCCTATTTATTTGGGCCTGTTTCCCTAAATGGTCCCAATTTTTAAGGGGATGTTTAATTCTTTCACCAAGTAAGACATTTCAACAAAATGAAAAAGTTACTGGTAAATTATTTTTTCAATATATCTACAGGCTTAATGTTTGTGGTACCATAGATAGACAAGTCGCACCATTTAATTTTTGTAGTTTGTCATCACTTCATATTAATAATGAAAGACTTACGGCTTTTTTTCTTTTTCTATTTGTATTTTTTGGATTTAATGGATTGATACCCAATTAGATATTAGCGAGGATATATATTTTCAAAAAAAAAAAAAAAAAAAAAAAGAAAAGACAAGTGCAATCAAGATTTGTAGATAATTCTATTAGAAGTTTTATATGAAGTATATGCTCAAATTAAAGACTCATAACATCACTATCATACAATTAAAGGTAGGGAAGTTCATATATGAATACTTCCCTACCTTTAATTGAACAATGAACATCATATTAGGGCAATTCAAACTAGCTAGAAGTAATAGTGATTGACGGTTTCACTCAAATTGGACTTATATAGGCATTATTTGTTTTCATATGATTTGCTTAATTCATATATGTTTGGGTCCAATTTAGTCCAATTGGGCCTAGTCATTAAATGATCCAATCAAAAGCCCAAGGTCAAGGTTCAACTCTCCAATTGTGCTAAAGTCAAGATCAATCAACAAGGCAAGTCAATTGGGCCAAGGCCCACTTCTCCCATATATGTAAAGGTATAAAAGCCATCAATATCACATTTGTACAAAAAAATATACACAAAGCCTCAAGCAATTAATTCTCTTGCATAACTTTCTCTCTCTACACATTGTACTGACTTTAGCATCGGAGGGGCCTTCCTCGGCAACACCCCCGAGGCTAGTTTACGTGTGTTTGCTGTGCAGGAAACCCTCGGCCCAGCATCACTTGGACCGAGCCCAGTCTTCACCACTTCATAGGACCTTCGGCGAGGTCCCATTGTTTTTACCCGAAACAATTTGGCGCCATCTGTGGGGAAGACTTTCAAAAAATCTTCAAGCCAATTTCAATCGTTCTACCTCAATCTTAGTTCCAATGGCTAAGAATCGCAAGAACAAAAGCGACGGTGCTTCTCCTCCGAGAAAACGCCGAAAATCACTGGGATGGGGTCCCTTAGAACGCCCCACTCCTAGTTCATCTCCTCCTCGGGATAGGAGCCCCTCCGCGGGACCCGACTCTCATGGGGAGCCTAGGGATAGATTCACCGAATCTCCTATCATCCAGTCCAATCATCCACCGAGCCCGCCTCGGTCAAATGAGGACAACCGGTCCACTCAAAGGACCCAATCTCATGCCCGGAGCCAATCCCGGAGCATTCACACCCATTCTCGCTCTCAGCCGAGGACACCCTTGACGGGGCCCGACTCGGAGGAGGTAGTGAGAGCTTTAGCGGTCCTCATGGAAGCCATGAAGGCCCAAAATATGCCGCCTCCACGCGACTGAACCCCTTCGCAAACCAGGAACCAGCGGAGGAACCTCGGCCAGGAGGGGGAAACCCTCCTCTTTCAAGGAGCTCGGCGAATGGGAGGAGGACACCTGGAGAACCGAGAGGGAGAGAAACAGGAACTCTCACTTCTTCAGGGAGCCTTCCACTCAGCTCACTACGAGCAGAGCCCATAAAAGCAGCAGTTCTGCCTCTCGGCCAGAAACTGCTCGCCGAAGTGTTCACGATCGTCTCAGCGATAGGGAACGGAGCGCGCACAACCGCCTCTCCTACCCTGTAGCCGAGGCCCATACCTCCCAGCCGGGGACGAAAACCACTTCTACCTCTCTGAGAGGGCGGAGCGCGGTCCCTTCGGCTGGGAATAAGGGCAAGGCCGTGATGCTGCCTTCCAGTTCTCCATTCGAACAGTGGATACTAGAATCTCATGTGCCGACGGTTAAAATCCCGTCGCACATTACTTATGATGGAACTTCGGATCCGAAGGACCATATTGCCTCATACGAGGCTCACATGCATCTCTGCCCCAGGTCCGAAGCGAATTGGTGCAAATATTTCCCAACCACTCTCAAGGGGGTCGCGCAAGCGTGGATCTCCAAGGGAGTTGAAGAAGGCTCAATCACTGGGTGGGACGATCTGTCCTCCAAGTTTAAGAGCAAGTTTTCTACGGCGAATCGCCGGGAGAAGAGTACTGTAGAGCTTATGGGTCTGCAGCAAGGCGAGGCTGAGAGCCTCAGAGACTATCTGTCTCACTTCAGCAACGAGTCATCCAGCATTTCTCAGCTGGACCAAGGGCTGGCAGTTTTCGCCCTTCATCACGGTCTCAGAACTGGACCGTTCTCCGACTTCATGGTCATGAATTCAGCCAGGACCTTGGAGGAGGCGAATGCTTCGGATAAGTTCATCCAAGCTGAAGAGTGGAACAAAACAAAAGCCCAACCTCAATCTGGGGGAGGGAAACAAAAACAAACACCCTCGTCTGAGGGCCAAGGCTAGAAGGCGAAGGGAAAGGCGAAAGCCTCGGAACAATCTTCGGCCAACGAGTCGAATAAGGAAAAATCTGTTCCTTTCGCGGGCAGATATGAATCCTATACTCCGCTCTCTCTTCCGCGCGCTAAGATTTACAGCGTGACGAAGGAGGAGCAGAGTTACAAAAAGCCGAGACCACTCCTAGAGTGGTATCAGCGTAAGAATAAAAATCAGTGGTGTGAGTTCCATGAGTCACCGGGACACAACACTGAAGAGTGTATCCAGCTGAAGGAACAAATCGAGGATATGGTCCGAAAGGGATACTTGAAAAAATATATCGCGGATCACCGCGAGAAAAAAGAGGCCGAGAAGTCTGAAAAAGACTCTCGGCAAGAAATTGACTTCCCCCGAAAGAACAGCAAAACTGCGGAAGGAAAATTCCCTCCAATCCATGTTATCTCGGGAGGAGCATGCTCTCGGAGGGAGCACAAGCGTCACCTCAGGGCTCTGACCCATCAGGTGAATCATGCTGACATACAGCCACCCCAATCACCGGTGCCGAACATGACGTTCACAGCCGCTGACTGCCGGGGGGTGACGTACCCTCACGAGGACCCGTTGGTGATCATCGCCACGGTGGCCAACCACGACGTCAGCAAAGTTCTAATTGACGGTGGTAGCGGAGCAAATATTTTGTTCCGAAAGGCCTACAATCAAATCAAGCTGAAGCCCAAACACCTCACGTCGGTATCCTACCCAGTATCCGGATTCAATGGGGCTTCAACTTTTCTCGATGGGAAGGTTCTGCTTCCTGTCACCATCGGCTGTGATGAAGCAGCTAGGAACGTCATGACTGAATTTTTGGTCATCGATGCTCCTTCAGTGTACAACGTGATTTTGGGGAGACCCATAATTCACGAGATCCAAGGGGTTGTCTCAACTTATCATCAGCTGATGATCTATGTTTCAGACGCCGGCTTCCCCGAAAGGATCCAGGGCAGTCAAAAGGAGGCCCGAAGGTGCAACTACCTCAAGCCATCCACTAGTCGCCCAGACGACGACGATGAGGATGAGGAGGAGAAAGAAAAAGAAAGAGAGCCGAGCACAAAAAAGCCGAAAGGTCTAAGTGCTTCGGCCCAAGGTTCTGTGCCCAAAGAAAAAGGGTCATAAAAAGAAAAGGCTAGCTCTTCATCTGAGCCGAAAGACTCAGAGAGCCAGCCGAAGAAGAAAAATTCTAGGACGCCTGCTAATATAGACAGCAGGTCAGATTCTGAAGAGTCCAGCCCATCAACAATGGACTTAGACCAGCAGACCAAAACAGTCGAGTTGACTGAAGGAGATGCTGAGAAATGTGTAACAATCGGGATGGATCTTGATCCGAGCACCCGTTGTGAACTTATTCAACTCCTCCGGGACAACAGAGATGTGTTTGCTTTCTCGGCAGCTGATATGCCTGGGATAAGTCCAGACGTCATCTCCCATAAGCTTAACGTAGACCCAACGTGTCGGCCAGTTAAGCAAAAGAAGCGGAATTACTCCGCAAATAAGAACCGAGACATCACAGCCGAGGCCAAAAAATTGCTGGATGCAGGCTTCATCGAGCCTTGTCAGTATCCAGAATGGCTGGCAAATGTGGTGATGGTTCAGAAGGCCAATGATACCTGGAGAATGTGCGTTGACTTCACGGACTTAAATAAGGCTTGTCCGAAGGATTTTTATCCCTTGCCGAGGATCGATCAGCTAGTCGACTCGACGAGTGGCCATGCCTTGCTTAGTTTCATGGACGCATTCTCGGGGTATCATCAGATCTTCATGCACCCCGACGACCGAGCCAAGACGGCATTCGTCACGAACGCCGGGGTGTACAATTACAAAATGATGCCCTTTGGATTGAAAAATGCGGGGGCAACTTATCAAAGGCTGGTGGATCAAGTTTTTTCCGATCAAAAAGGCCGAAACATGGAAGTTTATGTTGACGATTCAATCGTCAAAAGCAAAAAATCTGAAGACCATGTTAAGGACCTAGCTGAAACCTTCACCACCTTAAGAAAGCATCAAATGAAGCTGAATCCGAAGAAGTGTGTCTTCGGCGTGAAGTCAGGGAAATTCCTTGGGTTCATGGTCAGCAAGAGGGGGATTGATGCCAATCCCTCCAAAGTCAAAGCGGCGCTCGATCTTCCTGAGCCGAAAACAAAGAGGGACGTTTAGCGGCTCACCAGAAGAATGGCAGCCCTCTCGAGGTTCATTTCCAGAGCTTCGGACAAAGGGTTACCTTTCTTCAAAGCCCTAAAACTCCCAAAAACAAAAGAGCTCGTTTGGGAAGAAGAGCAAAAAGAAGCCTTCAAGCAGCTTCGGGAGCATCTGGCTCAACTCCCAACACTGGCTAGTCCAGTAGAGGGAGAAACTTTGTATCTGTACATGGCGGTCAGCCCAGCCACCATCAGTGCAGTGCTGCTGAGCGAAGAAAATAAAAATTCAGCAACCGATTTACTTCGTCAAGCACACTCTGACAGACGCCGAGACTCGCTATCCTCTACTCGAGAAAGTTGCCTTTGCAGTAGTGGTAGCTGCTCGGAAGTTGAGGCCCTACTTTGATTGCCATCAGATAGTGGTCTTAACTGATCAGCCGCTGGAAAAAGTTCTCGGCAAAGTTGAAAAATCCGGTAGGCTGGCCAAGTGGGCTTTCGAGCTCACTGAATTCAGCATCAGCTACCAGTCGAGAGCAGCCATCAAGGCTCAAGCTCTAGCGGACTTCTTGGCCGAATGCTCGTACCAAGAGACGCTAGACGATGAAAACAAAATCTGGATCGTTTTTACGGATGGATCCTCCACCGTAAATGGTTCGGGGGCAGGGGTAGTGATAACCTCTCCCGAAGGCAAATCCTTCGAGTATGCACTCAAATTTTCTTTCAAAGTTTCGAACAACGAAGCTGAATATGAGGCAGCAATTGCTGGCCTAGAATTGTGCATCTCTCTGGAAGCCGAGCATGTCTGTCTGAAGACAGACTCTCAGCTAGTTGCATATCAGATCGGTGGCAGCTACGAGGCCAAAGAGCCCTCCATGATAGCCTATCTTGCCAAGATCAGATCAGTTATTGCAAAGCTGAGAACTTTTGAAGTTCAGCTGATCCCAAGGGGTCAGAATGCTCAAGCCGACGCACTCTCCAAACTTGCCAGTTCAACTCTCACTAAGCTGAACAGATCTGTACATGTGGAAGTGCGCCGAGAAAGAAGTGTCGACAAAGCACCTGAAGTGTGCTGCGCTGACCCAGAACCCAGCTGGATGGACCCCATCCTAGCTTTCAAGCTTCGGGGAGAAATTCCCGAAAGCAGAATTTTGGCCTCCAAACTGAAGAGAACTAGCTCAAGGTTCATCGTCTTCAGGGGAGAGCTTCTGAAAAAGTCCTTCTCAGCCCCATTGTTGAAATGCGTGGGTCCAACAGATGCAGATTACATCCTTTGGGAGATTCACCTCGGCATCTGTGGAAACCACATTGGGGGAAGGACCCTAGCCCACAAGGCATTGAGGGCCGGATATTACTGGCCCACCATGATCTCAGACGCTAAGGAGCTAGTCCGAAAATGCGAAAAATGTCAAAAATTCGCACCAGTCATCCATCAGCCAGCTAGAGACCTTCAGCCGATCCTTAATCCACTTCCGTTTGCCCAATGGGGGCTGGATATTTTGGGACCCTTTCCAGATGCACCTTACCAAAAAAGATGGTTAATAGTCGGCATCGACTATTTCAGCAAATGGATTGAGGCTGAAGCAGCTTCGAATATTACAGAGCAAACTGTCAGGAAATTTATCTGGCAGAACATTATCACCCGCTTCGGTATTCCGAAGGTTTTTGTCTTCGATCATGGGAGGCAATTTGATAATTTACCGCTGAGGCGGTACACAGATCAGTTCGGCATCAAATTGGCATATTCAGCAGTGTGTCATCCACAAAGTAATGGTCAAGCCGAAGCTGCAAATAAACAAATCCTCAATGCTTTGAAGAAAAGGGTTGAAGATCAAAAGTCCAAGTGGATAGAGGAAATTCCAGGAACCCTCTGGTCACTTCGGACAACTGAAAAGGAGGCAACGGGCTATTCACCTTTTGAGCTGGTGTATGGTGCCGAAGCCGTTCTTCCAGTGGAAATCGGCTCTGAAAGTTTACGAGTGCACCACTTCTCGGCTGAGAATGAGCATCTTATGAAGGAATCCCTCGATTTCCTCGATGAAATAAGAGACTCAGCCCGAGACAGAATGGCTGCTTATAAGCAGAGAATCAGCAAATTTTACAACCGAAGGGTCCATGCAAGGCCTCTCAAAATTGGAGACCATGTCCTTCGGAATGCTGCTGCAGTTCAGAAAGGCCGAATCCATGGGAAACTCTCAGCTGCATGGAAGGGACCCTATGAAATTCATGATGAGCTTCAGCCAGGAACATACTGACTTCGTCAGTTAGATGGAACTGAGCTGAAAAATCACTGGAATGCTGATGTACTTAAGAAATATCATGTGTAAACCCTTCGAGGCAGAACAATCTTTGTAAGTACATTTTGAATTATTAATGAAAGGCCTCAGAGCCACCATTTCTATAAGTATTTGCAACTTTTTATTCTTTCAGGTTTTCTTTATTCTATCTACTCTTTAAGGGTTTTTATTCAGCCTCGTCCGAAACCTTCGCCTTCGGGTAACTGGGTTTCAGATTGCTGACAAACTCGTCTTTTTAAAGAACTCTGGTCTTTCAGCTGAAGTTAAACTTCAGTAAGACTTGTTCTCCAAAGACATGAGTCCATGGACAAGTCTGGGATATTGCCTTAACTGAGTCTTGTATCCCAGAAAGCCATTATCAGAAACATTGCCTTCAGTTGGCCTTGTGTTTCAGATATCCATTTTTAAAGATAGACAGAAACTTAAGGATAACAACAACTATTAGAAATTTTTTATTCAGCTTCGTCTGAAAGTTGAAGAAACCCAACTCAGTAATCCAAAGACTTGA
This sequence comes from Chenopodium album, assembly GCF_948465745.1. Classification (NCBI taxonomy): domain Eukaryota; kingdom Viridiplantae; phylum Streptophyta; class Magnoliopsida; order Caryophyllales; family Amaranthaceae; genus Chenopodium; species Chenopodium album. The sequence continues at coordinate 7,547,688 of NC_137844.1, read as the reverse complement.
GTCTTCAGATTACTGGGGGGGGCAAGAAGCACTATCAGTGCAAGTTTATCTTCAGCAGAATTCTTCAAGCTGAAAGTTTTGTACTTAGCAAATTTTTGCGAAATTTCTCAAGTTCAGAAACAGTAAACCATTCAGAATGAGGAAAATAAGACAAAGCAATTGAAGAAAAATGCATCAGATAAAGTTCAAATGCTGAGAAAACGAGCTACAAAGTTCAAATGTTTTAAAGACATAATAAAGCATCGGCAGCCGCCCACAAGCGGAAAATTACAGCTGCCGAGGTACATACAAAAACAGATAAAGTAGTTTGTACATCAAGGCAAGCTGAAGCAAAAAACAAGGCAAAAAATATTCAGAAGCGGCAAGTCTAAAGTTGAGCGCATGATGAACCGCAAGATTCTGAAGACGACTGCCCGAGTTCCTATGCTTCAGCCCGAGCATCAGACTGATCAGCAATACTGGGCCCCATTGTGGCCTCAGTCCCAGCAGCAGATGAAGCAGGCTTCGCACCTTGCTGAGCCTCCCTCTCCCTTTGTTCAGCCTCCATCTCCCTTCTTTCAGCTTCTTCTTCGGCTTCTTCAGCCTCAAGGATTCCAGCTTCGATTGGAGTTGGAAACCGCATATGAGGGTCTTCGGGATCCTGGATCCATTCAGCACACTTGGACCAGTCCAGCGTTGGCTCAGCATGTAGGCAGACTCTTCGGCACACTCTAACCCCGTTCTTGAAACCCATATCGTATTCTTCCTGAGTGTAGATACGGACCTTGAGTAGGGCCTCAGCATCAGCCAACTTCTTCTGTACCTCCTCAAAGTCCTTCTTGGATCTGTTCAGATCATCAGTAAGCTTGGAGGAGGAATCTCTCTGCTCGTTCAGCTCTTGTTGAACTTGGGATGCTTCAGTTTTTACATGGGTCAGTTCATCACTTTTGACCCTCAGCTGATCCTCAACCTCTTGGAGCCTGGCTTTCTAAGATTCAGCAGCAGTAGCAGCTTCTGAGAGTTGGACGTTTCGAGCTTGGAGCATTTCTTCAGCAGCCATTCTACTGGCTTCCAAAGCTTCTAGCTTCTGTTGCACCTCAGCCTGTGTAGCAACTCCTTCTCTGATTCTGCTCTCAATGGCAGCCTTGAACTTGGAGATGTCCACTCCCATATGCTCCTGAAGGAATTTCTCCCCTTCTACCAGTGGGGGAAAAACCTCCTTCTCCATAGCAGCACAGAAGGTCTGAAGGGCTTCAGCAGCTTTTTTCTCGTATTCCTCACCCTTCTGCTGCTTCTCTTCAGCTGCTGCTTGCTTCAGCTTAGCAAGCTTCAGCTCCTCATCTGCTACCTTCTTCTCATACTCGGCAGCATCAACCCTATCTTGTAGGGAGTCTATCAGCTCTACAGTGAGGGTCTGATTGTGCACAAACTGGAAACAGAGGCACAAGTCAGTTAAAAAAAAAACTGAGCTGAAGAGCTGGATTGAAAAATAAAAGCAAGGAAGAAGATTTACCTGCATCATCAGCAGTTGATTAGACCTTGCTGGGTCTGGAACTGATCTGCTGGATTCACCCATCCCAGCAGTGGCCTTCAGCGACCAGATCCTCGCCCTATTTACTTCGGTCAGGCCAGCAAAATCGCCGAAGTAGGCTGCAGCACCTTCTCGGTTCTGGCCCCATATGAGATCCCAGATGTGATCTGGAATTGGAATGCGGGGGGCCGAGAAACCCATCTCTCCAGACTGCAGCATCTGGAATGAAGGAAAGGAAGATTCGGGAGCTTCCGGGGCCTTGGATGGCTCAGCTTCTTCTTCTTGAACTTCTTCCTCCTTCTTCTCAGCAGAGTCAATGATTATGACTTCTGCTTCTTCTTCAGGAGTGAGGACGAAAGCCTCAACCTCTCTTGCGATATCGGCTGTGAAACCCTCAGCAACGGGCTTCACAACATCTTCAGCATTGCGCTCAGTAGCACTCTCTTGGACTTCCTCCTCTTGGACCCCTCCCTTGGGATCGGGAGTTTTCTGATCCACCTCCATCTCAGGAGGTGGTGAAGGGGTCTTCGGCGGAGACTGGGGTGGTGGATGGGGAACCCTCGGCGATCCACCGCCTTCCTCAGGTTCTCGGATGTTGATGCCGACGGGCCCCGGCCTCGTCTGAAAATCGTAAAGGCCGATGATGGTCATCCTTCGTCTTCTTTTGAGAAGAGGTTGCTCGTCCATATCAGATTCTTCAGATTCCTCTGGTATTTGGTCTTCGGGATGAACAGGGGCTTTCCCTTCTCTCTGTCTCTTGCTCTCTTCAGACTGCAAAAGACAGGGGGGCAGGAAGAGTGTGAGTAAAAAAAAAAAAAAAAAAAACTGAAAAGCTAAGTCTAACTCACCGAGGTCTTCAGCAAAGCCTCGTCTTCTTCCTCAGCTGCCCTTGCCGCTGCTTCTTCCTCAGCAGCCCTGGAGGACCCTTCTCCCCCTTCACAAGCTTCAATAGCCCGTGCAACCTCCTCGGCTATACGGGCAGCTTCGAGTTCCTCAGCCAACAGTTGAAGCCAAGGATCTCTCTTCTTCAACCAAGGATTCTGCCTCTGATACAGAGCAACAGCCTCAATTTGGAGATGGGAGTGATCTAGATGGACTTCCCTATGCATCGGATCGGTGATAGAAGGGGCCCGATCGATTAATACTCGTTCTCGAGTAACGCCGAGACGGTTGTAGTCAATGCCGACGTTAGTCTCGTTTCGCTCTGAGTATAAGAAAAAAGGAGCAAAGATCAGTTCAGCAAAATAAAAGATGCTGGATTGGCTCAGCAGAAAAGTGCGAAACAAAAACAGAGAAAAATAAATAATAAAGGCCTCGGCCCCAGCCGAAGAAACTTACCATCCCTAAACTTTCGGCTGAGGCCGACAGCGGCTAACATGTGCTCTTGGAGAATGTAATGGTTATCCGGGAGCCAAGTCTCCGGGATATACTTCATTCGGCCGCCAGCGCCCCCAGGGTTTAGCGTTCTGCCGAAGATATTTTGCTGATTAAGGTTCAGATCTGGGCCTCTATCTTCGGGAGGGCCCAGGCTTCCCATTTCAGGATCAGGCTCAACTAGATACCTGGGAGCGCTGAAGACATAAGGGTGGTTAGGATCTGTGGGCGCCCTAACCCAGATCCATTGACCTCTCCATTCCTTATCTGAAGAGTCGTTCGGCCACATTGTTAAATACTGGGGCCGAGACTCAATTTGGTACCACCCAGGACCGTGATCTCCGTGCCCACTTTGAGTGTTTGGCACTAGCCGATGAAGCTTCTTGAAGCAGTGAAGGTTCGGCACATATCTGAAGAACTTGCAGACCCACAAATATGTCATCACCCTCCGGATGCTGACAGGAGTTAGCTGGCACAGGAAGACCCTGTAGTGGATAAGCAAGTCTCGGACGAATACGTCCAAAGGAAACCTCAGCCCGTACTGAAGCTGTCTTGTGTACACCCCCACGTACCCCGGGGGTGGACGATGGATTCTATCGGATGCTAGGGGCATTCTACACCAATATCCATCGGCTTCCATGATGCTGTAGTGCAGCTCAATCTGCTCGGCAAACCGATATGCATCAGCGTGGTCTACCCACCAAGAGTAGGGGCAGTTCTTTATCATGGCTGAGGCAACCTCAGCATCCTCCCACTCATCAAATCCAGGGAGGACATCCCAAAGGTTGGCGGGGACTTCTTCGTCCCGCCCAGAAACGCTCGGCCCCTCCGTTCCTTCTGGAGGCGCCGATAAAATTGGGGTCGCCCTAATTCCTTCAGCAGGGTCAGACCCTACTCTTTGTCCATTCCAAGTCCCAGTCCTGTTCCTAGGATCGGGAAATTGCCTTGCCCTTCTCGGAGCACGGGCCCTACCTCTAACTCCTCTCACTATTGTTGAGTTTCGAAGAAAAAGTCGAAAAAAGGGGAAAGAGTTCGAATTCGAAGAAAAATCAACCAAAATCGAAGGAAATTACCTTAATCTGAAGCGGAATTTGCCGATCTGCAAGTTGGTAGTGACGAATTTCGATTTCTAAGCTTAATGCTCGGGGAATTTGCGAAGTTTTGATGCGGATTCTTGGGTTTTCTCGAGAGCTTTGGGTTCGTGTTTGTGAAGAAGTGAGGAGAGATAGTGCGCTTCTTCGATTTTATTTCCAGAAATGGGAATTCCAGGAGTCCGCGCTTTAATTTCTCTTAAATACCTCACTAAGTAACCGTTAAACACACGTCCCCATGGTTAACCACCCATTATCCGTCCAACTTCCACAAATTATCCATCCAGCCGCCGTTATTTCATTAATTGCGGTTTAAATTCAAATTTTTGGATTAATTAAATCATTTACTTCCCTCCTTTTTCTGGTTAATTAAACCTGACCCGTCATCCTTCCAAATCGGGTCTGGGGGGCAAGTTGTTTGGGTCCAATTTAGTCCAATTGGGCCTAGTCATTAAATGATCCAATCAAAAGCCCAAGGTCAAGGTTCAACTCTCCAATTGTGCTAAAGTCAAGATCAGTCAACAAGGCAAGTCAATTGGGCCAAGGCCCACTTCTCCCATATATGCAAAGGTATAAAAGCCATCAATATCACATTTGTACAAAAAAATATACACAAAGCCTCAAGCAATTAATTCTCTTGCATAGCTTTCTCTCTCTACACATTGTACTGACTTTAGCATCGGAGGGGCCTTCCTCGGCAACACCCCCGAGGCTAGTTTACGTGTGTTTGCTGTGCAGGAAACCCTCGGCCCAGCATCACTTGGACCGAGCCCAGTCTTCACCACTTCATAGGACCTTCGGCGAGGTTCCATTGTTTTTACCCGGAACAATATATATATATATATATAAGCAACACAGTACAATAATAACCCCGGACATTTATAGGGTGTTACAAAATCATTTGACAAATTTTAACATGCATTCTACTTTTTAATTATATTATCATGGCCTCTACTAAATATGTCATTTCAATTTAACGGTTCAATTTTTGTAATGTTTACTTGTATATGTGCATACGTTTTAATGTTTAATTAACTACAAGCTTATACCGTGGATGGTTTCAATATTTATCTCTTGATAGTATTAATACTTTATATGTAATTGAATTTACAACTCATTTTCTTCAATTCAAAGGGTGGGAGAAGTACTGAAGTAGGGTTTGGTGTTTCATTCCTAACAAGATTAACAAGTTAAATATGCATGCAAGTGAGTATTAATTCCTGTATGAGTAGATAGAAGTTAGTGCAAAAGGACAAGAGAGGTAAAGTAGCACATCAAAGAAATATAAACCTTAAAATCTTCAAAAAAATAAAAAATTACACCGTGCAAATATATAACAAGTAGGCTGGCCCCTTTTGCCCTCCCTAGAGTATGCATGATCATGATGAACCAAGTTAACTAAATTATAAATATGATGAAATCTACCATTAACTTTTTTTATTTTATATATTTACATTGTTATGCTTTCTTTCTGGTACAAAAGTGCACTTATTGGATCCCATGGGATACCCATCTGTACTGCAAATAATTAAATTATTTCAATCCATTCTAGACACTACAAAAAGCAATTCACCCCACCTCCTCCTACTCAATAAAGTTGTTCTTGATTGATTTGTGCTCCCTCTTTCCCTCCCTATTCATCAAACTATTATCAACTTAAAGTTTTAATTTTTTTTTTTTATAAAAATACACTACTAGAAATGAGCCAAATACCGATGGCCAAAATTCATCGGTAAAAGTATAAAAAACCATCGGTATTCAATTTACCGATGGCTGCCATCGGTATTTTGGCCATCGGATGACCATTTATCGGTAAAAACGAAAATACCGATGGAAAAGCCATCGGTAAACCGGATACCGATGGTTTTTCCGATGGCCAAAAACCATCGGATTTTTTTAAAATACTGATAGCTTAAGCCATCGGGATATTTTACCGATGGCAAACACCCATCGGTATTTTCGATTTACCGATGGGAAAAACCATCGGTATTATTTTAAAAAAAAAAAAAAAAAAAAATAATACACCCCCTACCCACCCACTGCCCATACCCCCTACCCCTACCATACAACCCAAACTGCCCACACCACCACCCAAAACCATCTACCGCCACCTCAAACACCAACCGACAATCACGACCACCCTCCGCCCTGGTAAAACATGCAAATCAACCCAGAAAACAAAAAAACAACGAAAACCAAGAAAATAACCAAAATCAAACAATTCAATGAAAAACAACAAAAATCAAGAATAATAACCAAAATCAAACCACATAATGCAAATCAAGAAAAATGGCCAAAATTAACCCACATACCAAAAACCAAACCAACTAAAAAAGCAAAATCAACCCACAAAATCAAAGTAGTAAACCTACTAAATAACTCAAACAACCCACAAAATCAAATTAAAAAAAAATAAAAATCAACACAAAATCAAACAAAAACGAACATACCTTTAATATTATGGCCAAAATTCATCTACTTAAGGTTTAAATGGTCATATTCGGCCATAAATACTCCAGATCTGGAGTTTTTGTAGACGAATTTGACCAAAAAAAACCATAATGCCGCCGAATTCGCATGAAATTCATCTACAATGACCAATAAAATCCACGAAGACCATGAGAAAAATAAACCGGAGGTGAGAAAAGAGGACGAAATCGAGAAAGAGAAGGGAAGAGAAAGATAGAGAAGAAGACAGGAGAGAGAGGAGTAGGTGTGTGAAGGAGGAGGCATATGAGAGAGAAGAGGAGAGGAGAGAAGATAGAGGAAAGAAGAAAGAGGCGGAGGAGAGAGAAATAGAGAAGAAAGAGGCGGAGGAGAGGGGAGCCCGGATTAGGGTTACTCTAGATTTTTTAATATTGTAAAAAAAAATTTTTTTAAAGAACAACGATGGTTAAAAGCCATCGGTAAAATACCGATGGTAAAACACCATCGGTAATTTTTTTTTACCGATGGCTTTTAACCATCGGAAAATAATTTTAATTTTCTTTTATAAAAATAAGATTCACCGATGGATAAAAGCCATCGGAAAAAATATACCGATGGTCAGGCCATCGGTATTTTGAGAAATACCGATGGATTGAAAAAACCATCGGTAAATTATTTTTTTACCGATGGCTTTTATTGACCATCGGTATTTCCCATCGGTAATTGAGCTTTTTCTAGTAGTGATATCATGCAAGTATAAGTAATTGATTGTTAGCTAAACCAATATAAAATATATTCAATCCTATATTAGTTGTATCGGTTGCAATGTACACTGTACTCCGTGATAAGGTAGTCTGTTGGAAAACTAATAAAACACGCCCAAATCCTTATACTTTTAAACATATACTCCATACCGTAACTGTGATTTAATATGTACTTAATTCATATATACATTGTAATGGTGGTGTATTAGAAAATCCAATCATAAAATATGGAATAAACATTATTGATTGTAACATTTTTGTTTATGAATATTAGAAAATCCAATTCTTAAAACAAAGAGATGCATGTCTTAGACTCTTAGTAGGCAAAGGTTGAAGTAGCTACGATGGTTGAGGAGGTCAGATTAAGGGAGCCAGCCGCCATGCATGTAAAAAAAATACGGCCCTACTCAAGGAATATCTCATCTATCTATCTGCAAACAAAAACATGCATAATAATATATACCCAAGTTTTAACTAATTTAAGATCCTCCCTTAAATATTAATATCTGGCCGCCGGTATATATTATATGTATTTTATAAAAATTATAATCTAAAATATACTACTCCGTACTTGTATAATCTACAAACTAACCCTTTTACTAATTTCATCAGCTAAAACTTTGGATTATACGTAGTATATATTTTTAATAATTATATACATACTACTGTATATATTGTTGGTATGTACTATGTAGGATTAATTTTTGTACTGAACGTATAAATAATATTAGCATGTGGGAGTAAACAGTTGAAACCTGGCAAAGTTTTCAGATCAATTTAATCACCTTTTCACTTGATCCAACATGCAATTTATACAATTGTCTTTGCTGTCATCTATGACCACTCCACTTTATTTCTCATTCTCATGCCCACCTTTCTTTTTCATTTTTAATTTGTGGGATTTAATTTAATATAATTTTTACTATATTTGTCCTTTTATTTGACAATGATATAAGTCATATAACTAATAGAAATTTAAAATACTAAGCTAGTACTATACATATACTAATTTTATTTTCTCCTTAGTAATCTTATAATTCCCATGTTGTAGGAGAACTAAGCTAATACGTGGACATGACGACATGACCCACAATTAATTAATAAAAAATATGTTGAATTTCGTTAATGAGAGATTAAACAGTAAATTACGTGTAGTGACTATTAATACTTCGCCTCTTATCAATTACCTAATAATAGTATAGATAATTGACAAAGAGCTCCGAGAAAGATTGAGAATAGTTGGCCTAGGCTTTGACAATGGTCGGCGTACATATATAGCATGATGTGTATGTACGACACCAACCAATAATAATGATTAATGAACATCAAAGCTTAATCTAGGGAGATTAATACAACCTAACCACCCCCCCCCCCCACCCCACCCTCTCTCTTAAAAACAAAAAAAATAAAAAGTTGTAATCTATAGTCAAAGCATAGTTAAAGTATCCCAAGAAAAAAGGTACAAAAAGAGAATCACAATTAGTACTAGCAATCAAGCTAGTCATGTCCTTTAGTTGATCAATAAGAAAGGCCAAAATGATAACTTTTTTTGAAGAAGAAGAGAATTAGTGAAAGGTTAACATCCATCTAATGTAATGTTAGGTTTTTGTTTTTGCTAATAATCAATCAATTGAAGTAGGGTATAGCTTAAGACTTAATAAGAGTAAGCAAATCTAAACTAGAGTATCCCAAAAAATATGGGCAACTTCCCTTAAAATCACCTGAGAGTGGAGGCCCAATAAAGGCCCAGAAAATTGGAGGGGGTCTAGAGAGAGAAAGTTGAGTTCTAGAGAGAGAAAGAGAGGAATCACACAATTCACAAAAGGTCCTACCCTAACAAAGGTGCAGAACAAAGGAGAAAGGGCCAAAGGTAGATTGAAATGATTACTTGAACGGAGATTGGGCCCACCTAATAATCTTTCCAAATTAATTTATTTTAAAAATATATTTTTAATAAATTTGAAAAATTAAATTACTTGACTTGGGAAATGGGGCCCATTACCCTTCCCTTACCCGGCCACCATTGTCTTTATGGATTGAATGATAAAAAGAGCACCTCACGTGGATTCTGAACCAAAGGGCCTGTCCAACCACAATTTAAAGGATACCTCCCTGATTACCACCCCCCTCTCTATTTCATTTTTTTTCAATTTCAGGAAATCTTTTTTTTTTTTTTTTTTTTTTTGAATTATCATTTTGTTAAAAAAAAAATCTTATTAATAAAATAAAAATTCCATGATTGGTCTCATTCATTCTTACTGTCTTGATGTCATTATATTTCATCCGGAAATATATTTTCATGAATTTCTCGTACGAGTATAGGTCAATTTAGGTAATTTGTTCGATTTTATTGATATACAGTAAGGTAAGTTTTTTTGTTTTTTTTTTTTAAATGATTTAATAGAAATTGAATTAATTGCAGGGAATTATATAACTCCATACCCAACAACAAATAAAGCAATTTCCTTTCTAAAATTTTTTGCTTTTTAAAGCTCACCCTCCATAATTCCCACTCATTATCTTTGCTCCTTAAAGCTTCCTCCCTTCCTTATCTCCTCTTTCTCTCTCTCTCTCTCTCTCTATCTCTTTCTCTCTCTTCAATTCTTCTTCCCTCCTTCCTTACCTTACCTCACTCACTCATCACCTCCAATTCTCAAACAAAACCACTTGTATTATGACATAGAAAGAGAAAGATATAAATATAATATTTTTTTATATTTATAATCTAAGAGATCCCATTAGTCCCACCATTTGTATAGGAATTATACTATAACCCCTTCTCTTCTTATTAGGGTATTACCCCCCCCCCCCCCCCCCCAAAAAAAAAAAAAAAAAAAAAAAAAGGTGTGTGTGAAGTTGGAGATAATCAAGAGTATTACTACTACTTATCTTCATTTATACATCAACAAAAGAAAAAATAATGGATGGAGATCATCATCATCCGCATCAACACCACCATCATCACGAATTCCACAACCACCACCGGCCAAATTTCCCGTTCCAGTTATTAGAAAAGAAGGAGGAAGAAGCGTGTTCGAGTTCAACCCCATTTAATCCTTCTTTAGCCATAGCTCCCTCGGGTGGTTCAGGCCCCGGCCCGTCTACTTCAGCTGGGCCTCCCCAGGCCCAGCCCCCTGTTGGAGGTGGGGAATCGTCTTCGGGGCCGAACTCTAAAAAAGCGGCCCCAAAACGAACCTCCACCAAGGATCGTCACACGAAAGTAGACGGGCGGGGCCGTAGAATCCGGATGCCAGCGCTTTGCGCTGCCCGGGTTTTCCAGCTTACGAGGGAGCTAGGGCATAAGTCTGATGGCGAAACAATCGAATGGCTTCTACAACAAGCTGAACCAGCTGTTATTGCTGCTACTGGTACTGGTACTATCCCCGCCAATTTTACTTCTCTAAACATTTCCCTCCGAAGTTCCGGGTCTTCTCTTTCCGTACCTTCGCAACTTCGATCCTCATCATCTTACTTCAGCCCCAATTTCACAACCGCGGCTTCGGCTTCTCGCCGTAACTTCTTTGCCGGCATTGGTTTATCTTCCGACACGTCACCCTCCTCCGCACTCCTCAATTTTCAAACCGCTACTTTGAACTTAAATCCGGGGTTACTTCAGGCTAAGCAGGAATGTACGACTACTACGAGTTCGAGCCATCACCATCCACATCATAACAACAACAACGCTGGTAGTCCAAGCAGTAATAACAACAGTCAGAATAATAGTAATAATAATAATAACAATCAGCTTGATCTTTCAGAGGCGGCCGACGAAGGCGGGGGAGGTAGGAAGAGGAGGCTAGAAGGCGAATACGGGGCGGCGGCAGCGGCGGGGGCAGGAGGGTATGGTCAAATACCGAATTTTTGGATGGTAACAAATGGTGGTAATCAAGGTGCCGCAGCAGCAGCAGCTGTAATGAGTGGTGATCCAATATGGACAATTCCATCAGTGAATAATAGTGCAGGGTTGTATAGAGGGAGTGTTCCAAGTGGGTTACATTTCATGAATTTTGCTACTCCTATGGCACTATTGCCTAGTCAACAACTGGGCCCCCAAATGGGTTCGGGAGCCGGTAATAATAATAATAGTGGTGGTGGTGGAAGTGGTCATAATAATATGAGTCCTGGTGAGCAGGCTCATCATCTAGGCCTGCTCACTGGACTCAACCCTTATCGGAACGTACAAGGAGGAGGAGGGATCTCTGACTCACAAGCGAGCGGATCCCACTCCCATCATGGCGATGACCGACACGATACAACCAGTCATAGTCATCATTCTTGAGAATTAAGGGCATACTATTTTTATTTTTTTTGTGATGATAAACAGCTCCAAGTATATCAACATTTTTAGCCACTACCAGTCTATTATCACTACTACTCCATTTCAAGCACCATCTATACAACAACAACAACCATCGCCGGGAAGAAGAAGAATTTGTGTAGCTATTAATTTGATGTGTAGCACACGTGAGGTTTGATTTTTGTTTTTTTTGGAAATTAATTTGAGGTTTTGATTTTTTTTTTTTTTTAAGTGTGATTAATATGATGAGAGGTTTAATTAGGGTTTGATAAGAAGGCACAATATTTTACATTTGGCCTTTTAATTTTTATTTTTTTTCCCCTTGGTTGTGAGTGATTATGCTTTAATTTTTTTTAGTAATTAAATTATAATTTTTATATTTTGCCCAAGGGAAAAATTAATCATCTATCTCCTTAATTTATGTTTGATTTTTTTTACTTTCCTTTTGGTCCCTCCATAACCAAAATAGTCATCATTGTTTGTGCAATTCTTTCTAAAGGAAAACTTTGTAATTTTTGGGTTTTTATTAATTTGATGAAGATGACATATCTCCAATTATGCCTCTTTCCAAGCTAGGGTTGGTATTCCATTTGCTGAATAGAGCTAATTCCAATCCAAGAACCCTTAAATTTATCAATAAATTTACAATCCCCAAAGTACCCCTTATTGCTCCAAAAACGAATTTAGTATTGCGTATTTACGTATCAATTATTTGACTTCAAGTATCATATATTGTTCTATATTATCCTATCATTTAACTAGCTTAGCTTTTTACGTTGCGTTACATTACTATTGTTGAAGTCTTTATTTGGTTGATCGAAAATAATTATCATAAATGTATTAGTACATGTTACTTTGTTAGTTTTAGACATTGATGCATTAACTAGCATATTTCGATTTATAAGTTTTTCTAAATAACCAAACAAAAATGTTACTTCTAAGAAGAAACATAATGAGCGTTAATTTTTTGAATTCTAAAATATTACAGTACAAAGCATGTCACTTTCTACATTTAATAAATTTAAATTTAAATTTTCTGTTGTATGTACAACTGTATCACTATATATATCCGTAGTATGATAATAACCTTCCTTATTAATTCCACCGTCTACATTAATACATTTATAAAGATGTACGAGTTTAGAACAAAAAGTAGTTTTGATACATTGTAAAGTTGTACCAAGTCTACATTTCTTCCTATACATATTGGTTGATCAAAAAAGTTTGACCAATAGTCTATAAAAAGTTGTGTATTAACAACCTCCGATCCTTTGAACAAATATAAATGGTTTTTTGAGTTTGCCTTAGCTTCTACTACATCAGAATCCGACTCAAATTATTGCACACCTAGCTTAAAACGAGTCTTCCAATAAGAAATTTATGTATTTAGTGAGACTCAAATAAATATAAATGTTGTGAGTCTTGTAACTCTTTATAATATACTTATGTATAATCTTAAATGTACGGTACACGCAACGAATGGCTCGGTATAGTTCAGAAACTTGGCCCATTATGAACCCCCTTATAGGGAGTATTGTTAAGGTAAAACAATCATGAACAGTAACTTATCGTTGTCAAAAATTACTGCATGCTCTAAAAATCATGTGTGATATTTAGTGAATTTACAGTTAAAATGAATCACACGTTTACAATTACAGCTAGTCTATGATGAAAATGAGAGAGAAAAAAGGGTAAAAAAGAGAGAAAAGGTGGGGCCCACAACCTTATCAGTTCCAGGTATTGCTCAGGTGGTGAGACCCAGCTTGCTGGTCATTGCCTAAACCAATGTACATTGTCACTGACAAACAGGTGGATCATTCTTTCACCCTTTTTATTAATTCCTTCGCCTTTTTTAAAAATATAAATTAAAAAAAATTGGTTAAAAAAAGGAAAAGAAATTTACTTTTTGGTTATTTTTTGAAAAAAATATGATTTGGGTTTTGCTGGCACAATTAGATATCAATGGTGGGTTTATAAATAACCCTACTTTGGTGGGCCCTTTATACATTGATCTATCTATACCATCAATTTTGTGGGCCATGTATTGATGGGCTCACTGAATGATTGGGTTGGGGTCACTCTGGTAAAATACTACTGCATTTTATGTAACATAATCTAAAGCTCCCTTAAAATATCAAATAGTAAAATAAGATAAAGCTATGTAACACTATTACAATTTCACTTTATTGTTTTTGTATGAAGTTGGCAACTTGAGTGTTATCCTTTACAGAGAAAAATTGCATTATTGGGTTTGAAATCTATCTGATGCAGATAGAAAGCCAACTCATAAATTTTTATTATTTATTTTCTTTTGGAAATATGAAAAAATAACACATGTATTGTGGGTTTGAATAATTTTATCTTGCATGATAATTTTTGAGAAATAATAATGTTAAAACAAATGCTAAATGATAAAAATATAGTTGTCTTCATGTCCTTCACCAATTATAGGGTGTGCTCATTTATGTTATGTAGAGTCCACATGTAGGTTGTAGTTTTTTGGTGTCCTTGAGCTTGATGTTAGTGATGCATATTAGTGATGTTATGTACTCAAAGTCTCAAACTATAGTATTACATTTACAAGACAGTTTGTATATGGAGTAATGATTTTTCGAAATTTTCTGCATATATAATAATTGAATAGTACAATTTTTATGTGACATTATTAACATAGTTATTTTTTGGTATTATGAAATATGTGTGAGAAGTTATTAGACGTAAAAACTGATGTATTCTATCTCAATTTTTATATACAACTCTTGTTAGGTAAAGAAAAATACCTATTGTTAGAAGAATATTTCATTACCCAAAAACCTAAATGAAATGAGAATCTTTAACACAACTTGCCAAATGCCAAGTTGAATAATAACAATAAAATTAATTAAGCCAAGAAACAACATAATTTTATTGTGCAATTTAAACTTGTTATATTATTGAATCGATCTAGCTTAGAATTCAGTTTGAACAAAAATAATTCTTATTAAGCTAAGTTTTAAAAGAGCATTATTATTAAAGATCAAGCTAGCTTAGGCAAGCTCAAAGTTGGTAACATTAAATCAAATTAAGCTAGTTTAATCATCTGGCCCAGTGATCATTCCTATTTAGAAGTTGGTTTTGTTAAAAGGAAGTTATGATTTTTAATGAATACCAAGTATATAAATTCAAGTCAAGTACAATAATATAGTTCAATTTGGAGTTTATTTGAACGATACACTACCCTTTTAACGTATTCTTTATTTATGTATACGTAAATACTACTTTTTGTGCGCATAGTCTTCTAGCTCTCGAGAAAGGGATCAAGAATATTCACATCAAAGGTGATAATCTGCTAATCATTAACTCAGTTATAGGTACTTGGGGTATGTTCTGATTTCCTGAAAACAAATGAGCTGAACTTAACTTAACTGAACTGATTAAAGCTGAACTTAATTGAACTGATTGAAGCTGAACTGAACCGAGCTGAAATGATTTGTTTATAAGAGAAGAAAATTAGGAACTGAACAGGATTGAAATAAAATGATTGGAGTTAAACTAAACTGAACTGAAAAACTAATAGTGGCCACTGCTTTTATATTACTTGTATTAATGATTGAAGTAAATTTCAATTTAGTTAATTTCCAATATCATATTCCAATATTGCGTTACTAAACTGAAATTTACTTTTAAATGAAATTTTGTTAGTACTTTATATATGAAGGAAAGCTTAGGAGTAGGGCATTCCCTTACTTTAAGAATATTCACATTGTGACTTAAAGGTCATGAGTCATGAGCATGAGTCACGAGTTCAAACTCCACTAATTAGAAAATGTTTGGGAGTAAGAGGATAAGGGGATTACCTTACCTCCCCCTTATTCCCTCAACTCTCAAGAGTTGACCTGCAAAGCTAATAAAAAAAAAAAAAATTAATGTCAAAAATCAACTATCAACCAGTCAGCATAATTTTTGACATTGAAAATCTAAACTGCAGATGAAGCAGAAGTAGGCAAAACACTCAAGCTAACTAAACTAAGGCAAATACTTAACCAGAAGTTTGTTATATTTAAATCAAAATTTAGCGGTTTGCATAATGATGATAAAATTTACAAGATATATACTGTAGTATATTGGAATGTAAAAGAAAGAGACTTAAAATTATTATTTTTTTTTTTAAAAAAAAAAAGTAAGTTAAGATTTATGAGACTTAGAAACAATGCATTTAGCTAAAAATATACTTCATAATTATTTTAAATCTCTAAATATAACTTAATTAATACTCCCTCCGTGTTTTTTTAAATGACACACTTCCTTAAACAGCCGTTTTTTTTAAGTGACACACTTCCTCTTTTAGAAATTCCTTACATTTTAATAATATATATTCACCCCACTATCTCTTACTTTATCATTTCTCACTCCTTTTATGGTCCCCATTTCCTCTCACATTCTTTTACTTTATCATTTCTCACTCCTCCAACCTACCCCACTAACATCTTATTTTATTAAAGTCAATAAAATCTCCTAAAACTACGTGTCGGTCAAAGTGTGTCACTTAAAAAAACACGGAGGAAGTAGTAACTTTACTTGGTAAGGTTATAAAGGTTCATTCTCAAAAGGTGTATTAGCTAATATTCAATAGTCAATATATACTTTTTCTGTTAAATATTAATAAATAATATCCTTTGTTGTAAATTGCAATTAATATTTAATGGAGAAATTGAAGTATTTTGTATTAATTAGTTCTTGGTTCAAGTAATGCCCTAGGCCATATCAATGTATTCATTTTGCTAATAAACTTTTATAACGATGAAGTGAAATATTAATACAGATTGATTAGGTTTTTTAGAAATCGATGTGCTATAAATATTAAAAGTAATGTATAAAATTATATTTTTAAGCATAATTATTATTATTGTACTCCAAAATTCATTATCCAAAATAATAAACGAGCTATCATTGACAACTGCGTAACACTGTTGCACGTATCACTTATTTTAGTTGGCCACTCCAGCTCGGATCGGATTACACTTAAGCTAAGTTAATGACCTAGGGCCTAGGGGACCATGCATATATATAGGGATATTAATGGGGCAGCGCGGGACGGATGTTGGTCTTCCCATCCCCATCTCCACCTAACATTTTCATCCCAATCTCCATCCCCGTCCTGGCGAGTACAACTCCAAAACCATCCCCGCCCCACCCCCACTTGGATATCCATCCCCACCAAAGACCCGCCTAATCCCAACACAAGACCCGCCTAATCTCCGTCTCTCAAATACACAATCCTACATAATTAATACAGATTATATATATATATATATATATATATATATATATATATATATATATATATATATATATATATATATATATATATATATATATATATATAATAAATAAATAAAAAAAAACATTCTTAATATTACAGACATTTTTTATTATAATATAGTGTAGTACATTAAAGTATTATAATTAATATTTTACTTCATGTAATTATTTTATAGAATAGTATAAAAGTATATAATTTGCTTTTAAAGATATATAGATGTGGGTATGGAGCGGGTACGGAGTGGGGCGAGTGGGGCGGGGCGGGGCGGGAATGGGGCGGGTACAACTTAAAATCCACCTCCGCTCCATCACCCATGGCGGGTATGGTTTTTATCCCCATCCCTGCCCCATCACCTGCCAAACCGAGAATCATCCCCACCCCAGTGGGTCTCCTACTTGACGGGTCTCCTACTTGACCCACCCCACTGACATCCCTACATATATATCTAACTAAGCATATAAAATGTAAGACATGGGTAGTCCTTTATTAACATGTGGTCCAAACCTGATTATTTGACTTGAACTTATTAAGATTCATCAATAATAAATGGGATCAAGTTTAACTTAGCTGCGCTAATTAATAATTAACTAGTGTGTGGCCCAGGCGATGCACCGGGTTACTAGTTTGTACTTGTTTAATTTGCTAATCAAATTCAATTGTTTAGATAGTAAGACTTGTTGGTTTCGAGTTTATGTCTTGCTATAAACATTTTTTAGTTGTCAAACTCAATCATTACATAATGGAAATAAATAGTATAATAAAACACAAATTAACATATCTAAATTAATTATAATTTTGTTGGATAAAAAAATACAATTAATAAATGGTTAAGATGGTAAGACTCTTAATTTAAGACTTGTTGCTCTTAAGTTCAAGTTTTGTTATAAGCATTTTTTATATGCAAACCTATACATGTGAAAGTGACATGTCATATTTATAATGACATGTGGCGCATATTGCTGACATGTTGAACTTGAAAAAAGTGATACGTGGAACATATTCTATTTTAGAAATATTTTTTAATATATAAAGTATAGAGTATAGATAATGTCTTATTAAGACTTTTTTTTTCATTTGTAAAGGGACGTACTTATATAATTCATGAATTATGATGTATCTTAAATTCTCAATTTATATCGTGGTGGGCAATACGATTTTTGCTTGTTGGTGAGGCCTATTGCATCACATAACAAGAAAAGTCGTCATATATAATTCGATCTTATGTACGTATCACTCGGCTAAATCATCTAACTACTTGCTAGAAAATTTTTAACGTAGTCCATATAATATCTGAAAGTGGTTCTAGCTACTTCAAATAAAAATTATACATGTCTTAATAGCCATCTAATAAAATCTCAGTGACTCATAAGATACTTGTAACTTAAATGAGCTTCGTTCACATGCATATTGCCATGAAGATGAAACTTTAGTTTGAGGCTTTTTGTTTCATACTTAAAACACTTCTTAAGTAGCTATTAAAAGTCTGTTTACATTTACTGAACTAAACTAAATTGAACTGAACTGATTGGAGTTAAACTGAACTGAACTGATTGGAGCTGAACTGAACTGAATATAGTTGAAATGAATATTTTATAAGAGAAGGAAATTAGGAGTTGAAGTGAAATGAACTGAACAGGCCCTAAGCACCATGATTAATTTTGTCATTGATGTTCACTTATTGATTAATTTTGCTTTTGCATCAATTCTACCGTGTTACTTTAGACGACGGATCAAAGTTGTACACAATTGAGTAAAATCTACAAATGCACTCGTAGTATTATTGATTAATTGTGTAGTTGTAAAGCTGTAAAACTAACTTTTTTTTTTAATTCTTGATATGTTTGCCACTTTTACGGCATTACAACTCGAAAAATTCTTAAGTTTTAAGATTTCATTGGGTATGTAATACTACTAACATGATTGGTCGTGTTTGGTTAAAGGAGTTATAATTGGTCAAAAGATTGTTGGATTTTATCATTTTATCACAAAATTTACAAAAATCTTTTGAACATCATTTTATGAAAGTTTACGTGTCAAAATATATTAAAGTTAGGACCATTTAAAATGTACTCGTTGGATTAGGAAGTAGATCTGATAAGACTCGAGGTTGACTAATTGAAGGCAACACCTACATATTGTTTGGTATGTAGTTCGTTTTCATGGGTGGTCTAATAATGGTAACAACCTTCGTTTCAAAGACACTAGCTAGATTTTTTTGGCGTCCTCTAGTGTAAAAAGTGACCAACTATGCATTGTTTTTAATGTTATTTTGCGTTATAGTTTTAGAAGATCCTGAATATGAGTGAAATTGAAAATAATTTTGAATGTAAAATTTATTTTTATGTAAATCCCTGGTTTCATTATTGTGGCCATTCTGTACATGAAAAATTCTATATATTACGCATTTTTACAGTCTATTAACTTACAAAGAATTATAATTTAACATGCTTTTATTGATATTTAAAGATCGAGTATAGTATTCATAGCTAACAAAATCATAAAGGTAAGCGTTACAAATAATGATACCCATAAGATTAGAGAGAGTGAAAGCTATAAGCTTAGAACCCATAATGGAGGACATAATTACACCTTGCTTGAAACAATCTACAAGGCAAACATTACATAATGCACCTAAAGGGTGTTGTTGGATAATTTTCAAGCACAAAAAAGGATCTACGTATTAAGCTTACAATGGCTTAATAGATCTAACCAAACAATTTCATCTATTAATTTGGCTTGAATTTTCTTCCTACCCCTTACTTCTTTCACATGTGGGAATCAATGTCTTAAATTCGTACTACTACAGTACTACTACATGCATGAGATTCATTCCTAGGCGATATTACGTACGGATCGGAGTAGATCATGTGTAATTCTAATGATCAAAATATATGATAAAGTATGCAACATATTCGTAGGCCTCAATCATCAGCTTAACCTTTTGGTTGAGATGATCTTTTAGCATGTTCCATACTAAGCTTGACCTTATTGAAAATTTTAGATTAAGGCTCCGTTCACTTCACCTTATTTTTGTTGAACTGAAATTATTTTTACTGAAACAAAATTATATTTGCTGAACTTAAATTATTTTTACTGAACTTAAATTAATTTTACTGAACTACAATTATTTTTGCTGAACTGAAATTATTTTTACTGATTTTCTATTATAATTTTTCATTAGGATAACTGAATTTTACTGAACTGAACTTATTTTTACTGAACTGAAATTATTTTTGCTGAACTGAACTTAATTTTACTGAACTAAAATTATTTTTACTTAATATTATTTTTTAAGGTGAAGTGAACAGAGCCTAAGTTCAGTTTAGTTCAATTCAGTCAATCAGAACAGGGTCTAAGGTGAAGTGAACGGGGCCTAAATGATAAAATAGTATATAATAATATCGCAATATATATACTTTCATTTTTTTTAAGGAACGTCGCAACATACTTTAAAGATAATAAATCTAATTTTTTTAGAATAATTTTAGATTAACTATAATTAAATCTAAGGCATAATATGTTGATACAAAATTTAAAATTTATACTATGATATATTGAAAAAATAATGGTCAAAATTATATAATTTGATCACAAAACTCAAATATGACTTACTTTTTAAGAAAGAATAGTATCAGTGACAACAATTGAATGTTCATGAAGGAATCTTTAATTTTTACTAGTAATAGTATAATACTAATCTCTTTGACTCTTAGTTGGCACGAATTGAAACTTGATCACGTAAAAACATTTAAAAAGTGTTAAAGGATATTAATACAGTACAGAAAAGTGTAAGTACGTTCAATTTTTTCTTAGCATATGATGTAGAATAATGAAAATTCCATTGTACAATTTGTAGAGAATATCATATATATATATATATATATAGCAGTAGCATTACCCTTAAAAAGTAAGGCACAAATATGTAATGATGAAATTGATAAGATTCCAGAAAAAAATTTGTCCTTTTGATTGGTTGGAGAGTCTCTTTTATAATCTTCAAAACACGAACTAATGGGTTGTCTTTGGAATTTTATTTTATGATATGATCAAGTGTGAGGTGCTTACTTATTTGGATTTCAGATTACTACATTTATCTCCACTCTAGCTTAACTTGTGGACTCAAATAATGTAAGCAATTTTATAATAAAGCCTAAAATAGAAACAAATTAAATCCTTGTTGACCCTTGTGTCAATTATTGTGAGTGAATGACTTAATACGGCTTAAAACTATGTATTATAATGGAAAGTAATTGTCATATCAATTAAAGGATGGATCGATACGAATTATTATAATTATAAATTCCCTTGTCAATTGTTATAAGTGAATGACTCAATACAACTTAAAACTACGTATTATATCAAGATGTAATTTAATAGTCATATTTATTAAAGGATCGATATGACAAATTATAATTAATTTTTTACAATTTTTGTGTTGTTTGGTCATGCTCATACTTACATTTTTACCACGCAACCCTAATGGAAGTATTTTAGGAAAGTCAATCACAATTATTTTGATAGGAAAAGTGAAAGTTTTTCTAGGGCATTCTAAAATAATGTAATCCATAATACAAGTATTTAGGATTATAAAATCTTAATGGAGGGAGTATAATTTATTTATTTTAAAAAATATTTTTAAAACAATATTTAGCACTTTTTTCACTTTTAGTTTGACACCTATCCAAATCTTATAATTAACAACCTTTATATTGTGTTCATGTTGCACAAAAAGTGAGCTATATATATTACACCATTAGTTGGAGATTTGGAATGACATTTTATCATTGGGACACCTAACTTAGCTTGCTTTACTAGTTGGAAGATCTTTATAATGGAAAAATCTAACACACCTAAAATTTGTGTAATTTTCCGCATTTGATATTTTAAAAAATCTTTGTATATATGTATTAATTTTTTTTTTGGATATTTACACTATTTAATCAGTATTTTTAACAACCTTAATTTAGGGAAGATCATAATTTATAATGATGAATCATGAATTTATTTAACTTCCTACTCTAGCTAGTTGTCATGCTTTTTTAATCATTAGTTTCCGATAAATATGTTTCGTATTTTCTGTTAAATTAAGTTTCCAAAAATAGCATTTAATAAGAACATCATCATGAGAAATAAGGACAACTAACCCAATAGTTGGAAATTTAGACATTACTTTTGCTTCCTGTTTTTTGGGGACTTTAGACACTACTTTTTCTTAGGAACACAAGTATATAACAATGGGAATTCATCTGATATTTACCTTTCCTAAATTCTTTGTGATTCCATGCTAACCTTTGTCTACTAACAAAGTAACAAGTCAATTGTAGATGCAAGCAAGTATGATTGCTTGCAATTTTAGCTAGTATCAAAAATTGAGATCGGATCTCATTAACAATCACATAAGTTCATGTAATTGATCTCCATGAATAAAATTTTGTATTAGCCAAATAAATTTTTTGTTCACTTCCGTGTAATTAAAACAATCAATTCAAATGAAAAAATCATAATGAATAGCTACTAATATATTTCAACAAGAAAAAAAAAAATTAAAGGTACCACACAAATTAAGATCCTTATATTGTAAGCGAGATATCCAATCAAACAACCCATATGTGAAATTGTAGACATGTTTTTGTAAAGATGAAGGGTTCATTTTCATATTGAGAGCAACACATTAATAACATGTATGTATGGTGTTTATTAGGTTAGCATGTAGTAAAAAATGGGTGACAAAACCATAATTGTGGAATAGAAAGTGGTCTCTATCGTACACAAATTGCACATGCAAGTAATTTGATAAGGATACAAAAATGTGGTCCATCCTTTGTATCCTAAAAATGGTACCTTACAATTTGACAAGACTTACCCGGCCCGACCCTAAAAACCATCTTATTCATTTGGATCATTCACCCTCTTTCTTTACACTCAACTCAACAAACTAGGTCGGCATCCCCATTTTGGCAAATTTTGGATGTTGTAAAGTTTATTCTCATGAGATTTTAGATGCTAATTTAAGGTTTGTACAATTATTCTTTAATCCTTCTATTAATTCTTTGATTTATTTCATTGGACCTAGCCTATTGAATTATGAATATACTGGATGGCTAGGCATCTAGGTGTGAAGCAGGTATATATGGCTAGAAGGTGATTTTTCTTCGATGTATGGTGCAATCGACAACGGTCCTAGAGGTCGCTCGCCAATTTGGTTAACTTGATGATATTAACATGTTATCTAAGTTTTTTAATACTTCATTTATTCTCATGTTCGAAGGATAGGTAACATGGTAGCCCATCTTATGACAAGATGGAATACTAGTAGTTACTCATCAAAATTTATCTGTATGGTTTCGTTCCCACATAGTCTTGTACTTATTTAGCGAAAATTTGATTTATAAAATGTCTACCTAACATTTTTCTTAAAAAAGAATTAATTTCATAATACATGCTTTTCATGCTAGGTTTATAATAGATATCTAAAACACAAATTAAGTTAAAATTAAAGGTTATTGTTTTCCAATTTGGTGGAGAGTTATTGACCAAGGGGGTAAAATTATATTAAACAAAAACATAATTAATTTGGTTAATTTATTAATTGAATTGGCCGTGATAAGTCTAAGTTAACTTCCTTTTGACTCATTTTAGTTGCAACTTTGCAACCTATCGCAGTGACACAATTTAATAAGTTTTAAGAGAAACGAGTGATTGAAGAAGGGTTTTAGCACTAAAATTTCCAAATTTGAAATGGTTGTATCTTACACAAGTATAATATACTACCTATTGTCTAACTATGAGAATGAAGTGATGCAACTAAAATGAAATTAATAGAGGTTGTGATGTCAAAAAACTTTTTATAAGGATTTGGGGTTTGGGTATGTGATAGAAAAGTTGCATAATACGAGTATATTGTAAACTTTAATGTTCAAAATTGTTTTGTGGTGAAATACTATTAATCTATTATCATGACATATTGACATGTACGGTGGACTCCACCAATAATATACGCAGTACGTACAAGTGTACAACAAGCATTAATCTATTTAATCACCATGTAGAAAAATGTCGTATAGTATGAATTATCATTTGGTGATGTTCGTTGTGGTAAGCAGACCAATTGACCAAATTGGTAAATAAAATAGACCCTTAATGACGATAATTTGGTAAAAAAAAAATGACCTCAGGCGACAATTAACCCAGAATACACATAAATTTCCGACAACCTACTCGTGAATGCTTAATTTAGTTTGTTTTCCATGGTTTTTTCTTCAATAAAATAATTTTCTCTCCTAATTTTCCAACAATTTTAATGGAAATTACAATTTGAAGAAAAAAAATGTTTAAAATATTATTTTTCACTTAATTTTCCTACCCCTTATTAATATTTTTTTTTTTTTGAAAAACAAGTGTTGAAAATAAATTTTGTATCGAAATTTAGCAAAAATTTATGGGAAAAATTAATTTAAAAAACACAAAAACAAAATAAAATAGGGGTTTAAAAGTATTTTTCGGGAAAAAAATAGAAATTTTTGTCTAAATGTCGCCTGAGTTTATTGTTTTTACCAAACTGTCGCATATGGTTAGTTTTTTATACCAAATTGTCGTCGGAGTAAGATTTTTTTACCAAATTGTCACTAAAGGTCTTTTTTATTTACAATATGGTCAATTGGCTTATTTGTTGAGTGGAGCTAGTCTAATTATGCAAGACAGCCCTTAGCTTATTTGGTGAGATATATATAGCTAGTCCCTCCATGTTGTTACACAAATTTTACACTATTAGCTAGTCTAAAGATTATCTTTTGACACAAATAAGAATCTTGGTTTAATATTCCTCTGTCTCTACTATCGTTGTAATTTAGGCTTAACTTCCTCTAAGTGTCTAGCTAGGGTTTGTGCGATTGCAAAGGAAATCATAGTCGATCTATATATGGATGCATGCATGATCACTGATGTGTGTAATTACTTTGCTTTTACAACTTAATGTATAATCAACATTTAGAAGCTAAGGTGTTTAGTTTTACTGCGATATTCTTTATATCATAATTTTAAAAGGATACATCACGCATACATTATTATAATAGTAAAATAACAGTTTATAGTATATTATAAAGTATCATTGTTTGATAGTTAAAACGTTGCAAATAAAATAATAAGAACCCGAAATACATATCCAAAGACATAAAGCATCTTCCAACATACACAAGTAACACAAGAATCAGATCTATCATGGATTCATGGAGTAGCAGTATAGCACTAACTAAACAAATTGGATAATTGGACCCACTTAAGCTGACGTTCTTTGTTGACCCAATTATGGAGGTCAGTCAGTTTACACTGTACATACACTTAATTGTTGAATTAAGATGTTATGTTAATTAGTGTTTAATCAACTTTAATTTAATTTGTCCAAACTTTTGAGAACCTTTTTATTAGGATTTGAGCGTGGATTAATATTTAATTTAATAAAATCACAACATAAGTACTACAGCTAATTGTGTTTAAGTGGGACTTTGTTTTTGCTACTCAAATCATTGCTTGTTCACGTCCACATTTGGCTGATTAGTTTTTGGGAAAAAAAGACATTTTTGTTGATTCTGAAGATGTTATTATAACATACAAATTTGTACGTCTTAATTAATTAATAGTGATTAATCATTGACCCACCCTTAGATTATTCCTTGATTTGTTGGTTATCGTTAATCACTACGCAAATTGTCGTGTGTTATATAATTGGTTTTATGCAAATTGTTGTTGTTGGTTGTTAATTGGACATAGCGTAATCATTATTGGCTTTATTTTTGTTAATTATATTTAGCACTTAAATTTCTCAATTTTTTATTTAGAAATTGGTAGATTTTTTTTTTTTTACAAAAAAAATTGGTAGTTAAATTGGCATAGAAAATAGAAATTTTTTTAAATTACCACCCAAAAATGTAATCATTTTCGAACTAACCATCCGTTTAATTTTTTATTTTAAATTACCACCCCTTAAATTAAATAAATGCTCAGATTACCACCCATTTTAAAAATTATTCAGTGGATTTTCCGTCTGTAGGCCCCACCTAACGCTTATTTGACCCTTTTTGACTATTTTTTCCCGATTTTTCTCTTTAAAAACGCTCTCCTAACTTCAATTCACATTTCGTTCACCAAATTATACCAAATTTCACTATAATTGTGGTAAATAGGTAGATTTGGGAATTAGGGTTCGTGGAATCAAATCGAATTGGGGTTAAAATTGAAAGTTGCGGTGACTACGATTCATTCTTGCCTGCACTTAGCTACTGCAATTAGCTCCTTTTTGTGGGCTGCTGTTACGGTTGGAGAGGGGGATGCAAGTTGTTGCGCGGCTGTTTGCGACTGCAGATGAAGTGTGGTCGGAGGTGGGTATTAGCTGGGTTAAGAGGTTCGGTGCTGCAGAGTTGTTGGTGTGTTGAGTTGTTGTTGTAATGGATTAAATCAATGAAGGAAGCAGCACTAAGATGAAATTGGAAGCGAATGAAGTGAGCGTTGGATCTCATCAACAACACGAAGGTAACGGTCAACTTCATGGCAGTCGCCGGAGAAAATCATCTTATCACGAGCTTCCTCGGAACAGGGGAATCCCATCGGAGAATGATCTTCTCCGCCGTCTCAACCACCTTCTCTTCGCCAGAGCCGCCATCTTCAGCTTTTAGTAGTGAGGAGAGGAGAGAGAAAATGAATGAGAAGGGTGATAGTGTAATGGTGGTGATATGTTGGTTTTTTGTTTGAAGTTGTAAAATTTGGGGGTTTAGAAATGAAATTAAATTGGTGTGTTGAATTCAATGAAGGAAATGATGATAGGTTGAGTGAAATATATCAGTGAGATGATTAAATCGAGAGAAAAAAAGAAAAATAATAGGAGGTAGGTGGGGCCCACATACGGAAATCCACCGGATTTTTAAAATGGGTGGTACTCTAGACGTTTATATAATTTAAGGGGTGATAATTTAAAATAAAAAATTAAACAGGTTGTTAGTTCGTAAATAGTTATATTTTTGAGTGGTAATTTAAAATTTTTCCGAGTAAAACAACATTTTTTATGAGGTGAAAATCTATAAACTCAATTTAATTTTAATCGATATTGGGAGTAAAGACCTTATTATTCATACAATAAAATGCAAGTAGGTAAAAAAAACATTTGGTTTAGACAAAAATAAGTTACGAATAGCAATGGCGTATCTAGAAACTTTGTATGAGAGGGGCCAAGATCGATTGGGTTTATTTCTTTTATCTTGAATTCTTGATAGTAATTTAAATTTCCATTAGGCAATAAGCTAAGACTAATTTTTTTTTTTTTTTTTCATGTAACATATAGTAATATATTAATATGTAAGCGCTATTATGTCACGCTAAATACATAGGAGTTATATGGCTTAAGAATAAAGTATCTGAATAATATGTAACCTTAATATAATTTGGGACTACTTAATAACAAAAAATACTAAAATAGAAAACAAAGAAAGCATGAATTAAAATAATAATTAAGAGTGTAGCTTGCAAGATTTGAACTTACAACCACACACTAGGAATTTATTTTAAAATGAAATCAAAGGGGGTGGTCGTGGCCTACCCTAGCCCCCTCTTGATTCTGCTCTTGATGATTAGAGTTATTAGCTAAGACTACTTTTCTAAAAGACGACTTTTCTATAAACAAAAGGATAAATAATGAATTAGTAAGAATAATTTAGATGAAATTGTCATATGGTTTTAGCATATATACAAAGTATCAATGTATCATATAAGATCGAAAATATTGATATTCTTGTAAATTTTTGATAAATAATCACTCTTCTCAAATTTTAATCCTTAACTAGGTTAGCCCCGTGCGATGCACGGTTTTAAAATAAAAAATAAATTATAGACTTTTTAGCACACGTTGAGAGAAAACAACTATTTTATCTGTCTTTTTAATTATTTTCTAATTAAATATGAAAATACAATTTCCAAAAATCCATTATTTTCATATTTAATTAGAAAGAATCAATTAAACTATATTATTAACTATTTTTAACAACTACTTCTAAAAAATAAAATAGCGTAATATGCGTAGAAAACCTAAAATTTAAAATTAAATTTGAATTTAATTTTCAAAACAATGTTAAATAGGGTAGCTCAAAAAGGAAAAAGAAAAAAAAAATGACATCATCCTTGCATTCTGGTGGAAAAAAATTAAATAAAAGAGTGACACGTAAACAGTAATAACGTCAGCGGTTGTTACTTTAATTATATTTATTATAGATTAAATAAATTTTATTCTCTCATACCAAACGCGTTGTTAAAATTATTTAATTTTCCCCCTCCTCCCTAGACAGGTAGAAGGGTAGTTCACTTTCAAAAGTACATGTAGAATAGTCTTAACATAAAAACAATGATAGGTGTGAGTATTGTAGTCTATGGACCTAAAATAGTTGCAACGCAGAAAGTGGGCCTATGGTCCAACTAAGTCGTCGGCAAGTGAAGATTCAATTTTCGGACCAATTCTAAATTTGGACCCAGTTCAGCGTCTATGTCTTTGTACGACACTCTAGCCTCTGACGTTGTACACTTGTACTACTATTACTAATTAGTATGCCCTCTTTTAGGCGCTTAGCCTTTTACTTTTTTTGATTGACACGTTTTAAATTTAAGATTATTCATACACTTTTTCTTTGATCGTATTTTGTGTTTATTACATATTGAAAATATAGTTGTTTCGAGTGTACTTGGGTGGAAATATTCGAATCATTGATTCAACCGTTGAGGTCTCGGGCTGCACAATTGGAGTCATCGGCAGCGTCATTGGAGGACCTGTAAGAGAGCGAACGTAAATTGCCCTCGGGGTAGTTTCGAGGGGCCCCTCTCCGATGGCTAACTAAGTATAAAATTTTGTTAGATTCGTCACAAAATATTTTCAAATATCATAATTTTGCTTATCAATAATTAAAGATACATTACTACAAAAAAAACCCCTAATAAGTTGGAGTTTTAGAGTCACCTGTACATAAGGTGCGACTTATAAACCTATCGAGTCGCCTCATACTTATTAGGCGACTTGTTAAGTTGGGGTTAAAATCAATAAAGCACCTAACGAGTCGCCTAATATATATGAGGCGACTTGATAGGTTAACAAGTCGCCCCATATATGCATACGACTCAATAACCTGACTTATTTGGTGGTTTATATTAGATTTTCAAAGTCACTTTGTACATAAGGTGCGATTCAAAAACCTATCGAGTCACCTTATACACATTAGGAGACTCAATAGGTGAGTTTTGTTAGGTATGACTCTCACCTAATGAGTTGCCTAATATATATAAGGCGACTCGATAGGTTAATGAGTCGCACCCTATATACAGGTAACATTGAAAATCTAATTTAAGCCACCGAATAAGTCGGGTTATATAGTCACATGCATATAAGGTGTGACTTGTAAACCTATCAGTCACCTCATGTATATTAGGTGACTCGTTGGTGCTTTGTTGATTTTTTTCCCAACTTAACAAGTCGCCTAATAAGAATGAGGCGACCCAAAATGTTTACAAGTCGCACCTTATATACTGGCGAGTCTAAAAGTCCGACTCGTTAGGTGCTTTATTATATAATAACTACCTAATAAGTCACCTAATACGTAAGACGTGACTCGATAAAGTTATTCTTACAATATGTTTAAAATAGTTACAATATCATATATAAATATAAAGAAACTTAGGCATAATGGCAAGAAGTTCAACCTTCCAAGCAAAGAACCAGAGATCAATCATGCTAAGTAGCATAAACATTGACATTATAGGAGGTAATAAAAATAGTTGGAAAAATATATTGATTTTTTACATGTCGCCTCTTGCAACTCAAGCGACACAATAGATTAACTTATGGAGTCGCCTCTTTCAATACAAGCGACACAATAGCTTAACATATAGAGTTGCCTAATAACTAATAGGCAACTCCTGAAGTTGGAAGCTATCGTGGCTGTGGAATCGCCTTTAAGACGATTCGTTAGGTCATTTACAGGCGACTCGATAGGGGTTTTTTGTAGTAATGATATAATGGTTGAAATTGTACATTCGCAAACGTGACTAAAGATTGAAATGTCTCAACTAAAAAAAATGGAGGAATTAGTAAAATGTGAGTACTCCCTTTGTTTTTTTTAAATAAGAGCTTCATTTTAACTAATACATATGTCAACGTGTTAATATGACTAATAATAGTATCTTTAACTAACAATAAGTATATATTGGAGTATAAAAATTTGATATTTGGAATATATACATTAAAACGAATCTAATAGTACGTTACAAACCTGACTATATTCAATCTTATCTATAAAACATAAACATTGGTCAAAGTAGTATACATAAATAGTGCAAAAGTTAGAATGAATTACTTATCAAAAAACGGAGGGAATATCAAACTAGTGAAATATGCCTAATAAAAATTATGAAACACTAAATTTGTCCCAAATTCTTGGCTACATTCTAATGCAGCCAAGATAGCTACATCAAGTTAAAACGCAGCCTCTACTGAATGAAACACAAGCTCCATCTTCTTCTTCAAATTTCCTTTTTTTATTATTCTCTTTCTTCACTTTCATAGTAATCATTTTGAGCTCAATTTTCTCTCTCCTCTCTCTCATCCTCCATTCGAAATTTTCTCTCTCCTCTTTCTTCTCTTTCATTTGACATTTTCTCTCTTCTCTGTTATTTGCATCACTATGGATTTGGTTGTTAAACCTAATAAGATTATTAATGAAGGTTAGTTTTTGTGTTTTTTATATATTGGTTTTAATTAAGTTAGACTTTGGATGAGTTTATAATTGTTTTTGAATCTATAATTTGATGAATTTCATTTGTCTCTTCTTAAATTGGTTTTCGATTTTATAATGTTAATTCATAGGTATGATTTTGATGTGGGTAGTAATTGAATTGCTTAATTTGTACTCATTTTCTTTCTCCTTTCTCTCTCTCTCTCTCTCTCTCTCTCTTATTTTATTTGTTGGTAGTCTTTAGATTTCCAATCATGTTACAAATCAATAATTATTTTCTCTTTGATGAATCAAGATTAATTTGACTATATTTATCGTAGTAATTTAAAAATGAACATCTAGTACAAACTGAACAATTAGTACACTGAAAATGAACATTTAGTACATAAAAAATGAACATATATTTCAACAATTTATTATATCTTTATTTTTCGTTAATAATTATATACAACGAATTTGAACCTATATGAAAATCATGTTCATTTTTAATATCCTAAAATTGTGCATAACTTTTTGTTACATGTTCATTTTTTAATACTAAATGTTCATTTATTTTAAATTGTTCATATATTTTTATGAAATGTTCATTTTTATTAGGTTGAAAGTGAAAAATAATATGTTGAAAGTTAAATTATCTGAAAATTTAGTGTTGAAAATCTGAACCATTTATTGTGAATATATATGTTTCGTTATTTATTACGAACATATCTGTTATTGATTATGAACACATATGACATCTAGAGTGATAATTATTTATATTTTTAGCTACTGTATTGATGATTATATATTATGAACACTCTTAATAATTATCATGAACATATGTTGTGATTATTATGAACATATGTTGTGATGATTATGATAATTCTGATTATTTGTTATTATTTGTTATATTTTAGTGAGTACAGATTAATTGTATTTGTGGAAGACAAAGACTCTGAATTAGTGAAGAAACAAGTAAGAAGTGATGAACTAGTATATGATATGTACAATGAATTTGCTTTTAAGTTGGAGAATTTCCGAAGTATATGATCCCAATTTTATGGTTGTATGATAAAGGTTCATTTCTAATATACTAAATGTTCATTCAAAATGTTCATATTTTTACATGTTCATTTTTTATTACTGAATATTCTTTTTTTTTATTTTTTTTTTATGTGTTCATTTTTCTAACTAAATGTTCATTTTTAAGGTCGTGGTCTAGCAAATTTTGATTATATGATATGATGTTCATTTTCTTATAAAATGATCACTTTTTAGTATTAAATGTTCATTTTTTTACGTGTTCATTTTTTGTTATTAAATGTTCATTTTTTTCATGTTCATAATTTTTAACTAAATATTCATTTTATAGAGCGTGGTTTAGGCCGCGCGTTTTGGGCCTCCCCTTGTTGTAGCTATCTTAGCTGAGTGCAACTAAGACCTATTGCTAAATTTGTTAACAATAATTGATTATTAGTTGATATCTTTGGTGGATCTCAAGCCCAATAAGTAACAAAAATCTAACTACCAACCCTCCTTGTGTCCTGTTGGCATCAATTATATGCTTGGTTGCACGAGGACAAGGGTTGGTAAGCAAGGGAAGGGATGTGAACAAAGTAACAAAAATTTAACTATACTCTGTATCTACTAATTCAAATGAATTTGGCCAGGTAGGTTTTCTTTTTATATGAATAGATTTGGCGAGGTAATTGTCCCTAATTGATGGTAACCTTTAATGGGATGTCATTATTCACTCACTTATT
Source organism: Chenopodium album (assembly GCF_948465745.1). Classification (NCBI taxonomy): domain Eukaryota; kingdom Viridiplantae; phylum Streptophyta; class Magnoliopsida; order Caryophyllales; family Amaranthaceae; genus Chenopodium; species Chenopodium album. The sequence goes on along the minus strand of NC_137844.1, from coordinate 7,515,424 downwards.
TAGATATTATCTTTATCTATCTAAATTTTCTGACCAACTTTTATGAGAATACAAAATCTTTAATATTGAAACTCATAGTGAAATCTTTTTATGAATAGTAAATTCTCTCTCAATTTTTTATTTTATTTTATTTTATTTTTCTTGATAAAATAGAATTCAGTCTTAAAAAAAGACTCCCTTAACCTTAGTTGAAACCCACATTTCTTTGTTTTATTGTTGCACCTATTTATATGGTTCCAATTGTGAATTGTCCAACGTAAATGGTTGCAATGTGTGGATGAGACAAGAAAACTATATCCATATTACTTTAGTCACCCATTGATCGCCAATGGTAAATACGATTCTAATTCCAAATCCTATTACTAATGAGTTACTTTAGTACCATAGCGCCGAACACTCGAACCTAGACTAATACAATAATACTTAAACCTGTTCCAATTGGGAAGTATCGTATACTTTGCATTACAAAATATCTCTCCTTATCCACTTATTATTATCAACATCATCATAATAGATGTCATGCCTAAAATTGTGTTCTTTGTATTAATAATACTCCCTCCGTTTCATAATGTTAGTCCCATATACTATTTTAGGCGTTTCAAAATGATCTACCTATATTAAATCTATTCCTTTTCTTATTTTATTTTATTTTCCTAATTTGGTCTTATAATTTCTAATCTCATTAGTGGATTGATGACATGGCAGTAATTAAATATTCTGATTGGTCATCAATCCCATTAGTGGATTGCTGACATGGCATTTGATTGATATCCCTCACGTTAAACAAGCATTGTAATTGATGCTTTCTAAAGAAAAAAATCAGAACATTTAATAAGATAGAACTAATTAAGCAATTTTTATACTAAAATGTATGATTCCAAATATTATTCATTCTCTTATTTTTTGTGATTGATTTTATATGGGACCAATAAAGTGAAACGGAGGGAGTATGTTTTTTCTATCAATGAAGTTAAATACTGATTTTTTTTTTATTTTTTTTTTTTGACGGGAAATACTGATCTTAAATATTGCGCTAATCAACTAAATTATCGAACATATGGACATACCACATACACGAATTTGAACCCAAAATTACCCGACGGGCACGTCACGAATAGATTATGGACCAAACAAAGAAAAACTTGAACGTCTTGAAAGTTGAATGTTAAAAGTCGAAACAAACATTCTCACAACTTGAGCAATTGAGTGAGAAACCCACTGTAGGAAGACTAAGAACAGAATAGCTAAATAACCCAACTTCAATGATCTTGGCTAGCGCCTATATTGTGTAATGGCAAGGTCTAGTAATTGTTACATGCTCCCAAAACGCGTCATTTTGATCTGGGTTCTCTGTATTTTCCTCTTCTTTTGTGCATTCAAGATGATCCTCAAGAATCCCTCACTTCATACTTCTACATCATCATTATCTTCTTCTTCTTCAGGTATAATGTTTATAATTATTTTCATTTTTATGTATAAAATAGGATTATATCTCATAGTTTTTGATCTGGGGTAGTTTGATTTTGTGATCATCGGCGTTATATATGGAATTGGGAAGATGGGTGTGAATTTATGGTGATTTTGATTTCTGGGTTTTGCATTTCTTTTGGCGGTATGCAATTGATGATGGTGAGTGGTTATGTTTTGGAAATTTGTGAGATTGTTATGTGAAATTCGATTCATAGGTGATGCTATTATGAACTGGGTTTCCGTAATTATGGTGCTAAGGTTGCATTTAACTCAAACTTTTGCCGAGATGGTGAGCAGGGGCGGAGCTAGTCGGTGAGGCGTGGATGTAACCTTGTTGAATTGCAAGAGTACAATGAACTAGGAAAAAGATTGTTAGTTATAACTTTGGTGCTAAGGTTGCATTTAACTCAAACTTTTCTTTAATGAGTTGTACTACCTCCGATTTTTATTAGTTGCAACTTTGGGGTATTATTTGTGAGATATAAAATATTTCCAAAGTTGCAACTAAAAAAAATCGGAGGTAGTAATTGTAATTAGGAAAAAGATTGTTACTATATTAGTTAGGAAAGAAATCCAGGTGGACTACCTAGAAATGATGATTTTGAGACAATTATAATGAGATCAAAGAGTACAATGAAACTACACTCATGGAAATAAGTTAGGTAGTTGGATTTTCGTGTTTTCATGAACCTTGCAGGACTAAGAAAATGGGCAGCCTATAAAGGCTGATGAATTGGTATGTGGTGGTGTTCCTATTTGAACTAACAACCATGTGTAGAGTTTCGGGAACTTGGGGGAGACTCAAGAATTAGCAATTATGTTGCACAATCACAAGGTTTTATAATTTTTGAGATTCACAATGTAATGTATCAGTTATATTTGGTATGCTTAATAGAAGAGAAAGTATATTGGTGAACCTTTTTATTTAACACTTCTTTTAAATTAATTCCAAAATTTGTACGGTTTTATATTGCATTTGAGGTGGAAGATTTGGATCCGAAAATGAATGTCATGCCGGTGTCTTTTGAAGCCACGAGCCTAAGGGATTGACTCAATATACTTAATTTGCCACTTCTAACTTTGAAATCTGCTGAGATGGCTTTGTTCTCTTCTCCTTTGTTGCAATAAGGTTTTAGTCAAAAAGTTTTAAAAATATGGTCTAGTTTTGTCCGGTCTGAAATTTTGTCTAATCTAAATTTTTTTGTCTGATTTGAATCTTGGGTGATTAGTTTAAGGTAAAGCGTCTGGCCTGGTCTGTTTTTATCTTCCACATAAGTTCCTGAAATAAGGTGAAGGGAAGTATGCCGTGTGTTACGGCCATCTTTTAGTATACTAGAGCAATCTCATCATCTTAGCTCCACTACGTAAATTTCCGCTTTGCCCAAAGTTTCCTTCATCTTATACTTTGTGATGGTGTTCATGCCCCAATTGCCCATCTATTCACAGTGTCACCGTGCTTCTTTAAGGATGCATGTTTGGTACTTGATTAATTCTAGGAATATAATGTTGACTGACTAGATATCATGCGTGGAAGTGTTTACAGTTGTAGTGTTTATGATTTGGAGCTTAAGCTAAACATAAGAACCTAATTACCATAAACTAGATATAAATTAGGTAGTAGAATTATGATAAGGAATCAAACACATACTTTCTAGATACACCCCAAAACTACCAATATTTTATCCACAATAGTTGTCCTTTGAATTCTTAGAGTAAGGAGCGTTTCTCCTTTGTCGTCCTTCTTAGTTCCAATTGTACTCGAAGGATTGATAAGTACTCGGTTGGAACTGTGATGAGACTAGGAGTGGACTAATTTGAATAAGGAGTTAAAGTGGAGCATCAATGCTGTCCTACTAGCATAAATTAGCTGAAGCTGTCCATAGGGACGACATTGATCTAGCTTGTCTCTCCAATTTCCCAACTTTTCTTCACTTGGTAATTGCCTAATTGGTATAGCTTTGGGGGTTGGTTGAACTGCTTTAGTCACCTTATTGTGTGAGTTCCAATCCCGATTTTATTACGTTAGTCATGTTACAAGGTTGTAAGATGTGCCCATATCCACAATGGCACAGGCCATACCGCCATAAGTAGACAAACATAAATTTTGAGTGCTCATCATTATCTTCACCAGGTCAACTTCTGATTCTAATTTTCAAATTTTGTGTACACAACTAATCCTCTCTTAGACAAACATTATGACCATAAGAGCATGCCAATGGAATTTTGTTTACACTTTTAAGGACTATAGAGCTGTTTTAATTACTTTTTCATTCATCAATACATACAACTTTGTAGCTTTTTGCACTATTTATCTATCTACTAACCTTGACCACATTTTATTATGGATATGTAAAAATAAGTGTCAATATTTTGATTATTGGTTTAAACTTAATGTATATTTTCAAAATAACACCTTATTCTAAAAAATTTCTTAATACTCCCTAGGTGTGTGTATGTGTGTGTGTGTGTGTTTTTTTTTTTTATAAAAAAAATAAATAAATAAAATGACACACTTTTCTAAAGCAACCGTTTTTTGTAAGTGACACTATCAAAAATTGGAAATTTTCTACTTATATTTTTAATCATATCTTTCTCCTCTTTGGTCTCTACATGTTTAATTTTTTTTTTCTCTCCTCCTGATCCCTACTACGTTCTTTATCATTGTTTCCCCTAATATCTTTTAGTTTTGAATAAACTTTTTATCCACTATCATTTTCTCACAATATCTAACTCTCCAACAATACTCATATACATAATATTATAACCAACCTACATAAAGCTCCTATACATATGTTTAGGGATCAGGGATGAAAATCCATTGTCCAAAGTCAACAGATATTTCTAGATGTGATGCTTTTATAGGGTCATAGGGATTTTGGGAATGAAGGAGTCTAATCATGGATGGGACATTTGCTATTTATGCTTATTCTGAGAGTGGTACTAACACTGGTTCTTGTTTATAGGTATTCCAATTTCAAACATGGAGAAGAGAGCGAGATTATATGAGAAAATGGCAAGGAATTTGGATGAAAATGGGCCAGCTTTCCTTAAAAATGGAGAAACTTCCCAGTCATTGTCAATTTCTGATTTGTTTAGTGTAAAAGATGGTGCTGTAATACCTAATCCCAAGGTGAAATATTTAGGATGTTGTGCCGTTCTTATTAATAGGAAAGGATCTTTGAGCTCTTCCTTTCTTGGCATGCATACCATTGACTTAATGCTGTTTGCAGGCAGCTAATCCCCCTGTACGAGCAAACGTTTTATATTTGAGTACTGAATATTCAATTCCCATATCGTAAGTTAATTTCACTGTGCAGTGTTTTCTTTCTCTTTTCAAACTGTGATGTCCATATTAGTTATTCCGGCTTTACCTTTTGCAGAGATGCTGTAAAACTGGTGTTTTCACCTTACTTTGACAAAGGTAACAATTCTGTCTTTTGCTGTATTTGACATCTGTTTATTTGAAACTTGAAGTTATCAAAAATGCAGTTTGAACAAATCATATCTACTGTAATTGAGTAGTTCAATTATTGAGTAGAACTTAGGCAGCTTTTATTCTGTAAACATTAATTGCCCTTTTCTGATGTACTTCTTAATGTGCATATTGTTTGGTAACTTTGGTTCATACAGGCTTGAACATTCAACCTTTTGCTTTTTTGTCTTACGATGTATACATTATTAGAGTACACCTGACAGTCCGACTCTTTCTTGTTTGTTTCTATATATTGTTCCGTGTTCCTCATTTATTCTTTGAATAGCAATCTGGTTTCAGAATTCAAGCTTGTACCACTTTAGCATGTTCCACGCGTCGCATCATATTCAACCTGTTCCTGCTACTCATGATGAAGTAAGGCTTTATTAATCATTTTTTAAATTCTGTTTATTCTCTGCAGTTACTTGTAACTTGTAGCTTTTCTCGGCAAGTAACACTGTATCTATACATTAGGTTGAAGCCGAAGCAAATGCAGTTAAAAATGTTGCTGAATCGCTTTGCCCATTGAAAATCGTTCTAGATCGGGTGGTTTTGACTTCAAATGGTGTTCTTCTCGGGTGCTGGCAGGTGCCGTTAATAACTCTTCCGACTTTCTGGAAATACATGGATAATATATGAAATTTGTGCTTCCCTTTATGGTGCTTGTTTCATGAAGTTTTTGTTGAACCACCTTTTTTCTCAATTTATGGAACTTTAATGCGGAACTAGAAGAAGTTTCTAAATCTTGAAGGGTTGGAAGTGTTTCATTTTAGTTTCAACCGCACACGTTGTAGACCACAAAGCTTGCTAAGAACTTGAGAAACTTTTTGTCCATGAATGGGAAACAATGTCATGAAATTGACTTTTGTGATGAGTAGTGGTTGTTTTTGCTTGAGTAAATGCTTTCATAGTTCTTTTGTAATGAACTGTCTTAAGGGAAGGGTATTATGGGTTGTTTAGTTTGTTAATAATGATCAAATGTAGTACATGAGAAGGGTAAATAGGCAATGCAGTAAGAGATGCCACCTGTGCACATGAGACAAAAGAACTCAATCTAGAATCATCCTATGGAGAGGGGGAATGTAAGTATAAAAAGGGAAGAGGGATAATGAAAAGGTTGGCAGAAATTTGTATTGAGGGAAACCTTAGAGAATCATCGCCTAAAGCCATTGTTGGAGAGTTGTGAGCTAAACTCACTATTGGAGATTAATAGCCTTAAGCTATTAACCTATCTTTTGTAATCCTTCCATCATTATCGATCAATCTTAAAGCTTTCATCTTTATTTTTGCATTATTAAATCAGAATATTAAGCCAGAAAATTAGTTCATTACATCTTTTACCATCCAACAGCAATTGTCTGCTGGCCATAGAAATTCAGTACCATGATATTAAACCTAGAATAAGTGTCATGCGATTAGTGCTTCTCTTAATGTTTTGTAATCCAAAATCTGTTATTGCTGTTATGTTCTGTTATTCAGCTGACTTCTGTGCATGGGCTGCAATTTCCGAGATTGTTGCTGAAATTAAATATTTAAGAGTTTTTTGGGAAATGACTAGTAAGCCACTTGACAGTTCAGATGATGTTGGAATTGCTTAATTGTCTTAGAACACTCTGATTATAATTGTGGCCATATACACAATTTAAGACCTTGAATCCCTTTGCGCTTTGCCTGTTTCTAGTTCTAGTCTTACTAGTTACTAGTTACTACTAATAAGCTTAGTGATTCTAGCAAACTAAAAACAATTTTAAGAGAAAAGATGATAGATCCCTGGCATTGTGGATACCAGCCTCCGATGTATGTTGTCTGTATGAGGATTTTGATAAATCTTATTCTTAACATCAATAACTCCTTTTTGTATAGGTAACTTCTGGTACTGATCCCACTACTGTACGCGCTAAGCTGAGGACAGCCCTTCCACATGCACCGGAAAAGCAGCTTGTAAGAGAATTCCAAAACATTACATATTTACATATACAGGCAATACAACTATGATAATATTTTCAAATTTTATGTGTTATTTTTGGCCTTGGATATATGAAGATGTTTCTAAGCGCCCCACAGATTGGCTTTTGGTTCATGCAGTTTTTCATTTAATGATGAAAATCCACACAGGCCAATATTTTGCAAGTTTAAAGTACATTTTATGGTGTCCATCAGTTCATGGTATGGTAACTGAGAAAAAAAAATGATAGTGAGGAATAATAGCATCATGTATTCATGTGGTCGTCTCCTGTGAATGCCACACAGATGCATGATAATATGAATATGCAATCAACTCTATGGCTCTACCAATAATTCTACCTCTCTTATATGGTTACCTTCAATAGTTATCCAATTATGGCTTGATGTTGTTATTCGGGTCATTTTCCATCTTCTTGTTCAATTTTGTCACTTACATGATGGAAGTCCAAGTGCTTGCTTCACAATTCACAATTCATCAACTAAGCATGCATCTTGTCTAACTTGCTGCAGTATGATGATGCTATACTTCATACTTCATTTGCAAGGCTATTGGGTCCTCCAAGAATTCTAGACAAGGTTAGTAACTTAGTATCAAGTGTTGCATGCTCACTCTCTTATTTTGGCGATTTTTTATTTTTTTTTTCCAATTTAATTTGCTTTACTTTCTGCGAGAATATGCTTCTTCCATCCTGTTTAGCCTGAGTTTGGGGTTTGTTGCTGAAGCTGGTACTTTTCAAGGTTGAGGTGAAAGGAATGAAGGGGTGGGTAGGATGGAAATGTGAGTCTCTTGAACTGTTGCGTTTAATGTGTGTGCATGATGAGATCACCCCTTCTTTCCTTTAATACTTTCCACCAATTTCAGAAATTCAGATCCTTATTCGGTCTCTGCTGTGTACCCACCCACAAGCTAAGGAGAGTAACCGTTGTATTCCAAGTTACTTGGGTCAACTTTTTGAACTGGGTTTATCAGTGGGTAGCCAATAAAGGGAAAATCTGTGTATTCTGCTTCTAGCCTTCTAGTAAATTAGTAGCCTGTAGTTTTGAGTTCCAATTGCTTCTAAAATGTAAAAGCAAAATGTGGGTTACAGTGGTCCTCTAGGTTTCCAACATAGCATGCAGGCACTTTTTTGAATGAGTGACTGCTGCGGAAAATGCTGAAGGAAAATTACTTAACTATTTATTTTTCTTTTTGTTTTTGGTGGTGGGATTAGATTGATTAAACTAGATCTAAATGCACATGAAGCTTACTTCACATTTCGAAAAAATACTCAAGAACTCCTATTATATTAGCATTGAATATATTGAAGAGTACATATGTATAAATGTTATATTAGGTGGACACCAAACACCTCAAGAGTTGGCCTATATAATAGAGATATTATTCCACGTGATAAGTGATACTCCGTATCTTCTAACTTGCTAAGGAAGATTTATGAGCAAATATTAAAGTATCTCCACCTGTAAAAGGGTGTTTTTAATTCTGTATTTCTAATCTAGATCATTTTGTAACAATTGTCACTTTCTAAAATAGCGAGGAGGCCGATGACATGGGTTAGGAATCCTTTTTAAGCTTAATCAACCTTCTCCATTTGCAGAACCTATATGTATTTCTTTACACTTAACCCAAATTTTGATGTGACTTTTATAGTGGCCAGATTACAATACTACAATGTGGTCCCTGATTCTTTAAAATTGAGCTCCATGCGATTCTGTGAAAATCTTCGTATTTTGAGCTTACTAGTGGTGTTAGTTATCTGAGTTTGACATACAAGAGGGATGCCTATACTGTCTAACTAACTTACTTCTAGAGTTACATAATTTGTTTTTTCCTTCATAGTTTTCTTGTGATAAAGTTAAAGGTTCAAGCTCTTAAATCTAAGAAGCACTCCTATCATAGATCCAAGAAAAAAAATACCCAAGCGCAGAATCAGTTCTTATAAATGCAGGCCTTAGTTTCCTGAGAAAAGCGAGTCATGATATGAATTCAGTCCTGTGGTGAGGAGTTCATCCTTATTAAAAATTATTTGGTTAGCCAAGCTTGCATAGGATGCAAACAGGGGAAACAGCCACCCTTTAATAGTTTAATGCATCAGGTATAGGGGACAGGGACGTTAGTAGTTGTCATTATACTGCAGTTATGCTTTGTTTGGATATAGTAAAGAAGGAAAGTCAGGATAGGGAAAGAAGGGGGAAGGAGAGGGAAGGGAAAGGTGGGTGCAATTTTCCTTCCAAATCTCTCCAATTTTGGAGGGATACTGCTTATTAAAGAGTAAGGGAAAATGGATCCCTCCCTTTCCTTCTCCCTATCCTTTACCTAAATAAGAGAAATTGCGCACCTCCCTTTCTCTTCCCTTCTTTTCTTTCTATCCAAACAAAGTGTTAGAGCTAGTTTGAGCAAAGAAATTGGAAACCAGCTAGAGGAGGGAATCAGTTAGTGGAAAATTGCTGAGTTTTCCTTACTTCCGTTTAGTTTCAGTTTGTATTTGGGAGAGAATCAAGATTCTCCAAACCTTGAATATTCTCTTAATATGTATTTTCTGTAATTTTCAGCCTTAATTGCACATGTTCATCTTCCTCTTCAATTTTTCTGCTCAAATTGCAGTTCATAAACACCCATATATGTTTATGGCACAATGTACTGATAGATTCTCATGATTTTACATATTCATATTGGTCTTTCTGTGCATTTATTCCTTCATTTAATATTCCTTTTCTTGCCTTTTCTGAGTATTGTTTAAATGTCATGTGCAGGAGGCAGGTAAAACTTCAGAGAACATTCAATTGCTTCATAAGCTGGTGGCTCACCTCAACAATCAAATTAGTGGGTTTCAGGTGAAGTGATCGTACTTCTTATTGTTAGGAATTTCTACGCATCTCTGTAGATCTGTAGCTAGTCTGTTAAAGTTCAAAGCCGAAGGCAAAATTCACTAGAGCTCACTTCAATCCAAAATGATATTGACCAATAAAATAAGCGAGGGTAATAATCTTCTACGACTGAAAGTTGACATGGTCAGCCAGAGATCTGAATTTTGTTTAGTGCCACAGGATTGTCTTTGTAAGGTGCTTCCCACAAAAAATGATATTCTGTATCTAGGTATTAATCTGCAAATGTCCCTTATGAAAAACCTTTCGAAACCTATCAGGTGGGACATTTGATTTTTCAATGAGATCGGTTTTAAAAGTTCTAAGAATCAGATTTGTTGTTTAAGCAATTTGAACTCAGTTTACCTGAAGTTACAAGGCCTTCGTATAAATTTCAAAATTTATCAAATTGACCTAGCATCACATAATACTTTTGTGCTTGATTGTTCATGCTTTGTACGCTTCAATTGTGAAATTCAATTTAAGCATTTTATTTTGTCGAAAAATGGGGCTTGGTCAAATTTTTTGATAGAAATATATTATATTAGACTAAAAAATGTATCCAAATTATTTCAAATTAGTTATGGAACAGGAAAGTCCTAACCCCCTGTGTACTATCGTTCTTTTCTAGGTTTGAAGTATGAATATTTGTAGATAAACTAACTCTTATTAGCTTCGTGAAGGAACTTGTGTGGTGTCAAAAGACAAATTATTAATCCCGTTATTTTCATCTGACATACATCAAATTTCGACCTGCTTATATCTATTTTCTTTTACTTGTGAATCATTGTAGGCTGTCGTTTCTGAACTATGGTATGTAGAGGAACTCGATGTGCTTGCTCTTGGATTGGATGGAAGAATGAAGGTTCGACGATTTCATCTCGGCTGCTCTAGCACCTGAGAGTATCGAATCTAAACACTGCCATATGACTAGTGATTACCAATTTTATCTTGGGCAATATCTGGGAAGCCCTCTTCAGAAGATACTGCAGGTTGTTAATAGATACTATGGGACATACATAGCATATTGAGTGGCATTTGGAATTGATCAGATCCTACTGTATATTTGTAAAACCCCTGAAGTCCCTGATTGAAACAGAGCTATTCTGTGAGTTCGACTTTCTATCCCATAAATCCTCTAATAGTAGTAGTACACTTGTACTGTATAGGTCTAAGTCATTTTGTCATACTGATGCTCGAGAACAGAAATGAGCGTTCTTTCCTGCTATTTTATGAGCGTAATTTTGTTGCTAGTGAACACGAATGTACAGAAGGACACGAGTTTAGAAATGAATGCTGATTTGAACATTCGAAACACATCAATATTGTATTAGCTTTATAATATAATTCTCAGCATTTTATGGTGTATTTGGTACGTCAAAATCACAGTGCCCATCTCATGGCATGCTAAGAAGTAGATGGACTATACATTCTTTTGTGGATCTCATTATGTTTTTGGTTTCTGCAAATGCAAGCCTTATATCCAATTGTATCATTAGCTTTAGAAGGCCTGAATCCAATAATTGCTGGCTTGTGAATTTGGAAATGTGAGTCTAACTTTTAACCTTGGCGTAGGATGTATACCCTGAATTCCTCGATCTCAAATTTACTAATTGTTCCTTGGTTTTATGATTTTATCTCCAATTTCAGTAATGTTCGAGTTCAAACTCTCTTTATTTAATCTAATTTCACGTTTGTCAATCAATTATTGATATTGTATATCTAATCATCAATCGTAGCAACTATATAAATTTTTGATGTTATAAAAATACAAATTGAAAGCAATCTAACTGGGGTTCATATAACTATTTTTCTTCGAGTATTAGAAGAAGTCAGAGTACCACCCTTTTTTTTTTTTTTTTTTTTTTTTTTTTTTAATGTAGCAATTTCCACCTAAGTTTGATGGAACAAAAAAGAAAGTTGAAGAAATCACAATGGATGATCTCATCTCTTAATCAACCCTCCACCTGCTAAACTAAACTACTACTACTCCGTACCTGTCACATAATTCTAGTATATGCTACTCTATCACAAACTCATCCCATGTCATCAGAAGTTGATGTTGCCACGTATATAAACCTATGTAAGTACTCCATATGATTTACACCTTGTCTTAGAGAAGATTTGGATTGAAAAGAAAGATCATGACTTTCTCATCCTTAGTATTTGGTCTAAAATAAAACAATTGCATAACTTTCCTAAAACAAAAATATCATAATAATTGCATTATTAAAGAAATTCTTACATGTATCATAGTGCATATAAAGATAGATGCATTCAAGAATATATTACGCTCATTTGTTGATTACAAAATAAAGTACAATAAAAACAATATTAAATTAGCTGAAAAATTCAATTAAAGTGTATATAACTCTAAATGCAACTAGATGCAATATTGCAATTTTCATGTACAATTTCTTACAACCAAGCAAAGCTTGGTCGAGTTGGTGGAGAACTCATCTTATGACTTTGAGATCACAAGTTTGAGTCACACTAAGGGCTGTTCACATTTACTGAACCTTGAACAGAACTGAGCTGAAATAAATGGAGCTGAATTGAACTGAACTGATTGGAGCTGAATTGAAATGAACTGAACTGAAATTAAGTTGAAGTGAACAGAACTCTCAAGCGTTAATTAGCGAAACTAAACCTAAAAGAGATGTTGATTCACTAATCAATGAAACTAAAGAAAATAGGACAACATACTAATTCCATTTGACCTCTCACACTCTTCCTTCTCTCTTTTCTGTGTTTATTAGCCTATTTCCTAAAAAATAATTTGAATACCAAACAAGCTTATGCCACACAATCAATCACCTACTTATTATTTTGTTTTCCTTTTTTATAGTACTTCTAGAAAAATAATGTCATTTTCACCTTTCATTTAGTTTTCTTTCTTTTTCTTCCCTCAAAATCTGTGCTTTTCTCTGTCAACTGAAGCCCCCTATCAAGAAATCCTTTACTCTAATCCCAAATTTGCTAGATTTGTAATTTTCTCCGAATAAATTTTTAGCCAAGAAAAATGGGAGGAAGTGGGGGTGTTGCTTTTCTCAAAGTTGTGCTTCAGAACTTCGATATTCTTGCTGGGTTTGTCCCTCTTTTTCTTTCCTCCTTTTTTTTTTCTGTAAAAATTACCATCAAATGCTTGGAATTTGCTTTTTTCTGCACTAATTTTTACAATTTACGGCAATTTGATTACTCATTGATTGTAAGATTTAAATTCTAGACTATGATTATTGCTTAATTTCATGTAATTTTGTTCACTTGTGTGAATTTTGAGTGAAGAGCATATAGTTGATTTAAATTGTATAAATTTTTAGCAGCATAATTGTTGATATTGTTGAAAGATTCCACCTTTACCTCAATATTTTGCTCAGATCATGGGTTTTCTGATTATCTGTTGTAATTTTTATGGATTTTGATATTTTTGTGTGATTTGGGAGTGTCAAGCTTATAATTGATCTTAATTTAATAAAATTTTGGCAACCCAATTGCGCCTTTTTTTGATTAAAAAAATTACATATTTTCCTCAATTTCTTGCTCAGATTTTTGGATTTCTGTTTCATTGTTAATCAACTCCACAAGTTCACACTCGATTATGTCACGCATTCCAAAAATGATACATTGTATAATTTTAGTAAATTTTAATGCTTATATGTATAGCAAAACCCTTTTTGATATGATTGTTAATTTTTTTTTAATTATTTTTTTTTTGGATGTGATTGTATTTGTATCTAAAATAAGGTTTGTTTGTGTTGTTGCAGGCCTGTGGTTAGTCTTGTTTATCCCTTGTAAGTATTTTTGCTTTACTCTTCATTAAGTTGTGCTGATTTTGACTTGGGCGATAGATTTTGAATGTTTATTTTGATTGTGAATTCTAATAAAATGATGGAAATGAGATTCTTTTCATATAAAGGTTTCTGATCTTTTAGTCTATCCTGAGGGTTAGGCATACTGATGGGAAAGATTGTTAGCAATGCAACAATAATTCTGATAATGGATTTTGACTATTCATTTTGCCTGTAAAAAAATTATCGGTGTGTGGTACTCCATAGTCCGTACTCAGATATGAGAACTACAATATGACAATTTAATTCAGACCTAGAATTGCTGATGATTTGAGGCTGATTTGCCATATATGTGTTGAGATGGGTTCCTAAGTCCTTGTAATTTTAGTGCAAGTCAAAATAGTAGTAGGTTAGTTTAACTAATTTCTATTCCGTGTGTTTTGTTTGTCTATCTACAAAGTAGGAGTCCAAAGTTCTGGTCTGTTATTAACTACTTTAGTTGGTTTACATGGATTTAAGATATAAATTATGATTCTGTTAGGTATGCATCAATCAAAGCTATTGAAACCAAGTCTCCTATTGATGATCAGCAATGGCTCACTTATTGGATTCTGTATTCCATGATCACTCTTTTTGAGCTCACCTTTGCAAAGGTTATTGAATGGTAAGTTTCCTTAGCTTTGATCTCTTTGTTTTCAGCTGATATTTTTTGGTTTATTTCGATGCCATACTACGATAAATATCATCTGTAGTGGATTAAAGCAAGCGGTCTTGGTAATCAACTAACTCTTTGCTCTTTGGTGCTATGTTATCTGGATGTCAGTATCCTGCCCATGGAATGTCAGTTACTGCTGATAGGAGCATGTCTTCTCATATTCACTATAATTCTAGCATACCCTGAACTAATCTCACTCTTCTCAAGTCAAGACTTTTTATGTTCCGTGAAAAGTATGGTCGAAAACATCATTACACTACCTCTATGCTTCTAACTAAGCACAACTATTATTAGAGGTAGGGATTCAGATGTACATTGTCTTTCAACTACAATAATATAGAGGCTATTTTCGGTTGACCATTAGTTTGATAGATGGCAGCTGTTTGCAACTTCTCAGAGGATAAGAAGTGCTGACCATTTATTTCTTCCTTACCCTGCCTTGTGTTGGAGTATCAGTTGAGAGGCATTAGGGTAATCTTGATGTTGATGAGGAACTTTATTAGTATTTTAAAATTCAGAGGAGTATTATTTGCTGCTGACTTGAGTCTTGAGTTTAATATGACTAGGTCAAACTTTGGCAGGATTTGCTTTTTCGAATTATGTGTATGTGGATTTGGGAATAGGATTTTTGTTTTCTGAGTTATCTGTAGCATATTTTGGACTGTCAGGTAGCCCGTCCACAATCTAAAGATTGTTTGGGATTGAGTGGACTGAAAAAAGGTTGGCAAAGGAAATGGTAAATCTTGGAGGCATATTGAGAATCATACAAGTCTTGGAATATCAACCAATGCATGGTCTGGTTGTCTAAATCTCCACGTTGCTCCTGTAGATACCCAGCTTGCCTCATTTTGTGAAAGCTCAAATTCTTATTTTGCCATTATCTTGCTCTCTTTGGACTACTCTTTTTACTCTCTATCTCTTTAGTCTTATATTTCTGAAGACATTCGGAACTTCAGTAGGTGCAGCTGCTTTAACTGCCCATCTAACCCCCATCTCCCCTACTGATGCTCTATATTTTTTCAACGAATAACATAGTAAAATATGTTTTGTCAAAACTACCTACTCAGAAATTTATCTTAATTAGATACCATGTAGATTTTTATTTTGGTTGAAAAACATTCCTGTACCCTAGCAGCTTATTAGCTTATGACATTGGATTACCTAAATAGCTTATGAGAGTCTTGCTACTCTTAATCTACCTGATCAAATTGCTTATATTTAGGACTAAATTCAATGAGAATCAGACAATGGCCAGACGCCCAGACCACACACCTTATCATGTCTCTTTGAGCAATCAGAAACTCACAGGATTCACGAGATGAGTGGATTATATCATGATATCCTGATAATATTTCTTGATTGGGAGTTCTTGATGAAAATATTGCATTCGTATCTACAGGATCCCTATTTGGTCATATGCCAAGTTGATTATGACTTGCTGGCTGGTCATACCTTACTTTAATGGAGCTGCATATGTTTATGAGCATTTTGTGAGACCAACATTTGTCAATGCCCAGAATCGTACTGTCAACATCTGGTATGTCCCAAGGAAGAAGGATGTTTTTAATAAGAAGGATGATATTATAACAGCAGCAGAAAAGTACATACAGGAGAATGGAACGGATGCTTTTCGAGACCTAATTGACAAGGTAAATTCACCATGAAAGAAGTCTAATCATCTACTTTTAGACGTTTTACTATCTGCATACAATTTTATTATTAGTTGGATAGATTGCTTATTACAGCGCTACTGGTGAAATCTAGCACAAAATAGTATCAAAGTATCAATTAACTTGTCTTGAGAAGCTTGGTTTCCATTAAGTTACATGGCTTGAGGAATTGAATCGACCTACTGTGACTGACTTATATATGTTCTGTTTATTGTTTTTGGTAGGCTGATCACAGAAGTACGAAACCAAACACTGATTATGGCATTTTTGAGAATGAACACTACTACTGAGTGCTGCATTCTGCTGATTTTCCAATAATGTAAACTTTTTTCGACCACATTTTAGTTTGTGCCATGTGTTACCTTTTTAAGCCGTTTGCCACCTCTGTAATTAGCTTGGTGTCTTTTATTGTGTAATTATGATGGCATTTCATCCTTTTTAGTGATTTACGGTAGTTAATTACTGTACAATACATCCTTGTGTGTCTTAATTTGTCTGGAAATAGTCGAGCAGCCTAACAGAGAAAAGAAGAGGGAAAGGGGTGCCTTTCTTCTATTTTGTACCTTGTTGCTTATGCTTTCTAACACTTTTGCAGCTAAGATGATCTGAGGCAACATTAACCTTGATTATCTCCTAGGACTGGTATTGTCCATTCTTTCCAAAAATTCGTCGTCATTGTGACCTTTCACTCTCATTTCTGTCTATACTTTCTTGTGGTACTCCGTAATGCGGATTCAAAGTAGTTGCTAAGGTTATGGCCTAATGTTATTTTGGACACGAAGTGTCAATTAAATTGAGTTTTCGGTTCTCGACTTCTCATAAAATCTCTTGTGAACTTGTCAATTCACGGGAATATGAGAGATTGTTGCTCATAATGTAAGCAGTTTATCAATTTTTTTCTAAAGCACACTTTAATTGATTATATTCGAGGTACTATCTTATTTAAAATATACAAAATTTCCTACAAAATAAATTTTGATTCCACAAGCTATAAGTTTATTGCAAACAATTTCATACAAATGAAGTTAATATCAGACTTTCATCAAAGGAAAAAAAAAAAAAAGGTTAATATCAGACAACTTCAGATTATTTCAGAGAATTTCAGACAAACAAGTTTAAAAAATTCAGATAAGTTCAAACTAAGTAAGGCAAGTTTTTTTAAAAAACAATAAAAACAACTTTAGATATCCCTCAAAAAAAGAAAAAAAGAAAAACAAAAAAAAAAAAGATTGGATAAATTTAGATAAGAAAATTCCAGACAAAATTGAGTAAAAATTGAGTAATTCATTGTCTATTTTCATGATATCAAATTTTTATACGGAGTACGAAGTAAGTTTTACTAATAGACAATTAAAAATAATTTTGGTCAAAGTTAAACTAGTACAAGAGCTTTTTGACGAGAAACTAAAGTTCCATTGATGATAAGTTTCCCTGATAAATTACATAGTTATAATAAAGGATAGATATATCTGGGCATGTCTTTAGAACTCTTGTGCCATTTGAAAATCCGAGTGATCTTTGTTAATGTTCCACCACCTACAGCACATCAGTCTGCACTCTAATTGTCATCCTTGAAATCAGTTACACTAGAATCATGGGATGCTGACAGAAGTTGCTGAGCTTCAGAAAGCGCAGATTCGTTCTCATCGGCAGAGTATAGTATTTTCTTAATCGCAACAGCCAACTGCAACAGGTGACAACCACAGGAGACATGTTACAGTTAGCCAATCCAAAAGCAATCTAAAGCATAGATAATTTACATAGAGTTCATCAATTTTTAAGGGTGGACAAATTGATAATTTACAGTTCATAATTTACATAGAGTTCATCTAAAGCATTCCCAAGAGTCCCAACACTTTAAACACCCCTAATAAATAAGCTAGAAATCACTTTAAGAGTTGTCAACAAATCACATTTAAAGATCATTTGGAGTGCATATAGGCGCATAGCTCCTATATATTTACAAAACATATAGGAGGGTAAAAATGTAAATTTGGCAAGCTTTTGGAAAAAACTTACTCTACAATGGTACATTAAATGTACCATTATGCACTATTATGCAGGTATAATGTACTATTAAAGTATAAGTTGTCTGAATAACACTTTTTGTGTACTATTATGCATGTAGTGGTACTTTTTACCATCCTATAGGTTGAATATTTTTCCCCAAAATACTTACCACCTGTCACCTATTATACATGTAATGCTACATTTTTCATCTTATATGTTTGCTAAACCAATAGGAGCTATGCGCTAAGGGTTAACCATTTATCACTACCTTTTAATATAACACACCCAATCTTTTTGGACCTAAATTATACGAGTATATGGCTCAAGAATCTCGATTTCAGACATCTTTTAGTAAAGTTTTAACCATATTAGTCAGATTTTGATATGGTTCTAGGAATATATTCCAGGAACATTGATCGACAAGAGACTTAAGAAGGAAAAAAAAAAATGAAAGCTGGTCGCGCTGTAATGTTGGAGAATAACAAGGCTCAACAGCTTCATTAATCACTCAACTAAGTCCTAAAACTCACAATGAATCAAGCAAATTGCTTCATCCCAGATCAGTTAACAAAGAAATTCCGTGCTAGCCATCACTATCTTATTCCATATAAAAGGTCTGAGCCAATAAAATCCTGGGATTTCATCATGAGATAGTTGAGACTAGGACGATCCAAGGGGAAGGGGAAAATCTCATAGCTACTAAGTGGAGTAGAAGTTCTTCAAATCCTCATTAATTGTGACAGAAACACTATGCAAAGCCTGATACAAGTACTACATCTGCACCCTACTTAGCCCCTTCCTTAAAACTGGCTTAAACTTTTGGTCACTGTGTTGAAATTGGAACTTGTAAGCACATACCATTTAACAATATATAAATAATAAACAATCAGTCAGAATGACCATGAGAAAAGTTAGTATTTTTAGCAGATTCTCACCGGTAGAGTATCCACTTCAGAAGCCTGACAAAGCATTTCAATATCCCTCAATTTTCCGAAGTAGAAGTCTCGTTCTTTTTCCAACAGGTCTGCTGAAAGCTTTAAATCAGTAACCTGTGTAAAGAAGTTGATTTTAGCAAAGAAGCCGGAATGTGGCTATATTTAAAGATAGTGACCATTTTTATTCAAATTACAACTACATTGAATACAACTACATCGAAAGGAGAAATCAAAAGCATAAAATGGTCTTCAAGCAATGACTTATATAATTACAGGAGCCAAACATGCAAACACAGAAGAGCACCACACTATTACTTTAGTGGCTTTCTCATTAGTATGTTAACCAGGGTATACATGTGACACTGAACCAATAGTTTTAAATCATCTAAATCGCACAATTAACAAGCAGCTAAATAGAACTATCATACAATACACCAGAATCAGCATTATTACAACAGAAAAAGAACTTCCAATTCTAAAGAAAGCATTAAAATAAGGAACCTACAGAAGAAGGGCAAATAAAATGAAAGAAGCAAAAGGCTGCAGCAGTTGAAGATAACACTTTTACCTCCTGAGTCAAATTCTGAACTTCTTCTGAATAGTCAACCTCACCAGGAGGGGAAGGAGACTTCCCTTGTTTGAGGCCTATAAGAAAGGACATTGGTAAAACATGCAAGGGATTCAACATGCTGAGTACTCGTAACTATAAGAACAAGAAGAAAAATTTGGTGGTACAAAAAAAGAGCAAGGTATAGGCTGACCAGCAGTTTTTCTAGGACCAACTCTATCACCAGATCCAGAATTAGGCAAGTTGTTTCCCTGCAGAGACTTTGAATTCTTCAGCGTGGTCCTCAAAGGTCGGTTACCACCCTTACATCTTCGCTCTACTGGGTCATAGTTCCTGCATAAAGAATGAATTTTAAAAAATAGGGAATATAAATTCATCAGTAAATAAATACAATTGTAGATACTAGATATTTAAAAGCACAACTCATGCGATAAAAAACAGAATAAGATTGCATACTCATTCATCATTCCACCATTGATAGAATCACAATAGCGCTTCAACCACTGCAGAAACTCCAGATTGTCCAAAGTTCGAGCTTTTACAAGCTTATTAACGTCAATATGCTGGTATCAAGCAGCAGAAAGTATTAATAAACAAAAGTCATATTAACTACTTGAAAAAATGCTTTTCCATTTATAATGAAAACTAATTTCAAATTTGGTTACAGCTTATGGCTGTACAATGTAGCAACTGGGAACAGGAAGTAACATACCTATATGAAACCAACTACTTGGAAAATCTAATGGATACTGACATATGAGACTATTAAGAGTATGAAAATATCCAACAAAACATGTAATCCATTATTCATTTCCATTTCACTAAGAGGGGCCATAAACTCCTAAGAAGCCTTTAATAGAATTCCTCATGCCCTTGTATGAAACCCACAATTTGCAGAAAAAAACATCAAATTATCATGATAACTCATTACAAATGCAAATGAGTTATAACATGTCTCTTAATCACCAGAACAATATAACCATGCATTACTGCGTTCTTCTATTTTCATGGCAATTATTTCCAATGAGTTCTGCAGCTTCATGCAACTGAATCATGGTAACTGACTAATTGTGGTGTCACAACACTTTGAGTGACAATTCATATGTTTCTTGTGCATAGTAATTCAAGGCAACCACAGTGCAATGTAGGTACATATATCGATCTCATTGCTCCAATCAGATTACATTGCATTGTACAAGTTGGGAAAGAGAAATCAAGAACAAGGAAGCATATTGATGAGAAGATAATCATGAGACATCTATAATTACCTTATCAATTTTTAACTTGCTGAAAACATCTTGCAAAATCTTATAGTTCTGGATATAATCATATTCTGTCTTGCCATCAAAGTTTACCTACAAACAAAACCAACTCCATCAACTCCATTGAAGGTATGCCAAATGAATTTACAAGCTTTGTAATAAAATCAGACAGAGAAAAAACTTCATACCTTGTGCATGGGAACAACTCCTGGATATATCATGTCCATCATTTGACATTGCACTGCGCCAGATGCAGCCTATTCACCGCATCATAAATACATAATGTAAAACAAATTATATTGATGGAGAGAACAAGAAAAAAAATGCGAACACATTCACCATATACTATTATACTCAAAAGAATGAGGTAACAACCGGATATTGAAACCTTATATGGCTATGGGAGGAAAAAGACTATGCCAGCAGACAGTATAGCTAGTACTCACATTGTATTCAAATTAACAGAAACATAAATTTCCATAAACAATACTCAGGTAATGTATTCAGCTTTAGTGCTTTTATTTAAACCAGCAATACTGATGGAATAAAGCAGAGAATCTGATGATCTAAGCACGTTAATGTTCTGTCATTCAACAGTCATGGTCCTAGTTACTAAAAGGAACGAAATAGATCTTACTATCCACCATTCCAATTCACACAGATCTCCACTTCTGCCAACTGAAGGATTCAAACCCATCATTCCACGAAATATCCATCACAAAGAATATGTCTTCAGCAAGTCTAAAGCATACCATTTGCCCATTTGGGCGGATTTGATGGTTGGCTTTACTATGAGTAAAAAATATTACCAGTTATAGCCTCTAACACACTATTAAATGACAATTACAGCCTCATTTTCCTTTGTTGCTACATCTTAAACTTAAATTTCATCTAACAGTAAAGCACTTTCTAATAAGACTTTTTCTCTTACCAAAAACCATTGCATAACGTCAATAGGGTCATAAACTCTTAACGTGCATGCCAACAGGCTTAGTTGGTTAAAGGTTAAAGGGTCATAAACTCTTAACGTGCATTACCCAATACAAATCGAAACATGCTGACATCACTACCTTTAATACAAAAAAACACACCAAACAAAACATAAACAAAAGGGTCATAATTATGGGAAGTGGCACTAAACTAGGCACTCCTTAACAAAATATGCAATTTTTTTTTTTAGTGTTTTGAAGGTGGAACTAAAGTCCGGAGATCGAATCCCGTTTACATAATTGCTGGCTTTCTTTACTCCAAAGAAACAATATAAAAAAGCATTTCTTTACATAAACTAACAATGTACATCCAAAATCTGAAACCACCCAACAGAAATTCCAACACCACATTCCTACATTTACAAAATTCCAGAAGAAAGAACAATTAATAAAAACTTGAATCATATCAAAATTCCAAAATTCTTATAAAATTCAAATTTCAAAACAAAAAAAAATTGAAAGGAAGTATAAATGTATATACCTCTTCAATTCTAGAGAGATTAAGTTGAAGGCTGTTATTAATCCATTGCAAAATCTCATTCCTCCCCACAAAATATGCACTGTCCATCATTCCTATGTTCGACGCCATACTTTCTCTCTCTTCTTCTCAATTCTTACTAAAATGTGCAACTTTCTGAAAAAACCCAATTGAAATCTGGGTCTTTTAATACAAATTCTAAAATTTCCAACCCAAATTCTGAAAAAAAAAAAAAAGGGTTTTTAATTGTTGGGTTTATTTAAATCAAAAGAGGAAATTTGAGGAATGGGAATTGAATAGAGGAGACCCCACGCCTTTATTGAAAAGAACGTTAAAGAATTATGGGTAAGCGTTATTAATTCAATTAATTTAGGGTTCCGCCATTATTAATTACATTCGAGAAATGATGTGACAATTCACAATTGGGTTTGTATGTGAAGAGAATGCAAAGAGGGACAAAGGCTGGCAAACACCCGGTAAAGAATGAGGGGTGTTTACAACCCACCCATGAGAGGTTCAACTTTTAAATTTTTATTTTTATTTTTATTTTTATTTAGTACGGAGAAACCGCTAACAGTCCGTTTAATAGTCCGTTTGGTAAGTAATTATATCATTATACTAGGATAGCATCCGTGCGATGCACGGATTTCACGGTAATTTATCTTTGGATTTTTGTAAATTTTGTTTTCATATTTTTTTTGAACTCAAAATGTTCATAAGTTCAGTTTATTTGACCTCAACTATGTTAACAACTCCTATAAAGACTCCAACAACCTAATATCGGCATAAATTACCAATATAATATGTATTGTATCTATTTTAAATTCATTACCTAAATAGCTATTACCTATTTAAAATTAATTAACATTTTAATTAAAAAAAAAAGAATAGCATTTGAGCGGGAAATCTTTACCTGAGAAAGCGCCACATGTACAACTTTGAAAAAAAGATGACATCAGCGGTTGTTATTTTAGTATTAGTTATAGATTAGATGTTGTAACAAATGACAATAATAAATAAAAATTAGCAAAAATAAATCATTATATTTGTGATAAATTGACAATACAAATGTGTCCTCTATATATTACGAGTATTTTTCTATGATTTCATAACATATTAGCATTACCTTACTGGTATGATGTTTGTACGATTTTTTTTTTCATGGGAAAATCCTTTCTGTAATGAGTTTGGTGAGATTCGACCTCTAAAACTCGGAGAACTAGCCAACTACTTTAGCCTCCTATTTCAATGATATTTATATATTAAATTATACCCATGTCGTAATATAAATCTAATTTGAACTTTATCAACTAAAATAATTGGTATTCCGAATATCCTTTATATTCAAACTCTTATAAGTTACAAGTACTGTAATCTAAATACAGAGTACAATACAAACATGTTGGTGGAATCTATACCTTAATATAGTTACATGCTTGGATCCCAAGATAGGAATTCTTTAGTGAGTTGCTTGTTAAGTGCATCATTACTAGTCATGTGATATTGTGAGAAGCAACACAAGCTTCAGCCTAGCTAAAGTATATAGACATCACAAGAGCAAAGCAAAAAAATGTTGAGGCTTTAATCTGACACATACAGCGAGCCTTTGACAGTTATAAAAATATCATTTATTAACTTAACAATCATTCATTGTATAAAGTATTAAAGTATAATTATCACTTTATCAGCAATGAATAAGAAATATATAGAAAATGAGAATGTTGCTCCAGATCCGGCACTATGAGATTGTGGAAACTTCCCTTTTAGGTAATTAATAATCATTTAGACAATTAGACAGGTAGGTCAACCACCCCCTTCTTTAATTTTTACAAAACTTTGACCTCATAATTATGCGTAATAATGATACTTGTATTAATAAGAAATGTACTAACGTATGTTGATCTTATCTCATGATCCCCGCTTCCAGAGAGAAATGCTTAGCAATTGTAACATTAACCATCTTGAAGGATTAGTTCATCTCCTTTCATCAAGGGGCTAATTTGAAGGATTAGTTGTAGAGTTGTAGTTGTAGTTGTACTTGTAATGTAAGTTGTAATCTTGAAAGGAAAGTTGTAGGATTTGTGTGATGGTAGTAATGAAAGGTGTGCTACTTGAGCATGAGTCTAGATTTTCATGAGTAAGCACAATTAAGGGTTCGTAGTGTTCGCTTTCTAAAGCAAGTTTTTATGACTAAATTAGGTGCAATTAGGGTTGATCAGGTTCAATCAGGTGTAAACACAAGGTGAAATTTGAGATTAATTGGCTCTAGTTAATTTATGTTTAGATAATCTTAGGTGAAGAAAATACACCTTAAGTTCAACTTAAACTCGTTAATAAATTCAAGAATGTTTTAAGCCATGGTATATTAGTCTATTAGACGGAATTCAATTCATACTTAATTCTTGTTAAACTATTCAATGGTATATAATTGCTCTATACTAATGATGACGTAAAATTAAATTTTTAGGAAACTAGGGTGAGTACGAAAATATTTGTTTACAAATTGTTCGAAATATATTCGGTCATAATTTGCTTACTCATGTAGTCATTTGTAAGGTTATATTACTTATATACTCGTATATTGAATATTAAAAATTAAACAAGTCAAACTTAGGACCTGTTCTGTTCGGTTTGATTTCAGTTCAGTTCAGTTTCTAATTTCTTTTTCTCATAAACAATTCAGTTCAGCTCATTTCAATTCAGTTCAGTTTCAGTTTAGTTCAGCTCAATTCAGTAAATCAGAACAAGCCCCTTAATTATACAAATTATTATCTGAATTTTAAGTATAATTTTTTTAATAAAATGATGGCTCTTAAGTTTTCTTGTCCCAAATTAACTTCTTAATAGATTGAATATCCAAATACTCTGTACAATTTTTATTTTTTATTTTTTATTTTTTTTTTGAAAAACAAATACTCTGTACTATTATAGAGTGAAGATGCATATTGAATTGTGCTCGATTTTTTTTAATGTTAATAGCAAGCTAATTTAGCTAACCTCAAATATGTTTTGCAAGCCGGATTTCGAACATATAGTACATTATAAATTTTAAAATTTTTAGCAAAAGTATTTCAAATGATTCAATTTATGGCTTGACAATTTTTCTCGTTTAATATGTGCTCGATACATCAAAAAATCAGCATGTTTGAGAGGAAATTAGACCTTCATATAAAATTTGACTTGATCAATTGAGATAGGTTAAATAAGTTTCATTTATTTATGCCATTTTTAGCAAAATCGTTGGTCGTTTTAGTTTTTGTTGCTAAAAAACCAAACCTCTCTTTCCATTGAGGGAGCCCTTGTGTTATCTCCATGATAAGCAAAGAGGCAAAATCGGCGAACTCTCTACTTTTTACTTAAAGCAATGGTTTCACCTCGAACCATTATCTTAAATAATGGATTTACTTATAGACATTGCAAAATCATGCGTTTATTTAAGCCCTGTTTACTTCACCTTAAATTATATATTCAAAAAAATAATTTCATCCAGTGAAAATAATTTAAGTAAAAAAAGTAAGTAAAAATAATATAAGCTCAATAAAAATCATTAATTTTAAAGAATAAGACACTGTTCACTTCACTTTATTTTAGCTGAATTGAAATTATTTTTACATAAATCATTTTTTGTCGAACTTAAATTATTTTACTGAACTAAAATTATTTTTACTGATAATCTATTATATTTCTTTTTTAATATTACTGATGTTTACTGAATTGAACTCATTTTACTGAACAGGCCTAAATACTATAAAGAACATCAAGTTTCTGGTGCGGCTGGCCGCACGATGCCACATTAGTAACCCCTCCAGTAACCCGTCAAGTAACCCCTCAAGTAACCGCTCGTCAAGTAACCCCTCAAGTAACTCCACTTAAGTAACCCGTCAAGTAACCCCACTTAAATAACCCCTAGTAATCCCCTTAGTAACCACTAACCAAGTAAGTAACCCCCCTAGTAACCCCTAACCAAGTAAGTAACTCCTAATCCTACACCACCTCAAAGCCTTAAACTCCACCACACCACCACGTGCTGCACCTCACTCATCACACAAACCACTGCCCCACACCACCACCCTACTCCACCAACCCCAAACACCACACCACCTACCCCTAACTCATGCCACCGGCCCCTAACCCAGATCCACCCACCTAAAACCATCACCCAAACCCACCGTAACCCTAACCGAACCCGAACTCACGCCACCAGCCCCAGCCTCGATACACCACGCCACCACTATTTACCTAACCCACAAACAAACTCAGATCCCAACCAAACTGGGAAAAAAAAACGAACAAGTACCTTAAAAAGTTAACAATGGTTTTGAATTTCACTTCAAATATGGCTAAAAAGGCTAAATTCGACCATGAAAACTCTAGATCTAGCTGAATTTGGCTTAAAAACCTTGAACTTGTTTTCCGGCGACGGAGTACGAGGAGCTCCCTTACCCGCTACCACCGTTGCTCTAGTTAGATTGTTTGTGTGGGCTAACTGAATGAGAGAGAAAGAGGAGATAGAGAAGAGAGCTCGGTGAAGGGGGTGATATGGGTGGGCTAACTGGAGAAGAAGAAAAGAGGAGAGAGATAGAGGAGATAAAGAAGAAAGAGAGGAAGAATTAAAAAAAAAAAAAAAAATAATTATATTTGGGCTGGTCGTATGGTGCGGCCAGCCGCATATGAAACTTAGTTTTTAAGAATTAGTCAAAATAATTTCAATTTAGTAAAAATTGATTTTAATTTAGTAAGATTAATTTGAATTTAGGGCTTGTTTGGTTGACAAAGGAATTAATTTCCTATGGGCATTTGTATTCATGGGAATTAGAATCCCACATCAAATTTCCTAGGAATTTATTAAACTTGTTTGGTTGTTATATGGGTATTTACAAATCATGGAAATTTTGAATTACCAAGATGGGTGTGGGAATTGGAAATTTCCATGATTTTACACTTCCAACATTCTCACTTTTTATTGTCTACCAAATAAGCCTTTTATTTCAAAATTCATGGGAATTTTCAATTCCTCCATTTTTTGTCTGCAATCAAACAACCCTTTAATATAAGTATTTTAAATTTAGCCAAAAAAATAAAATAAAATTAGTTGGTAAAAATAATTTAAATTCATCATATAACTAATCTATAAAGCTAAACTTTTAGCCATGTCACGAGGCAGCGACACTTGGCAAAGCGAAGCAATTTTTTGCCAAGTGTCGTGCCACGTTGAATCGATTTAAATAGAGTTCATAAGATAAAAAAGTTAGTTTAGAATTATATTTGGATAGAAATTTAGGATAAAATTGTTAGTTTTGAGTTTTATTTACGATAAAATACCAATATTTCAGATGTACAGTACAAATTGAATTATAATTTTATTCAAAAAAAATATTAGATTAAATTCTCAAAACTTATCATATAAATTTATTTTTTATATCATAATATTTTTTAGAGCGAATGAATAGTACAAAGCGTAAAACATCCATTTATAATATATATTAATCGGTTAAAATAATATACTTCACAATTTAATAGAATTTTATTACTACTAGTTTGTGTCGATCCCCCGCGATGCCCAGGTTGTTTATTAAATTTTAAGATAAATTTTTTATCTATATGTCAAATTTTAAAATATATAATTGATACAAATTTACTTAGGAATTGATGTGCTTTTGTGACGATTTACTATCTAGTAGGCATGTAATGACTAATATAATGTTGGTGGAAATATTCAATTTAATACATTAAAAAAAATTTAGCAAAAAATAAATTAAATAAAATAAATGTTCAAAGCCCGTTGGGTTGACCGAACCCATAACTTTGGGCAAGGGTTGAACATTTCTTGACTCATAACCTGAAGTGACCTAATTCGAGATGACTCATAATCCGATCCTAATTGACAGGTCTACGTAGTAATAAAATTCTATTAATTGTGAAGTATATTATTTTAAACCGATTAGTATATATTATAAATGGATGTTTTACGCTTTGAACTAAATCCTTCGCTCTAAAAAATATTATGATATAAAAAATAGATTTATAGGATAATTTTTGAGAATTATAATCTAATATTTTTTTTGAATAAAATTATAAATCAATTTATACATCTGAAATATTGGTATTTTATCGAAAATAAAATTCTAAACTAACAATTTTATCCTAAAATTCTATCCAAATAGAATTCTAAAAGAACTTTTTTATCTTATGAAGTCTATTTAAATCTATCCAACGTGACACGACACTTAGCGAAAAAAGTTGGAACGCCAAGTGTCGCTGTCTCGTTACCTGACTAAAAGTTTAGCTTTATATATTAGTTATTAGATAGGTCTCTTTGATTTTTTTTTTTCCTTTTAATTTGTATAAAATTCTAAACCAAAAGCTTTATTAAAAATAAAACTGTAAAATAACTTTATTATCCTATTAAATCTATCCAAATTTTATTGAAAATAAAACTTTACAATAACTTTTTTATCCTAATAAATCTATCCAACTTTTTTATCTTATTAAAAATAATTCAAATAAATCATACGTGCCATACTTTTAATTAATTGCTGCCTACATGGCGCAACACTTGGCAAAAGTTTTAATGCCAAATGTCGTTGTCTCGTGACTTGGCTAAAAGTTTTGTTTTATATATTAGTTATATGATGTAGACCTGTTAATTAGGGTTAGGTCATGAGTCATCTCGGATGGGGTCACTTTAGGTTACGAGTCCAGAAATATTCAATCTTGTCCAAAGTTTTGGGTTCGGGTCTACCCAACAGGTTTTGAACATTTATTTTATTTAATTTATTTTTGCTAATATTTTTGTTTTTTTAATGTATTAATTCGAACATTTCCACCAAACTTTTTATTAGTCATTAGATGCCTACTAGATAGGGGTGAACATGGTTTAGTTTGGTGCGGTTTGAGTCCAAACCAAACCAAACCGCAAAATACGGTTTGGTAAATTTTTCAAACCAAACCAAACCATATTAGTATTGAAACCAAACCCAACCAAACCAAACCGTAATAATACGGTTTGGTGCGGTTTGGTTTGCGGTTTATGATGAGATGTATTTTTTTCCAAAAATTGTCAAATAATACTTCATTAATTTATAATAAAGCTTAAATAAGTAGCCCAAATGGATTAAATTGTACTACAAAGTTACAATAAAAAATAACAATCAACTAATCAAGTGCTAACACATAATAAAAATAATACATAACAATAAAATATTCATATGGAGGACTACATTATAGTCATTAATTATAGAGTATTAACCTTATAGTTTTTATCTATTTTTCATGGGTTTTTTTTATTTATTCTTTATTATTTTTTTAATAGATAATAAAAAAAAAATTTATTTAAAAAATATATAAATATTAAAATACGGTTTGGTCTGGTTTATAATATTTGCAAAACCAAACCAAACCATAAACCATATTTACAAAAAAATCGAGACCAAACCGCAATTTTATAAACCGTAAACCAGACCAAACCGCATAATGCGGTTTGGTCTGGTTTGGTTACGGTCCAGACCAAACTGTGTACAGCCCTACTATTAGATAGCAAATCATCACAAAATCACATTAATTCCTAACTAATTTTGTATCAATAATATATTTTAAAATTTAACATATAGATTAAAAATTAATCTTAAAATACAATTAACAACCCGGAACATCGATAGGACACAAAACTAGTCAATAATAATAAATTTAAGTAAACAAAGGGTTAAAATTTTGCCATTTACGAGTTACTCGTACAACTTTACACAAACCAGTCCCACTTTCGCACCAAACCAAAACCACACTCGCAACTCTCTCCTCCTCCGCCGCCGCAAATGGCGTTCCTCCGAG
Organism: Chenopodium album; assembly: GCF_948465745.1. NCBI lineage: Eukaryota > Viridiplantae > Streptophyta > Magnoliopsida > Caryophyllales > Amaranthaceae > Chenopodium > Chenopodium album. The sequence continues at coordinate 7,485,413 of NC_137844.1, read as the reverse complement.
CACGCACCACCCTCCTAACCACCCTCCGCCGCACCTTCTCTTCCTCCCACTCAACCCCCATCAACGAAACCAAACCCCCAAAAATGGCCGACTATCTCCTAACCAACGATCTCGCCTCCCAAATCGGCACTTCAATGCCCATCTCAATGATGCGAATCGGAACCCTAATCCACAACATCGAGCTCCGACCCAGTGAAGGGGGCAAGCTCGTCCGCTCTGCCGGCACCGTTGCTAAAATCCTCAAGGAACCCTCGTCCACCCGCCGCGTCCTGGTTCGCCTCCCTTCTGGGGTTAGCAAGCTTATTGATACCCGATGTCGCGCTACAATTGGGTCTGTTTCGAACCCGTCTCATGGGGCGAAGAAGCTCAAGAAAGCTGGGAATAGTCGGTGGCTTGGAAGAAGACCGGTGGTTCGTGGTGTTGCTATGAACCCTATTGATCATCCTCACGGTGGTGGTGAAGGGAAGAGTAAAGGGCATTTGTCTGTTTCTCCTTGGGGTAAGCCTACTAAAGGTGGGTATAAGACTGCTTGTCCTAAGAAGAAGAATCGCCTTATTTAGGATCCATTGATTTTGGGTAAGTTTTATTTTTGTTTTTTGTTGGATAATTTGGTAAATTTTTTGTTTTTGGTGAATTTGATTTGATATGGATTTTGCTGCTCTTGTGAGGATGTGATTATACGAAGAAAGTTTTAATTTTGAGGTTTTTTTTTTTTATTTTTTATGTTGAAGTTATAATTATTATTTGGTTCTGTAGTTATTTTTATTTAAGCTGGTGGACTTTGGTTGTTTAGTTCAGTTCAGTGATAAGTGGGGTTCTTTGTTTGTGATTGAGAATGTTTAAATTATTCTTATTTATGGGATTAAGGCTTTGATTGATGGATTTGTTTGTGATTGAGAATATTTTACTTTTTCCTATATTTGGTGTTTGGTATCATGAAAAATGATTTGAATGCACTGAATTCAATTCGAGCCCGTCGAATATCTGAACTTGATCTTAATTTCATTGTGGAGGGAGGAAGTTTATTTTGGTGATTGGAGAATAAGGGGTGAATTAGAAGAAGATGGCGTGGAGATTAGTTGAGGAGGGATTTGAAATGACATTGGCTGCTGATCTAGCTGAAATGTCATGGATCATTCACATTCCGGATTTACAAAGAAAGGTTGATTATATGCATGGAGATTAGTTTTGGTTTTACATTGCCCCGTTTTTGTAAAGTTCTTAGCTTGATCATCGGGTTTTTGTTCCTATCTTAATTGAGAATGCCTTGTATGAGTATGATGATCAATTGGGAGCTTATTGTATGAAGGCAATCATGCTTAATTTTGTTAGGATCTGACAGCTTGACAGTGAGTTATGCCAGCCTGCCAGGAGATAGACTGCTAGAGGCTGAGCTATAATTAAGCTATAATTATCGTTTCGTTTCTCTAGTGAATTTTGGTTGTTCAATTCAGTTTAGTGATTGGTGGAGTTCTTTGTGACTGGCATTGCTTAAAATTTTCCTAATTTGGTGTTTGATATGAAGGAAGTGATTTGAAAGTGTTGAGTTTGATTCAAGGCGGTCGAATTTAGGAAGCTTTGGATGTTTTATTTTGAAAAAAAGGGGTGAAAATTAGGAGAATAATGTAGGGTGATTAATGGAGGAGGGGTCTGAAATCCAAATAACATAGGCTGCTTAATCCAACTGAAATGTCATGAATCATTTACATTTTGGTTTTACAAAAAAAGGTTGGTCTAGTACTCTAGTTTTACATGCCTAATTATTAGTTTTGGTTATATTTCACCCTTTTGTTTTCTGTTTTTCACTGTAAGGATGGAGATGGAAAATTTTTCAAAATTGTAAGATTCCCACTGTAACTTACTCTGTACCTTCTTTTGGTTCCTATGGCACCCTGTTTTCTGGTCTCTCAACTGATTGATTTCTGTTGGGGTCTTTTGGTTCCTATGGCACCCTTTTTTTCTGGTCCTCTTATATAAATGCTTTAACATCACTAGTTCCTTGTTTCTTTCAGCTGCTAATAAGTATTAAATACATTGGATTTGATGATTTTAGATAATGATTCTTTTGACTTCCTTCACGGCAATAGGGAATTAGGGATAGAGTTGGGTTGGTTAGTTGCAATGCACACAGACATTTATGTGCTGTAAGATGTGGTGATTCTAGTTTCAATACTTGTGGGAGTTGCCTACTTGGGGTTCCTTTAGATTATGGTTCTTGACCTTTTTTTTACTTACTAGCTGTGGGAGCAGTCCCCCCAATTTTGCGAAAGTAAACTTTGGGAAATGCTAATCGCGGTTGGTGAAGGTTGATTAAAATGCATGGTGGTTAGAGCATAATTCACCTAATCGATATCAGTGAGGATGTTTTTATGATCAACATTAGTGAATGATCATGTTTATTGGATATGGACTCAAGGTATTCTATGAAAAGCATTATTGGATAGTTGACAGTATGACCCTCTAGTCAAACAAAAGAATTCACGAATGAAATAATCAGTGATTATTATATCTGAAACAGATGAAACATTATAAGAAATCTAATTGTAGGAATTAAATAATCGATCTTGTCCTGGGAGATGTTTTAATTGATTTAACTTGTTTGATTTCCCTCTCCTTGTCTTGCGATATTGCCACAATTCCTGTAGATTAGAAGGAGGAGCAAAGATTAATAAGCTCACATTGGCTGGTAAATTCTTGAGGACGATTATGCAAAATGGTTTACAACAAACATTCATGTTCTCTCTCCTAGCTTCTTTCTCCTCATTTAAGTTCCAAAAGAGAAGTAAGCCAGGTTGTTTTTATTCATTTTCAGGGATCTTTCTACAAAGATTTCATATGGAGCGACTTCGAGATTTCACCGTCTAATATGAGATTTAATTGGATCACGCTACAAGAAACTCGTAGTTGATGTTATATTTCCTCTATTGAAGTGAGTAGATTAAGATATCATTCTTCCCTTTGCCATGCTTAATTCCTGCAGAATGGGCTGTTAAATAATTATTACGGAAGTATTATTTAAGCTATCGGGTTAGTATTAGTGGGGTTTTTTGTTTGTGATTGGGAGTGTTTTTTTTTTTTTTGTCTAATTTGGTGTTTGACATGATAGAAATTTGAAATTTGATCTCAAATTCATTGTAGAGGGAGCTTTGGGAGTTTTATATTGGTTTTTGGATGCCAAGGGGTGAACATTAGGAGAAAAAGGTGTGGAGATTAGTGGAGGGGTTTTTAATCAAAATGACATGGGCTACTAATCTAACTGAAATATCATGGATCATTCACATTTCGATTTACAAAGGGAGTTTGGTTTGGTGTAACATGCATTATTTTATTGAGCCTTGTTAGGCAAACTGTTACTTTTGGTTTAGTATTTGTGAAGTTCTTTGCTTGATCATTGAGTTTCTAATCATATCGTAATTGGGAGTGATTTGTATGAGTATGATGATCAAATATTTGCTCGTTATCTAGCAGCTTATAGTGAAGATAGTTGTGTTTAGTTCTGGTAGGAGCTGGTCGTGAGTTATGCAAGGAGCTAGAGGCTGAGATGTAAGTGGTGCCCCCTAAGGCCTTTTTGAAAAAAGGTTGCAACGATTGATGCTTCAAATTCAGGTCTTTAAGTAACATTTATGTTATATGGAAAGCAGATTGGGGGTATCTGTATTATTTTATAGAAAGATCAATTGATGGTGAAAATTCCATAGTGTAACTGAAAGTCATAGGTGATGTCTTTGGGCATGCATTAGCTGAGGATCAAGATAGTGTGCTGAGTTTTTAATGATTTTGTGACTAGCGCATTTAGCCCAAATGTTTTCTGTTGCTTCTTTTTTGTTTATCATTATAAGGTTGGAGAATTGTTCCCAATTTTAAAGATTCCCCTTGTCACGGATTCCTCCTGAGTGATTTTGTAGGGGCCTATTGGTTTCTATGGTGCCCTTTTCCTGACCCTCATCTCTGGGTTCTTTTGGTACATAGGAAATATTATGCTTTGGATGAACTTTGATTATATTACTCTTTTGACTTCCTTTGCGGAAATAGGGAATCAGGGATAGGGTTGGGTTGTTTGTTTTAATGCACACAGTCAATTGTTTGTTATAAGATGTGATTATAGCTTGATAACTTGTGACTTTGTGAGAGTTGCCTACGTGGGGATCTTCTCTATTATGATTCTTTTGACCTTTTTACTTATCTATGGGAATCTAGGATAGGGGTATTGTTACTTTGACACACACTCATACGATGGTTTATAATAAGATGTCAAGTGATTACTCTTAACAAGAAATATGAGTTGCCTAGAATAGATTTCTTTGGTCACCATTGACTTCAACGATGGTAATTTATAGAAGTAATAGAGGCTTCAAAAGGTTGCAAAAATGGACCTAATAGAAACATTTGAGTGTGGTGGAAAAGCCTTAAAAGAGAACACACAATCATTACGCGGGAGGTATTTTTGTGGGTGGGATATTAAATATTTGTATTAAAGATCTATTGATGGCCAGTGTTTCTTATTGAGGATTTTGATTTTTTGTGATCAGGCATGCGCTAGTAGATTATCAAGATATTGTAGTAAACATTCTATGTTTCCTAGTTTATTGGATGCCATTTACGCTAATGGTTTCTTTGTGTAAATAGAATGTAGTGCTGAGATGTGTGGAGGTGATTTTTGTTCCTTTTGTGAGGGATCTTGTGACTTCATGATTTCACTTTCTAATATGGGATACTTTTGGATCACGCAACAGAGATGGCTTGTATTTCACTTCATGAGTTTACCAATGTTTCAGATTATGCTTCTTTTGGGGAGTTGAGTATAGGAATAGGATTGGCTTGTATTCACTTATACACATCTTTTAACAAATTATGTGTTAAGATGGCTGACTTTAGTTGCCTTTGTAATAATATAATCCATGAGAAGTTACTCGGTAAAGGCTTGGAATTCTCGCATCTTATGTACCTCAAACTGTTTTAATTTCCTGAAAGCGTTGTTTGTATTTAATATTCTGCAATGCATCTCGATCCCTCAAAAAGACAACACCCTTTTTTCTTGAGAACTGCTTCATGCCTTTACTGCATATGAGTTCACTATCAGTAATTCCCATAATTAATGAAGCTTTCCACAATTATTACTACACTCTGATCTGCAGTTAGGTCATTCCAGCAGCTGCCATGTAAGTCTATTGGAACATCTTCAACTTCTGGTAATTTTGGAAGCTTTGGAATTTCTATAGAAGGCCTGATAGACATCCGTTGTGGCTTGCTCTGGAGTTGTGAAATATAACCAGTGTTAAAGTGAGCTTTTCTGATCAACTTACGTGACAGATCTAACGAGAAGATACTTTTACATGTTCTTGGTTCTATTTTGTTGAAGATAGCTGTGGTAACTAGTAAATTTGGCTATACTTCTTTGATGGTATAGTTTCTATTCTGTGGCCGGTCCTTTTAAGGTTTCCTTGCCATATTGCTTCTTTCACGGTCCTGTTATCTGTTAACCCCTTTCCTGTTTGGGATTTTGCTTTAGGAGAATATTCTTAGGATTAGTGAATAATTTGATCATGAAGAAGTCCATTTTTTGTAGGTATTTCTTCGACCATATTTTGGAAAGATCAATTTGGTATTACATTCTATTTCATTAATTGCTTACTCTTCTAGCCACTGAACGGGCCACAAGATTCCTGCAGTCTTTCCTTGTTGCTCAACCATTACCCCTCTGTTCATCTTGATTCTCTATGTCGTCTTATAGTCTGATTACCCTCTTCAGTCAGCTTGTCCTTGGGAGTATTGTAGAATTTGCTGAAAATAGATTTTTTACTCCCTCTCACATAAATGTCTTTGTTGTACGGATTTTTAGATGTATTTTTTTAATCACCAATATCTTTAATTACATTTTAACAAAAACTATAAAAAGTTGATATTATAAAGTTTACATTGAGATGAATCTAATAATTTGTCGCATGACTATGATTTTTGTTTATATTAATGAGAAATTTTGCTCAAAAGTTTATAAATATGATCATGGAGATAGAAATAGACACTATATTATTGGTCGGAGGGATTCCTAATTTTACATCGATAAAGGATCTGTCCGATTTGGATGGCATGCTCAAAGTGTTTAATGATGTTTAGAAGATATTTGAAGGAATGCAAGTGCTTTAATTCTGGGCGTCATGCTTTTAAATTCTTGTATTGTTCATATGTCTACTGTCTAGTACTGTGACCTCTGCCCTAAGGTGAAGGTTTAGAAACTTGGACGTTAACCTACGATGACTTGTGAGTTGTGATGAAATTGGGGGAAATAATGAAAGTCTTGGCAATGTCAGTGTACAATTTTATAATTTAAACTAATGTTATATTTTTATATAATGTAATATGTATAAAGAAACTATAAAATTAACTTGAAACTATAAAATTAACTTGAAGAAAAATGAAAATTTTTACCGAATTGAAAATGATTAGACTTATACATAATTCAATAATTTGCCACTTATCACTTTGTACTACCATGTATTTTGCAATATTTCAATAATCTTCTGCCTTAGGTTTAAAGGTAGCTTTTTTTTTACTAAAGTTCTAATGTTTTTATTTTTTATTTTTTTTTATTTTTTTTATTGGAGAATTCTTACCGATTTTTAAATTGATACCTAAAACTGATTGATAATCAGGATTATTATTATAATTATTTGGTGGTTTTTAGATAATCAACTCAACATTCCCTTTATAGACTATTCTTAAAACCGAAAGTCCAGACCTATATTTTAAGCATGAAGTACTGTCATGTTTACTGAGAACAAGACAAATGTACAAAAGTCCAGTTTTCTTTCGTTTTAATATAGTTATGTACTTCCATTAAGGTTACATAGAGGTATAACATTGTCTTTAATTACACCAACAATATATAAAATATAAATTGCACCAACAAAGAGGGAGGAGGGACTATTGCCGCAAGAGGGATCTAAGAACATCTGCATCAAGGTCTGTAGAAGCCAGCAACTGAGAAATTCTTTCACTCGTGTCGTCTACTTGTTTGTGAAGTTTCCTGATGTAGCTGCATACTTCTTCCAGAACTTCATCTCTTGAAACCTTTACATACAGATAATCAAAATGTTATCATTAATCAGCACAAGAAATCAAGAATGAACTATATACACATCTGCAATATTATTATTAAATCCTATGACCAAAGTCAACGATAAACATATACTTCGGGCCTGTTCTCATTGACTGAAATGAGCTGGACTGAATTGAACTGAACTTATTAGAGCTGAACTGAACTGAACTTATTAATTAGTAATTTTTAACTACGGATTAATGATCTTTGATTATTTATTTTTATATATATGTGTATATACAAATATACATATTAAAATATTTTAAAAAAATATACTATATAATTAAAATATTTATGACCCCTCTTTTAATATTAATCCCAACTATAATTTATTCAAGTATAATCCAAATTTTAGCAAGCATCTTCTCAAAATGATCTGATTACCCGTTGAAACTTCTTGAGCAGGTTATGATGCTATGTGGCAGGTCATGATTAGTGCTATTTTTTTTTTAATTCATTGCTTCTCTTTCTTCTTCACCTGCCAGCAACCATGCGACCTCTTACTCTTGCCATCAATATTCTCAAACCATTACAGCACCACCATGGTTAATTCCCACCATCACCTCCCTTATCCCTTTCCAACTCTGGCCAATCTTAGCATGCTTTTCATCAAAACATCAAGACATTCCCAATAATTTTCAAGTTTTCTTTTGAGTACTTTTCAAATATTTTTGCGATTTCGCTTTTTTTTCGCATAAGGGATTAAGGGGTCCTTTTAATTGATTTACCCATTTAATTTCACTATTATTCTATTTAATTAATTTATCCATTTAATTCTTTATTTAGTTTTGAATCAAATAAATTATATATAAGCCATACTTTCTCAAAAAAACAAAAATATAAGCCATATAGTATCAGACTATCAGTGACAATGTGACTGTTGTAAAATAGTCCATTTAGTCGGGAATGAGGTGGGAATTTTGCAGATGCCGGTGGTCAACGTTCGTTGCTTCGGTATTTTTGATGACTTGCGCTATGTTTGGATAGAGAGAAATGGAGAGAAAGGAAGAGAAGAGAAATGGAGGAAAACATCCTCCCTTGTTTGAATATCTAATGTAAGGAGGGAAGGGGAGGGAATTGGAGGGATTCATTTTCCTTTCACTTTTGATAAGTCAAATCTCTCAATTAGTGGAGAGATTTGGAAGAAAAATGGAAGGTCTCCTTCTCCCTCCCCCCACCTTCCTTTCCCTTCCCTCTTTTTCCTTTTCCTCCCTTTCCCTTCACTATTGTTATGCAAACATAGTGTTGGATGTTGGCATGCTGCTAGTGAAATGGTTGGTTGCCTCTCAATGTTGATGCTCTTGATGTTGTTTGGTTGAGTAAGGCTGTTTTAGAGGGGTGATGGTGGGGATCTAAAGGTTGTTAAGTTATTGGTGGCTAGTAGGACTTTTTTTTTTTGAAAGAGGTGGCTAGTAGGACTTTTTTTTTTGAAAGAGGTGGCAGAGAGTGAGATCGAAAGAGAAAAAATTAAAATAGAAATGTAATTGGTTTAACAAGTTGCAGATCACCTAGATCAATTTGAAGATAAATCATATAATTTGTATTATACTATAATAACACATAGTTGGGATTAATTTGGAAAGAGTGGCCATAGTTGGGATTATTGTTGTGAATTTTTCCAAAAATATATTAAAAACATGGAACCCTTAAACATTTTTAAAACATATACTATATAATTAAAAAAATAAAATATTAAAATGATAAAAGAACCCAAAACACTTTTTAAAAAATTATCAAAATGAAAAAAATAAAACAATAAAAAAAAAACACAAAGAGTTGGGCCGGTCTTATTTAAAAACTAACTTGATCCTATTTTTACTCCTACCTCGTCAAATAATGAAATATGGTATAATAGTCATTAAGTGAAATATGGTATAACCGTATAATAGTCATTATTATTATTAATTATTATTATTCTTATTATTATTATTATTATTGTTGTTGTTGTCGTTGTAATATAAGCTTAAAAGTATGAAATTTGACTTTATATCATTAGCAATATCATTAGACATGAACTGAACTGAGCTTATTAGAGCTGAGCTGAGATGAAGTGAACTTTGCTAAACTGAAATTAATCTAATGAGAACAAGTCATTCTTCTGTTTTTTTTATACTTGCAACACACCTTTTATCACGCTTTTCGAGGAGGTGATTAAACTAAGCAAACGAATGAATTAAGCTATGAAATTTAAATCGTAGTAACTTATCCTTTTTTTTTATAGGTGGTAAAATTTTGTAATTGAATTTATCCGTTTACCTAGTCTAATATCTTCTTTAAAATGCATGCCGAATGGGTGTGTTGCAACTAAATAAAATCGGAGAAAGTATAGTTTGGCTAAAGGTTAAATGTAGTACGTTGTTGCTAACACAAGGCATAAAGCCATTTGTTATTGTTGTTGCTAAAGGTTAAATGTACATTCTTAAGGCCATTTGTTATTGTTATTGTTATTATTGTTATTGTTATTGTGGTTTATGGTTGCATGAAGAGGAAGAAGAATGGACTGTTATTTTTCGTCGCAGCTAGAATGCGAAAACGATTCGAAAGTCCTACAAAATTCTTTTTGAGTTAGTGAAAACAATAGGTTTCATGCATGTTTAGAGACAATAAGCTTAGAAACGAAATTTGGGTAGATTTTCTTTTTTACATACCCTCCTTAAATGCCTACGCCTTCTCTCTGGTAGCAATGCTTGTAGTTTGAAGATTAGTTCACTAATCTCATCTTCACTGGGACATCGCGATGCTAACGAATTTCGACTCGATGACATTGTTATCCACGAAGCGATTGTGCTATATTCTTCTTGCTTATGCTAGGGCATGCACTTGTAGTTCTCTTTGCTGAAGGGAGGAAAGATTTTTTTATGACTAATATGATGCAAAAGTGTTGTTTATATAGGAAGAGGATGATAATGGCATAATTAACACAACTTTGTCCAATAGGAACAAGGTTTTGGGACTTGGGCCCATGTGTTTAGTTACTGTATAATCTAAGGGCCCACAACAAACGTGGGCCATATCTTATTAAAGAAATGAAGACTTTTTTGTCAAAGCCCACAATTTCACTAATTATTCTAATTTAGGGGAATCAAATTAGCAAATCTAGTGTATATGCAATGTACAAGAGAAGCTATATGAATAACATATGATTTGTTAATTTGTGCTTACATAATATGATCAATTCAGTTATTAATAACTATGATAATTTTATAATTTAGCTTGCCAAACCACATTGTCCATTGGTGTGTGTGTTTTGAGCATTTATATCTTGGATGGCTACTAGCTACCAGAAAGATACCATATTGTTCATTTTAATGTTTTGGTTGAAATTTTGTCTGCCTAAAACTTCTTACCCTTTCTTTTGTGACTTCTTGATATCTATTGAAATTCAGTAAAATGTATATATGTGGATTCTATTAGATTCGTCTGAAGATGTATTTTTGAAGTATTAACTTTTTATAGTTTTAACAAATAAAATTATATTGTCAAAGTTTTATACATACAAGCATTAAAAAATGGTGTTGAGAAGTCTAAAAAAATACAGAAGCAATCTTCATTATTGTTTCTATTGTGGAGCAGCTCTATTAGATTTTATCAATCGTAAGATGGGTCTAGGTCACACTTGCTGGTTTATGAGAAGGAGAGTATGGTAATAGTTATGAGTTTAACTTTTATAGAGAATTTATATTGCAAAGGAATCATTGATGTTACCGGTCCTAACTTAAAGTCCCAACACTTAATTAAGTCATGTCGGTCTCAATTTTTGGGTTCTTTTTTTAAAACAGTCCCTAACTGATTATGATTGGGTAAACTAGTTAAATTGCCATGTGTTGAATATTTTGGTCTGTTTTACTGAATTACTACCTTCGTTATATATTAGTTGCGATTTTAGAATATTTTATGTCTTACAAATAATATCTCAAAGTTGCAACTAATATATAATTGAGGTAGTATGTTTAATGGTGAACAAAACAAGTCTTAAGGGAGGAGTTGGGTGTTTGTTCGAAGATGATTTTTATTTTGAACTACAATTAACGAGAATTATTAACCTATCAAACCGGTCAAAGCATGTTGGGGACTATTTTGAGGACTCCCCTAAAGTTAAGAACTTCCTAAGTTAATTGATACTCGAGAGTCTTGAAACCTATTTTACCACTATTAATGCAAAAAGATAAAAAAATAAAAAAATAAAAAAATAAAAATTAGTATGAGTGTTATTATTACTTCGATATTTCCCGTCAAAAAAAAAAAAAAAAAAATACTTCGATATATACTCCCAATCAATCCTCATCACCAACCAAACAAACAACGATCAATATTTTATTAAATTTTCAATCCATTTCCCACTCTCGAATCTCTGAACTCCTACTCTCGTGTAACAAGCGTCCCGTGAATGTTGTGCTCATGTCAATATATATTTCTTTGTTATTTTGGTGTGGACAAAGCAATTTTAAAAGATAAACGAGGTATAAAACTAGAACTATTGTGTGTTTGTTGGCTCATGGATTTGGCAACTCGCACCAAATGTATTGTCGGAACTTGTATACAAGTACTAAGGCAACAATGACTAATGTATTTGCAAATCTTTATGTACTCGTATGATTTAAATAACTAATCCTACTATGGTTTCCGTATGATCGATAATGCTTGTTATATGCAGCGATGTCAATTGATTGGTGTTTGTATTGGCTTTAATCGAGCCTTTGTCACCACAGTTTATCCCTTTATCATTCGTAGATAGATTGACTGAATGGTCGGGTATAAAATATAAGCTACAAGCTTATAACAAGACCACAAAAGTAGAACTATTACGAATTCATAGAAGGTTTAATGAATTAATTCCAAAAATCAATATGTGATAGGAATACTAACTCCGTATCATAGCGTGGAGATATAGAATTAGTAAGTTACTAAAAAATTAACTTCGTATACTAAGTACATACTCCATGTTTCGTATAATGATAGAGATAAAACCGTCGATAATTCATAGTTGACCCATGGATGGGTTGTGGGCACCATTACTCATGTTGTGAAACGAGCCCTTGTTAGACCACTCTCACTCATTGCAAAAAATAAAAATGTCATTCTCCCTCTACTCACTTTCTCACTCTTCTTTTTCATTTTTTTCTTGTGGGCATGGGCCATGCCGGCACACGGGGGGCACGGGCCCAACATGAGATTGGCCCGGCACGGTACGAGCCTACCAGCGGCACGACATGGTGACCGAGGAGTGGACCGTTGGTCGTGTCGTGAACGCGATTTTAAGAATCCGGCACGAGCATGGCACGAACCCGCAGACGGTGGTTTGGCACGCCAGGCACGACCGTAAAATAACATAAATAATAATAAATAATTATAATAATAAAAGAATAATAATAATATAATAATAAATAATATAAATATAAATATAAATTAATAAAATTATTTTAAAAGTTGTTAAAAAAAATTAAAAATATTATGGGCGGCCCGGTGCCCCACACGGCACGTGTGCTAAATGGCGTCATGTCGTGGGCTGGGGTGTGCTAAATGGTGGCCCGACCTGGCACGGCACGCCAAGATGCAGGCATGGCACTACACGAGCCACCATTGAGCATGGCTCGCGGCGGCTCAGCACGACACGTTGCCCACTTCTACTATGGGCTAAAAAAAAAACACCCACACCATCTCTCTTATATTTTCTCTCAAACACTATAAATTTTTGATATAGAGGTAAGGCCCATAGGTACTGTAACAATTTTTTTTTTGCCATTCCTATGGGCATATTTGATAATCTCCTCATGGGCATTTCTTTTTTTGCACATGAGTGGGATAAAAATTTTAGCATTTTTACCATTAAATTCTCCTCATGGGCATTTTTTTTCCCATGAGTGAGAGTGCTCTTAGCATTAGGACTTGTTCTCTTCATTTGAAATAAGTAGATCTGGTCTGATTTGTAAGGTCTGATCTGAATTTTTATTATCTGATCTGGTATGATCTAATTTAATAATTTGACTAAAATTTGACCGCATTTTAATACTAATCTATAAAGTAAAACAACATTAAAATGGATCTTGTTAGATTTATCTCATTATGAACTTTTTAAATATGTAATTTTCATATTTTTTTTTGTAATACGCAATTAACGATATTTAGCAATAAGTAAATGATAATTTAAAGTTCTGATCTGATCTGATCTGATGTGAATGTTTCTAAACTAATCTAATTTAATCTGAATTTATTAAGAAATCTGTAATAAGTATATGAAATGAAATGATTGAAGAGATGTCCTTAGGCTGTAGATTCAACCCTTGAGTGCAGTGACAAATTTGGTTGGCTTGTTGTTCACTTGTTAGTACTTAGTACGAATTATATCCAAGTCTAAGCAATTAGAGTATATAGTAGGGTTTTCAGTTTTCACATGGATGTGCTTTGCTATATTTAGCAAGTCTTTGTCACAATGCAATTTGTTGATAGGTACATGGACTTTTAGATGTTTTGAGTTTTTGACCCCTACCTCTTTTATTTTGTCAATTGAAAGTTAAACTGCCAATAGAAATTTCGAAATACTTCATCTGTTTAGTAATACATACGTAATAATTCACTCTATCTATCCTATAATTCTCCTAAGACTTTGTACATAGCTAATTATTATGGTTATTACAAAACAGAGGAGTAGAAAGTATGTTTAAAATATGGTAAATGGATGCTATAATATATTAGCATAATAAAATGAAACGAAGGTAGTAATCCGATAGAGTTTATTGTGACTTTACTCTTAGTAACCATGTAGGGTAGAAAGAGCTTGAAATTAAAAGTGTTAACTGTTATAAAGTACAAGCTGCAGCTTCCAAAGTGAAAAAAAAAAAATCGTGCTACTTGCTATGATTTAAAGTAGAAGTAGTAGTACTTGAGGAAATCGACAAAGCTTATAACTTTTCAAGTGACAACAAACATCACATGAGACTAAACAACTATGAGACGTGATTTTTGTTTTTAACTTTTTCAATCATACGACCTAAATTATTGGCTTAAACTTCGTTCTCCATGAGTTTTTGTATTTTAAGAGCCACAAAGGTGGGGGTGAGAATCGATCCCAGGATCTCTTAGAATCGAGAGGGAAGCTCTAACCACTTAATCTATCCCTTACTCTCTTCGTTCTCCGTATGTGAAGGTGTAGAATAAGAATAGTTGGAAATTACCATGATTTCTTGAATGAATAGAAAATGATGTATCACTACAAAACGGAATTATCACGTGTCAAAGATCACTACAAACAAACCAAGAAAATAAAAATAAAATTATCAACGTGTCGATCGATATTTGATAGTATGGATAACTTAGATAAGTTTATCCCTAGTATACATTAAGGCTCAATATGTTTATATTAGTTAACTTTGGTGTCAATAATCAAATTTAATTCACAATTACAACAAGTTCACATTTAAAAGCTATAAGTATTACATAGATGCAGGATGAGAAGCTATTATTGATCACTAATAGCTTTAAAATTAAAACATTATAATGATTTTGCTTCTAAGTTTAAACTTGAATTTTTATTTATTTATTTTAATACTTGGATTGCAAAGCTCAACACAAACTAAATCAAGATTAAATCCAATCATAATTCCTATACTTTGGATCTAAAATTCTAAATGGAACCAATAAGGATAGCATTTATTTGTTAACATTAGTCTTAATTCACTTAATTTCTTTTTATTTATTCAAAACATATACAAAGTACAACAATAATTAAGAGAAAACATGCTAGATCTAACCTTTTATAAGTTTTCGCATTATTTGGACCTATTTATTTTTGTCCATCCTAGATCTAACCTTTTAAAAATAATTTCTTTTATATCTTACGCATTGTTTAGTCTAAGTTATGGGGTATAACCACACATCTCTTTTCTCTTCTTTTCCTTTTTTCAAATAATCTATCAAGATCCAAATTAGATGAATAATCCATTCCAAATTGCTTTTTACACTTTTACATAAATGTAATTCAAAATTGTTAATTTTTCTTTAGTCATGATCTCGTGGATTTAATCTTTGAATATAGGGAGAACGTAGAAGAAATCGAGAGAATGTAAAGAGACCCATGAAGAGCCTTCCTCCACCATTATATGTCCTCTCAAACAATTCAAATTGTTGAAAGTGGAGCACTAGAAAATAAAATAAAATAAAGAAGATGCTAAAGAAAGAAGAAAGAAAGGGAGAAAAACAAACACTTTAAGAATGATTGTATGTAACAAGAATCAAGTTACTAGGTAGTGTCCCCGTCAAAAAAAAAAAAAAAAAAAGTTACTAGGTAGTGATAATGGGATGTCACCTTTACAATTATGGGGTTTTTAGTTGGTGCTCAATGCAGTTACAAGGAATAAAGGGGCACAAAGCACTAACATTTAACTATACTATATAGTCTTATATTAACATAAATTCGTACATTTATGTCACGACAAATTGAAATACTACGTATGAGCCCTAAAAATTACAACTATATGATTTGTGACATACAAGAATCTCATGAACACAAAACATAGTACGTTAACACAAAGTATAAGTACGATTGTACATTGTTTCTTCCACCACATTTGGCTGGACTTTCAATAAAAACAACAAATCTCAGTGGCATTCAACAGTTTCTTGCTTTTTTCTTTCCCTATTTCGGAGCAAGAAGAGTACTTCAATAACATATACTTCAATAATATATTTATGTTATGCTTCATTTATCCTATTAAAAAAAACTTATTAGATGTTTAGTAATTTGAGATTTGGATGATTTGGTGTCGATAAAAACTTGCACTCCGTATACAACAGGAGTTATTTATTATAAAAAAACGCATCCACGCTTACCCTGTTTTTAATAATTTAGGGCGGTAATGTTTGTTATATAGTACAAGGTACAGTGTACACCATTTATAAACACAAGTTGGGTTGGAGATTAGTGTAGTATGGAGTACAACATAACAAAGACAAAAATTAGGAGAAAGAGTCTAACAGACAAGAATGCTACTGTACTAGTGTAACTGTGTAAGAGTACATATGGGGCGCAAGAAAGTGAAAACTCTGTGAAAAGATTAGTTGCGGAACTGAAAGGGAAGAAGCTTGGATTAAGACAATCTTCTTGTTTATAACAATGGTACATAAGTAATTCGTGCATTTTCGATGAAATCTAAGGATCTATAGAAAAGAGTAAAGAGGACGACAGCACGTATATATCCCACAGTTTTTGAGAAGAAGAGGGTTGAGCTTAAGGAAGCAAGGAAGCACTTACGCCAGCATGTAAAGTCGGAAATCAGTACCAAATCTACCAGTTACTCAGCATATCAGGGTATAGATCAGCTATACATGTAGGAAATCTGCAAGCTCAGGACACTCGTATGATTCTAATTTTAGCGAAGCTTTCTGAATGATCATTTCTGTTTGATAACCCTGCCTTGACAATTACAGCCACACAATTTGCGAATATGGAAACTAGACTGAAGTTTCTAACATGCAACAGCTCAGTCGTGGGTGGGGTAATATATGATAATGATGCAGAACTTTTGACAACTACCAAAAAGACAACATCGCAACTGCTTAATTCATGTAGCAATCTAAAAATCCAAAGTGACCTACACGAAAACGACGATGTAAGCAACAAAGAACTCTCTTATGGCTCACGAAGAGCGTCCAACTGATTTCATCACAATTGATAGCAGCACAGGCAGGATAGCCAACACATGATGCAATGTCAATCAAAAGACAGCAGATCACAGTACAGGATCATGGTACATAATGATTAGACAGGTTTAACAAAGAAAATGAAAATAAAGGTCACTAAAAGATATTACCTAAGTTGTCAAGGGGAGAATAACATAGGGTTTATTGATGGAATTCAAAATATTCAAACTATCAACATAAAAGTTATCTTGGTTGAGTTAGAAAGCTAACAGCAGGCTGCTCAAATGGATTCTGAGACTAGTTTGATTTCTATCACAGTCCATTCCAGCAAAAGTCTTGGCGAAAGACATCTAAACAATGATGTGCAGTTTACAGAGTTCTCTAACAAGTAATTACAAATTCAAACACATACACACAAAGTGATGATTAAAAGCAACAAAAAATGCAATCACATTCTCAATACATGATAAGATCATACCAGATCTACTCACAAGTTCTCCTTTCCACCACAAATACTGATCCAATGAATAAACTTTGTCGAAGATGCTTTTTCAGCCATTGCTAGATCATTCATTAAGAAGAAACTGAAACACAGAACAATCATAAAGATCGAGGACACCTAACTTCATGGCTAGGTGATCAATGTATTATCAACAATTAATGAGCAGAGAAAACACAGTCAAACTATAGCTTCAAGAGACCAATGAATAAGCAAAACATAGTCAAGCTAAACTGAAGTTTTATAAAATAGTAAACAGTCAGATGCTGACGAAGAGAAGGAAAGTGAAAGGAACCCTCAATTCACAAACAATAACTTTCTACACTAAATTGACGCCTCACTGCTTCAAGTTATTGATCCATATCTGTTCAGCACGAGACTAATGCTCAACATACCCTCCGGTGATGCTGAAAGATGAATATGCAATTGGTTCAAATTGAAACTCAATGCAGAATGGCAAGAACCTTTATAGCAAAAGAAAACTTTCAAGGTGTTCAGCATTTGGCAATCTTAATTATAGAGCACCAATGTGGTGCATCCTATAATCTTATTAGCATCCCATTATGGCACAGTTGTACACGAACCCCCCAGGCTTTCTACCGAGCACAGTCCACTGTTGTGGGCTTTCAGACGGAGCCCAAGAATTCACCTCGATGTAGCCTCCTTCCAAACCCCTAGGCCCACCTACAACAATTAGCTTATCACCAGAACCTCGAAATGCTAGACCCCATCCATGCATCGAGACTACCCTTTCAGGCAAACTTCCAACAGTAGCCCACGAGTTCGAGCTTTTAATGTATTTTCTAATTTCTTTTCTAGCATAATCAGCTGCATAAAGCTCGTTATTCACAACTGCAATAAGAGGGGGTGCCTCTGACATAGCAGATGCCTCAGGGGCACCTGGCTCAACATCCCTCAAAGGAAACATATCTGGTATCAAGGTCCAAGTCCGTCTCTCCAGATCATAAACCTCACCACAAGTCAAAGGATTTGAATTTCCGGCCCCAATTCCCCCAATAACATAAAATTTCCCATCCATAAACACAGCAGAGCATTTTTTTCTAGCTTTATTCATGCTTGGGAGAGTTACCCACATTCCAGTATCAGAGTTGTATAGTTCGGCCGAGGAAAATACATTCCTTGAAAAGTCACAACCACCAGCTACAATGGCAATATCACCCAGTGAACCAGAACCAAATAAACACCTAGGTGTGTTCATCTCCATGCCTATAGACCATGAATTCGTCAAAAGGCTATACTTGTATATGAGATGAGATGTTATACCCTTTCCAAAGACCAAAAGCTCAGTACCAACGGCCAATGACTCCTTGTCAGAATGCATGAAGCAGTCATTGGAAGGCATAATTGGCAAGTGCTTCCATCTAAGCCGAATGGGATCAAATACCTCCCACTCAAGCAGGCTGCAAGAGAAGTAAATCCAATGTTCTTCAATCCCCATTTTCTGCCTTAACTTGTACAGTTCTTTACCCTCAATCAAAGAACGAAAGCTACGATTCACCAAAGCAATAGACCCATAGTCGGACCTAGAGCAGCGAGCTATACTATCAACTGAGTTGTCCCTTCCAATTTGGTGAATGAGGGAACTAGTATCAGACATATCCCCACCATTGTCAATGCTATCAGACGGACTTACAACTAGAGAAAGGGTAAGGTTTAAAAAATCGACTTCCATTTCCCCCGTCTTACTGATTTTCAACAGCTTAATTGAGTTCCCAAGTTTACAATCATCCCCATCTTCCGATTTTCGCTTATAATTTGATTTTTCCATTAAACTAAATCCATCAAACATCCAGTCATACTCTTGCTCTAAAGCAATAGGCAAGTCTCTTGAGAAAGGAATTGAAATACCTTCCAACATTATAACAGACTTAAAACTCTAACAAACCACCACTAAAACCAGTCCCTCTGCAAAACAAATTAAAATCCAGAACCCCAATTACTTATAAATCCATCCAAACCAAAACAAACCCTATAAATGAATAATCAATTCAATTAAACCCAGAAATCATACCATTTACCATACAAACCAATCAATCTAAAACACGAAAAATCCTAACTTTAAGCATGAAAAAACAGAACCCAAATGTTCAAACTAATAACATAATCAAGCTGAATGAATAAGAATAGCAAACAAAAAAAAGAGGGGCAAAGAAACCCAGAAAACTAATATAAAATTCAACAAAATCCCTAATTCAGAGAAATACCCAGTAAAAACTACGAAAATCCCAATAAATCAAAAACACCCAATTGGTCAAAATAATCAACCAATTAAGATCGAACAAAAAACAGGAAATTAGTGGGGACCCATTTCATAAAACAGACAAATGATGATCATGACATAAACATAACTATGGTTGAAAATCAAAAGAGTGGATATTACCGATTGGATCGAAGATTGCGAGGAAAGAGAGGATAGCTGAATTAAATTCTTCAAAGAATCATAAATAAGATTTGTGGGTAATTTTATTCTGGAGTTGAGTATGCTAAAAAGTGCGAATCACACAGCATAAACTACAGAGTGTGCTGTAATCTGTGTCATTTTTTGTTTATGAGGGTGTTGTTGGGAAGGTGGGGCCAGAAACGGCTGTACAAATGAGATTCATGAAGAAGAGAGGATGAGAGAGAAAGAAGAGAGAGAAAGAAGAGAGAATGGAGGAAGAAGGTGGGCGGAGGTGGAAGAGAGAGAGAGAGAGAATGGAGGAGGCGGCGGCTTTGACAGAGATAAACAATTTGACGGCCGATTTGCCCCTTTTTACACGTGGTCTTTCTTCCTACACAATTACACATTTTGCTTTAAATTTACGATATTTTTAAAAATAACACCACAAATTTCGAAAATTTTGATTATAACACTACATTTTCTAAAACTTTAATTATAACATCACAAAAAAAATCAAAAAAATTTGATTTCACCACCATCTAACGGTTTTTTGGATAAAATCCGTTAGGGGGAACCACAATAGACATGTGTCAATACGACACTGGTTTAAAAAAAATAAAATAAAAATTAAAAAAAAACAAATTTTTTTTTTTAAAAAAGAAAACTTCCTAAAACCAAATCCAGCCACCAGCCCTACCACCGGCGGCCGTGACTCCACCGCCGGAGACCCCTGCTGCCGCCGGAAACCTTTCCTTCACCGGCCATCACCCCCACCGATGTTAGCCCTCCTGCAAATCCCCTTCTTCCTTCCCTATCCCCAAAAAATACCCCCAACCACCGTATCCTCCTCGTGAAAACCACCTAGCTCCTTCGCCCCTCCCCGAAAACAGCCCATGGACTTACCCCTCACCTTCAAACCAACCAAAATCAACCTTTGTTGCCCCACATCTATCGATTTCACAGCAAAGACGAATGAAAGTGGTTGTTTTCGACAGGTTATGGTGGTTGTTTCCACTAATTGGTGGGTTTTCCGGTGGCTGGGGGTGCCGATGGTGGGGTTGGGTTAGGGTTTTGGGGCTGCCGGCGGCAGTTCATGGTTGCCGGCGGTGGGGCCGGTGGCTCGGTTAGGGTTTAGGAGTTTTTTTTTTTATTTTTCTTTTTTTTTAAACCAATGTCGTATTGACACGTGTTCATTGTGGGTCCCTTTAACGGATTCCATCCAAAAAATCGTTATATGGTGGTGGAATCAATTTTTTTGATTTTTTTTGTGGTGTTGTAATTAAAGTTTTAGAAAATGTGGTGTTACAATCAAAATTTTCTAAAATATGTGGTGTTATTTACAAAAAAAAAAATCCTTAAATTTAAATAATTCCAACCTTTTTTTTTTTTTTAAATAAAAGCATTTTTTTTAAGGTAAGAAAAAAGAAAACATTAGGGTATGTTGAGGATTCTATTTATTTTGTTTTTTATAGGTAAGAAAAAAGAAAACTTTTAGTTCATTTAATTTTTTTAAAGGGAATTTTTTTTTGTTTATTTTACTATATTTTTTTTAAAGGTAAGGAAAAAAAAAATATTTGTTTTAATGTGCTATACACGAGCATCATACAGATTGGGATATGTTGGTCATTTACAATGAAATGTATATTTTTTACACCATTAGAAACATTGTATACTACGTATATTATAAGAGTCTTAATGATACCATTAAATGCTACATTATTTTCATTGAAATTTACCTTGGGATTAAATTAAGACAAATTATCTCTGTGTTTAATTACTTGCTTCGTTTGTTCTCGCCAGAGTTTTAGGAGAATTGAAGAAGTAATAAAATATGGAGGTAGTGGGGTTGGTGGAAGAAATAATAAATTGTAAAGTACAACAATAGTTGAGAAAATTGGAGAGATAAATTAAAATTAATAAAATATTATTTTTGTTAGATTCACATTAATGAATTAAATGTTGTAAATATTTTCCAAATAAGGAAATGGAGCAAGTAATTAAAAACGATCAGAAATGAAAAGTAAAGCAAGTAATCAAAAACAGAGTGAGTAAAATTGAGGGCTTGTGTACTTCTGTACGATAGGTCACATGTTCAAATCCTTCGTCCCATTCATATATAAAATCATTAAATTAATACCCCTCCAATCTACATGATATTTGTACTTTTTTTCGAGCGTTTTATAAGTTATTCCTACTTTGATTCATTTCTTTTGTAGTAGATAGTTTCCCATATTTACCGTTATTATTAATTGAAAAATCAAACAAATCCTGCTTTATTTTGGGGTTGTTATGACTCATTAATGAGAGTATCAATGTACTTTCTTGCCTTTTGGAGTCATTTCACTTTTTTCTTTCTTCATCTTGTTATTTTGTAAGAACCCTAATTTTCTCTCTCTTAACATTTACGGCATGGCTTGGGGTTTCAAGCTTTTTTTTTTTTTTTTTTTTTTATATATATATATAAATTTTCACAATAGCAACACCTTTTTTGTCCTAACTAAAATTTGAATGATTCATACTTTCTGTCTCCTAAGATTCAAGGTACATTTTGATCTTTGTGGTTGTTTCTAGGTTTTGTTGATGTTTTTCATTACTCTTTTCAAAAGCCTTAACTCAATTTGTTGATAATATAAATTACCCTTCTTCATTTATTTTATCCATCTTCCAGAATTGTAGATCTACGTTATTTGAAATCCACAATCACTTGATTGTCTTAGATTTGACTTTCGATGGTAAATCGATTAAATTTTTTAATTTTCTCAGTTCTCTTTCTTCTCGTCATTCAGTTTCCTCATTACCTAGATTGTTCTTTCTATTATACCATATGAATTTTTGGACTTTTTAGATGTGATTGCCATTTACTCATACACCATTGTGTGCTCAGATCCAAATTATGACAAACGTTATTAATATGACAGTAACAGTATGAAGGTTACAGAGGGAATGGATCGGAGAACCTATTATAGTTTCGTTATAGGGATTTAGGTACTATATTGCCGAATTTCACGAATCATATACATTTGCACCTAAACAGGCCAAATCTACAAGGATAACAGATAAAGAAACACATAATTATACCTTTGAAACGTGATTTAAACGTGCGATCGACCACGAACTCTAGGAGAATATAACCTCAAGCGCAATTCCTCTACTTGGTCCACGGGTTAGGATTGAACCTCCACTAATGCTAGTTGATTGGGCACGAACACCTTCAAATCACCTTCTTTAGAGAGGGGAGGAGAATAACAGCCACGAAACCAACACGATCCACCACTGTGCACCACTCACACACCAATGTGTGTACGTACGCTAGGAGGGGAGAAGGGAGTGAGAGTGAGGCTAGGGTTTGGTTGCTTACTTGCTTGTCAATTTACAATTGACTGCTAATTATGTTGTATGTCAAATCCTAGGAAAGACCTCTATTTATACATCATATGTATAATTAGAGTCCAAACCAAGCCCTATTTACTCCCCTTTTAATCCTATATGGCTTGCCACATACTATGAGGCCCAATGATGGGCCTCTTTCATTGTGTGACTTCATAGAAACCATTCTATTGGGCTTTAGACTATTTGATTATTAGACCAAAGATCATTTATCACGTCTAGCAATAGACAATGCGACCCCAAAAGAATAAACTTATTATTTCCATAATATTGATCCATAATATATCTAGTAATTACACTTGACGAAGACAAAAATCCTTCATTCGTATCCACTGATCCAACTATTAGAGGTGTTCAAAGTTCTGAAACTACCCTAATTATTGGTTTTCTTATGGAAATGAAACGGTTTTCCCTTTGGTTAATAACCAACTCATGCGTCCAAGTAGCACATATTACTTTTTTAGTAACCTAAACAATAAAAGGGACAAAAAATAAACGGACCACCTAAACATAATCAATTTCCCTAATAAATGCTTCTAAGTTGAATCTAGAGGTGATCGAAGGGCGAGCTGGGCCAAAGGTAAAAAAAATTCAGCCCACTTGGTGGAGTCGGGGTAAGAATAGGGTGAAAATGCTTGCCTAAAACCCGCAAAATAAAATCGAGCCTAGATGGCTTTTTGATTTTTTTCGTGTCAAACCTAAAAAATAACTAAAAAGCTTAGAAATGCATGTGAAAGGATTGAAGGAAATATAGGAAAGGAAAGGAAGGGAAATGGAGGGATTGAATTTCTTTTACTTGGATAACGAATGAGAAATGAAGGGAATAGAGGAGAGGAAAATGGAGGGAAAAAATTGTAAGAAATTGATCTCTCTAACAATAAAGAGATTCAGAAGGAAAACTCATTATTCTTCTATTCTCTTCCCCTCCCTCCTTTTTTTTTCCTTCCCTTTTCTTTATTCAAACAAACAATGAAAACATTATGGTCAAAATTTTTTGCCCAAAGCCCACATAATTTGGGCCGGGTCAAGCCGATCTAGCGGGCAAGGCATGACATGATGAACTCTAAATGAACCATCTTTTTCTTAGTTTACGCAAATGATTCCAAATAGGAAGATCATTGAGGAAGAGGGGTATATTTCATTTTAGATATTCCAAATATACCAAACGGACGAATAGAGTAAAACTAATAACAATGTGATTCTTGCTCGAAGATGTAAACAATATAGCTTAGAGTTAGGAAAAATTGACAGGAATATTATGACCTTTGCGCGGTCCGCCACAAATAAAACCACATTTTGATAATCTCCAATAAAACGACCTTTGCATATCATCTTCCATAAATGGGGCGAAACTGAATGGTAACCTGTTTAATGGGTTAGTATGACACGTGTCTCTTTGTAATTGGAGAGTTGCTTATATATAATAATAATAATAATAATAATAATAATAATAATAATAATAATAATAATAATAATAATAATAATAATAATAAAATTTTCTTATTTTTAAAAAAATGATTTTAATTTTTTTTTTTAAAAAGAAAACAAAATCCCCCACAGCCCCCTATCTCGTAAACCCCCCACCCATCACCATGAATCACTGACTCCAACCACCGTGGCACCGCCAATGGGAAATCACAGACGAAAGCCTCCATTGTCGTCAACCACCATCGCTACCACATTCTTTCTCCTCCCCCTGCTGCACTCCCCACTCCTCCCCCACCACCTTCTGCCGCAAAACTCCACCACTTCCACCCAAACTCTTACCTCACTTTCTCTCTCCTCACCACAACCACCTTCAGCTTCACCATCTCTCACAAATCCACCCGTCGGATTTGGGAAGGGAAGGGGTAGGGTGGTCGAAATTTAAGAGGGAAAAGGGGTGTGGTGGTCGGATTTTGGAGGGGAATTGAAGGAGATGCGATGGTTGCCGTATTTGGGAGGGCAAGGCAGTGCGGTGATCGGAATTTGAAGGGGAAGGGGGTGAGCTGTCGGAACTAGGTGTGGGAGGGAAAGAGGTGGCTTGAAAGGAGGGAGACGGTGGTGGTAGGCTGTAGAAGGAGGTGGTTGGAGGGGAAGGGATTTTTTCTTAATTAATTTATTATAAATTAATTATTTTTTTAAAAAAAGAAATATGTTAAAACTCAAATTAACCTATTAAACAGGTTACCGGTTTTTTTATAATATAACTTGTGTCCTTCTTTAACCTATTAAACAGGTTACCGATTTTTTAATCCTATTTTTAGAAGATTATGTGCAAAGGTCGTTTTATTGGGGGATTATCAAAAGGTGGTTTAATTATGGCAAACCGAGCAAAGGTCATAATAATTCTGTCAATTTTTCCTTAAAGTTATTTGGCTCATAAAATTCTAGCATCATACTCTAAAAAGAAAAGGTGTACATGTTGGTTGACTAAGGTCAAGTGTACATAATTGAAAGTGTCCATTTTGCCTCTTAATTGTTAATTGTTAATTTACCTTAGGCTATACAAGTTTAGTCTATCAATCTATTATTGGCTCAAAGACCATCATGGACTCTAATACAATTAACAATTGAGGCACATGACTCTAAACGACATTGTATGACCTTGGGATACATCCCTACCATTACTTGACCTCTTAAGTCTCAACACCGTGCCCCGAAATCTTCGAAAAGTGCCCAATTTTGTGTAATACGGAGTAATTAATTATGTCTTTAATTTTGGAGAGATTTCAACCACCTAAGCACCTCAATAGAGTCAACACCATCACTTGATTTTCACACCGAATCCTAAAATCTCTAAAAATAGCAAGGTGATTTCCATAGACTCTAATTCACTCTATGAGACCACGAGATTGTATGAGCCATAGTTATATAGTATAATACTTTGCCTTTTTTTAGCAGCTAACACTTTGCCTTTTTAACAGCTAACACTTTGCCTTTTTAAAACAAGCTGTTAAAAGAGGCAAAGTGTTACTTGGCTCATACAATCTAGCATACTCAAAAAGGCACGATACAAGTGAATGAAAAAGTGAGAAAGGTCACAAACAAAAATAGTACGAAGCGTATCATAATTGTTAGAAGGGATTTTAATTGCTTCATTGCCTCATCTACGACTTCAAGTACAACAAATGAAACAATAAGGTGCACACCAGAAACAAATTAACAGTGACTGAAGTCGTAGGGAAAAAATCGTTATATGCTGAAAGTTGAACCACAATGAAATCAAAGAAATACATCACTGTTTACTACTGAAACACAACTGCATAACGCACACTACTACTTACCAATGAGCCCATTGGTATTCCTGAATATTAATCACCCTAGTAAATTAGTAATACTCAATCCTATCGTTCATTATTTTTAACAACAAACTCTCAGTACTCGTCATCACCATCATCCTCCTCGTCATCAACACCTTCAGCCCCAACTTCTTCATAATCCTTCTCCAACGCTGCCAAATCTTCTCTTGCCTCTGAAAACTCTCCTTCCTCCATTCCCTCACCAACATACCAATGAACAAAAGCTCGCTTGGCATACATAAGGTCAAACTTGTGGTCGATTCTCGAGAACACTTCAGCAACACTGGTTGAGTTAGAAATCATACTCACAGCCCTCTGAACCTTGGCCAAGTCTCCTCCTGGCACCACAGTTGGAGGCTGGTAGTTAATACCACACTTGAATCCGGTAGGACACCAGTCCACAAACTGAATGGTTCTCTTTGTTTTGATTGTGGAAACAGCGGCATTCACATCCTTGGGGACCACATCTCCTCGGTACATCAAACAGCAAGCCATGTACTTTCCGTGGCGAGGATCACATTTTGCCATCATAGCACTGGGCTCAAATGCACTGTTAGTGATCTCTGCAACTGACAGTTGCTCATGGAAGGCTTTTTCAGCAGATATAACAGGAGCATAAGAAGAAAGCATGAAATGAATACGAGGGTAAGGGACCAAGTTTGTCTGAAACTCAGTGACATCCACATTCAATGCACCATCAAACCGAAGTGAAGTTGTCAAGGAAGAGATAACCTACACAGAACACCATCATTTCAGCCAAAAATATCTCACAATTATAAGTATCTTTAATGTTCAAATGTAAGTAATTATATACCTGAGAAACAAGTCTGTTGAGATTGGTATAACTAGGCCTCTCAATATCAAGTGACTTGCGGCAGATATCATATATAGCCTCGTTATCAAGGAGAATGGAGACATCAGTGTGCTCCAGAAGGGAGTGAGTGGACAAGACACTGTTGTACGGTTCAACAACAGAGGTTGAAACTTGAGGAGATGGATAAATTGTGAAACCTAATTTTGATTTTTTCCCATAGTCAACTGATAACCTCTCCAAGAGTAGAGAACCAAGACCAGAACCAGTCCCACCACCAACAGCATGGAAAACAAGAAAGCCTTGAAGACCAGTACAGTTGTCAGCTAACTTCCTGATGCGATCCAAGCACAAGTCGACAATCTCTTTCCCAACTGCATTCAAACATAGAAATTTCCATTCAATATAAGATAATTGAAAAAAATGGAAACGCACGGTACTTGGATATGGGAAAATCCTCCACAAAGTCAAACTCCAAGGATTGACAAAGGGTTTGCTATATTAAAAAAATCCATGCTTCAAAGGTGTCATGAATGTATGATGTTCAGGTGAAAAAAATATTTATAGCAATCATGGTAAAGAATTGTGTCAAACCATTAAAGTTAATGGCCAAAACTACAGACTTGTAAGAGAAATGCCGAGAGAATGCAAAGAAAAAAGAACTTGCATGATACAACTCCAATAGGGTATATAATGTTTTTACCCCCGATATTTTATCTAAAAATGGCACTAAAGTATTAAAGAAGAGAGTTTATATCAAAAGACAGCTCATATTTCAACATTCTCATAATCATAGATCATAGATAACATTTGAAATATGACATTGACAAAGTGAAGTTGTGCATAACACAATGTGGTGAAAAGTGAAGAATATCTAAATTGATAACAGGAAATTCATGACCTGCTAGACAACACACAAACCAATAATTTCCTAGAGAGCACCATCAAACAATAAGTAGAAAACCAAACCGAAACATTATTACACAGTATACAAAACTGATAGAACTCAGGACTTAAATTCTCAACATAGGCCTCCAAAAACCAACCATAGCTAACAAAAATGATCCAATTTCAGATCAAAACACATAACAGAAGAGAATTCCAGCATAAAAACATAATTGAAAACCAATGCCAATTTCGCCAAAAGAAAATCAAAGTCAAGTATGAACATGGAAACAGAAAAGAGAAAACAAACACAACGCTCACGATAGTCAACAAATCCCTCAACCCAAGCCCTCACGACAAAGCAAAACAAGTAACCCGAACCTGATCAAACCAACAACAAAACTAATATAGAACTAAAGCAGAAGACAAATGCACACAAACTGTTCGACAAAATGCCTCAATAAATCCTTAATACACAGAACCTTAATTAGCATACCAATCATTCCATAACCAACAACAAAGTGCAATCAATAATCATACCAATCATTCCATAACCAAGAACATTAAAATAGCAAAAATGCAATACCAGTATAATGTCCACGAGCAAAGTTATTAGCAGCATCTTCTTTGCCACTAATAAGCTGCTGTGGGTGGAAAAGTTGTCGATATGCCCCGGTTCGAATCTCATCGATAACAGTTGGTTCAAGATCAACAAATATCGCTCGAGGAACATACTTTCCAGCCCCAGTATCACTGAAGAAAGTATTGAAGGCATCATCTCCTCCTGCTCCTGTATTCTCGGCTGGCATTTGCCCATCCGGCTGTTACATCATATAACCAAAATTAGGGTTTATTTCAGATATCATAAACAAAATTTGGGTTCAAATCTCAGAAATTCTTACAACAAACAAAACTAGGGTTCATTTTTCAGATTTCCTTGCAACATATAAGCCAAATTCAGGTTCAAATCCAAGAAATTCTTACTACATTCAAACAAAATTTCAAATCTCATAAAATCATACTACATTAAAACAAAATTTCAAATCTCAGAAATTCATACTACATTCAAACAAAATTTCAAATCTCAGAAATTCTTACAACATATAAACAAAATTAGGGTTCATTTCTCAAATTACTCACTTCAAATAAACAAACTAAAGTGCATTTCTCAGAAAATCTGACAGCATATAAACAAAATTAGGGCTCATTTCTCCAATAAACAAGAAATTTAGGGTTTATATCTTAGTTCATGAAAAAAATTAGGGATAAATTAAAAATTAAAAAAAAAATAGGGTTAACCTGAATGCCATGTTCAAGACAGTAGAGTTCCCAGCAATTGTTACCAACTTGAATTCCAGCTTGACCAATGTGGATCGAAATACACTCTCTCATTTTCGATTTTCCGGAGATTCAAATTTAGGAGAGAGAAAAATATCAGAGAAAAAGGAGGAGAGAGAAAATGAGGTAGGATTTTTTTATTTTTTTAATTTTGGGGAGTGAAAATTGAGAGTTTTATACTTTTATGGTAAAGATTTGTAGCCGTTGGCGTTACAAAAAAAAAAAAAAAAAAAAAAAAAAAGTCGAAAAAATGGGGATTTGGCAATTTTGGGGCGGTGGAAATTATGTTTTTTGAATTTTAAAAATTTGAATGGGGACCGTTATGTTTTTGTTGTTATTGGGTTGTGTGTTTACGAGTTGTGTTTTATGGTAGTGGCCCAATTTGGAAAAGAGTGTTGTGTTTTATGGGCTTAAAAAGGTGAACTTTTAAGGTCTATTTAGCCATTTAAGAAAAAAAAGTGGTGCATTTTTGTACGGAGCCCAAGATAATATTGGGTGAATGGGTGGTGTATTTAGGAGTGTACCCGAGTGTATTAATAGGAAGTAGATTCTATATATAGTAGTATAATTGAGTGTATAGTATAGATAATAGATTCTTTTTTTTTTTTTTTTTTTTTTGACAAAACAAGTACTACGTATAATAGATTCTAAATACGAGGTATCTTTTTGTTTTATATATATATATATATATATATATTTTTACCATAACAAAAAAATTTCATTAATAAAAGATAGTTAAACGGCACTTACAAACAATTCCTAGAAAATCTAAAATTCCAACACAACTACAAATCACCTTAAAACTAGTTAAATTGCAGATTCGATCAACGATTGCATTAATAAAAAAAAACTTCATCCGAAGCAATACAATATGTGACTTAGCACTAATTCGACTTGAGATCTACGGATGAGTACTTGTTTGGATGAAAAAACTCATATGGCCTTCTAGATATTTTCGGATATGATAAAACCCTAAATCTTCAATCTTTAGCACACGAACAAACAAAAAAAAAAAGCCTAATTGAATAAACACCATCATAAAGATGGGATCCATTTATTGAAAGCAATTAAAATGTTTTTTGGGGCTTACTACCGGTGGAAGCCCTTATAAAAATTTACAATTGATATCAGAAGAAAAGAGATGGAAGAGAGAGAAAAAAGGAGAAGAGTGAAGGAAAACCTTCAAAAAAGCAAAAAAAAAAAAAAATCTAGTCATGGAGGCTAGAAAAACCCTCCTAGGAAAACCCTAGGGGGAACCAAAAAACCCTCCCAAGGAGAAAACATAGAGGTAACCAAAAACTTCTTTTATATTGTATATTTTTTATATTAGTACTGTAAAATGAGAGAAATGAAAATGTATAAGATTCTAATTAGTGGGAAAAAAAAACACACAAAATTATCATGTGATTATAAGCATTAACTAAAATAATACGGAGTAAATATCAACACGACAACACGTATATATTGGGCATTTGTAGTGAGAAATGAGATACTACCTCTGATTTTTATTAGTTGCAACTTTGGGGTATTATTTGTGAGATATAAAATGTTCCAAAGTTGTAACTAAAAAAATCGGAGGTAGTATTTATTTTCATAACTAGGTACTTTGTATGTTGCAATATTCATTATGAGTAATTTTTTAAATTTGTAATATTAAAGTAAGAAATGGAGTATATCCTTTGTTTAAAAAATATTTTTAGATTTGTCTATGAAGAAGTTTTACAAACATTTCAACAAGGAAATCTAATATTCCAATTTCCATTTTGTAAATACAAAAATCATCTATTTTCCTTTCTCACTTTTATTTTTTTATTTCATATAGATTTTGTGATGCTCTCTCACCTTCTATCCACTTCTTAGTCATGTGTATTTTCCCATATATGTTGAGATATTTTTGAAACGCAGCACGTACAAAAACAAAATGGAAATAATTTTCTCTCCATTGGCTTCTCATTCTTTCCGTAAATGCGAAATAATTAATTAAGGAGACATATATACATATCTATTAACCTATACTAAAAGCGAATCTAAAATGACACTTGTCACAATGTCATTAACAATTTTCCCGCCCATTTCACTTTCCGTTTTTACGAAGATTCTTTAAGGAAAACATTATAATAATGAAAAATATCTTTCTTCCACTTAAAATTCTTAACAATAATAACTCTTCATATACCCAACTAATATATTTTTATATTTACTTTTAAATTATTATCATGAGTATAATTTTTTTTTATAAAATTCAATGCAATAATAACTCTTTAAAAATTTAATAACAACCGTGCATTGCACGGGATTTAAACTAGTTTTTACAATATAGTTGAGCAAATAGAATTAATTAACATAAGAGGTTAACAGAATGAAATAAAGAAAAATAATACCAATTGTTCTTGTATAGATTGATTGAATATATTCCTATTGAATATTGATGCTTAAGATTATCATTTTCTATAGTTAATTATTTTTAGATGTCATATAAATATTTCCATTGATCGCGTAAATTCTGCTAGCTTAGTCAAGGATGAGTTACAATGGTGAACAATAGTAGATTAACAGCCAAGAAGAAGTGGGCGAATGAGGCAGAGCTCGAATGTTATTCATAGTTTGTTTGTATTACAATTGTATTTAGGCAAAAGCCCAATCTAAGTGTCAAGGATTCAAGGTCCATTATCAAAACTGTACACATCGCTAGAGGCTTTAATTAAAAGCCCCATTTGATATTTGAATCTCACACCTTCATATTTTACTTTGAGGCTAGACGGAACTTCACCAATTGAGTTAATTAAGTCTTAGGCCTGTTCTTTTGAGCCCATGTAGTCTACTCTGCCCTGCTCTATTGAAATCTGTTCTGCTATGTTAAAATCTACTGTACTCAGAAGTTCAAAGAACAGGACCTTACTTGGTGATGATCTGACATTGTAGTTAAAAGGTTTGGAACGCATGCAGCCATGCATGATGCATCCAATCAGTATTATAACATATTTTTTTTAAGACAATAAGTATTATAACAAAATGCTTCTTTGAAATGTCAATAATTCTCACATTGTCTTACAAAAATATACATGATTGTTGTTATTAGAACTTGAATTTTTTAGATCTTATTAAAACTTAATTTAATTTGAATTTAAATTTAAATAACCCTTACGGCCTTACCAGAACTTATCTTAACTTATAAGACTTAAAATATGTGAAAATAAGGTGAATAAAATAAAGTCGGGCTTTTTTTTTTTTTTTTTTTTAATTTTTATTGAAGGAAAAGGTCCAGCCTAATAAAAAGATTTTTATATCATATAAAATTATAATTAAGTTTATTTTTTATTTTTTGTGAAATCGTCTGATAATAACTCGGTGAGTATGAGCATAAACACGGGCCATTAATCTAGTCTTTATTCCGTATATATACAGTATACTATAATTAGATGTAGTAGCTAAATTAAATAAGTACGCAATATCAAACAAAGTAGTTTAGCCAACAGCAAATGGCGTATCAACATCACTGGCATTTAGCTCGTGGATGAAGATCAGATTCATATACCTTGGATTTTACTTGTTAGATGAATACACCTTATTCTTCTTAGTTGATGATCTGTCTTATTGAACAAATTAATAGAATCATCTGTTAATAATCGGACCAAATATAACATGCATGCATGTTTGAATCATATTTACGTACTTAATTGTCAAACTTTTCTGGCTAAACTTGAATAATTATTTCTTGCTTTTACAGCTTTACTTGCTATAATCTTCTTGTTTTTACGTGTTTTTTTAAATAGAATTCAACAAGTTAAGCACTAATTGTTCGGAACCTACAATTTCTTTTAGCTATTTGACATTATGATAATGAATTTAACTAGCTTGATTAGCTCTTACGTATGTTCATTATTAATTATTACAATATAGTTACACGTTTAATGTTTTTTCTTACAATAATAATGTACACTTAAACTTATTAAGTCAACTAGAAAAGAAGCAAAAAAAGCATCATTTTATGAGATAAGATTATTCATATCGTTAGGCCTTGAATTTAGGTGGATGATGACTTGCAAAAGCTAATTGTCTCAATAATATACTTGTTCTTCGTACATATGTTACACTTACACATGATTGTTATAGAGCATAGTCACTGGTTGCCTAAAGATCTATGTTTAATAATCAATATATTAATAATGTTAATGTCATCTAGCTCTTTACTCTCTACCTCAAATTCATGCCAAACAAGGCAACTATGATTAACACATCTCAATAACTGCTTCAAATCATTTTGGTCATTTTTTCAAAAATATAAATCACAAAGCCATATTATAAATTCAAATGTTATAGTTAGGTTGGTAATCACAAAGCTCTTATATATAAAGAGCTAAAAAATACAAATGAATTGAAATAAAATATTAATTACATACATCTATATATTGACATGTAATTTTGTCTTCCTTTCTTAATTAATACTCTAAACTCTAACGATAGGAGTTCAAACTATATATACTCCGTATAATATATCATTACCCTTTTATGAAGAAAGAGCCCAAAAGTAAAACTACATAAAAAGTAATTACACCTATAAAACATATGTACAACCAATACATGTATCAACAAAATACAAAAGTTACATTACGTACTGATCTCACTCTCATAATTCATGTTTTTGTCAAAAAAGTTTACAGGTTTTGGACTTACATCATATATTAATCCTAGTTGATTTAATAAAACAAAGATAGATGCCTAAAAAGGATAGTAAATGGTGGAGAATTAGTATATTCTCTATGAATTTCGTTGCATGCGTTTTTGCAAATTGCTCCATTAAACTGAAACTAAGGGTGTCGTGTTGCAAACATCGGAGGCCATGAATGTTTCCACGTCTGAGTTATTTGCATAATTATACATTATAATACAGTATATACTATGCGATTATATTATACTATATGATTGATTGCTTATTTAATTTTGTGGCTCTTAATTTTTAAACTTGGATATCCGAGAACCAATTAATGAATATAATTACTTATATTAGGCATCAAAACTCTTACAACTTGCTAAATTTTGCAACTTGTATTATGATGCTATATTGCCATTTGCCGAAGGATGAAAGTACGTAGTATATGCTTAATTAAGGAAATGAATAATGGCCTTTGAGCGTATTGTTTAATTAATGGAGGACTAATTAAGTGCATACACTCAATTATTCTCTGTTAATTATACATTTATCATCAGAAAAATTAAACTAGTGATTTTTTTAGGTTATTAGCTTATGATCCATAGCAAGAGGTAGACCGTAGCTGCTCGAGCTAATTCTTACTCTTTTTTTTTTTTTTTTTTTTTTTTTTTTTTTCTTTTTTAATGATCTAACCATAATTAAAAAAAAAAAAAAAAAAAAAAGAATTATGTAGCATTAAACTACGAGTATAAGATCAAAATTAATTAGAAACTCGAAATAAGGTAAGAGATTCCTCACCTCCATAAGTGCCCCTAGGCTCTATCGGTGATTGATCCGACCAGACCAAATACTACAACAGTACTTGATTAATATGATTATTGTACACTTAATATATACTTTTCCCGTTCTTTTTTACTTGGCTTGTTTCATTTATCACGCTTCCAATGCAAAACTTTAACCACCAATAACTTTAATTCTTTATAAATAAAAATTATAAAAGTTAAATATTATGATAGTAGTTATTGAGACAATTCTAACAAAATTTCACATGAGTATATTTTTTCTTAATTCATGAAAGACAGTCAAAAGAAGGCATGTGAATAGTATAAAAGTCAAAGTGGGTCAAATAAAAAAAAAACAGAAAAAATATATAACATATTGCGATGTTTTTATGTACACTAATCAAGTTTAACTAATACAGGTAGATTGTATTCACTATCTATACGACTATACCCATAAATATTAATTAAACAGGCATTTGACGAAACTATTTTATACTCGTCTTATCATCGTATGGTTCAATTCTCATGACATGATAAGCACTTCAATTTCTCCGTTCCTTTTTAGTTGCCACGTTTTTTTAGTTACGTTTGGCAATGCATAAATTCAACCATTAATATCTTTAATTACGATAAGCAAAAATTATAAAAATCTGTATTTTAAAATATATATCGTAACGAATCAAATACTCCATAAAATTCTACATTATGATCATATTTTTATTACGTATAAAGCACAAAACCTGATAAAAAAAAAGTGTGTGAATAGTACTAAATTCAAAACCTCTAAAAAATGGAGGGTCTGAATAAGCGTTTACTAATTACTATGCAAGTCAACCGCACTTCATCAGCTGACATGTAGCATAAAGTAGCAGTAGATGATCAGATGAAGCTATACACGTGCAATAATGCTCTAGCTTCTTTCTAACTCATACGGAGTAGATTATTTACAACCCTATTACATACATACGCTTCTTAATTAACCTAGCTACTTACCTACGTACTAATTAATTACTGGCTACATACTTATTCATTAATATGATTATATTTCCCATATCTTCATTATAGTATATTTATGTAGTACTAGTAACCTAGCCACCTAGGTTAGTCATTGTGCAATGCACGATTGTAAGAGCCTATGAGTAGATTGATTTTTTTTACGTGATAATGTGGTATTATACTTACAAGATTTTAAAAGCCCTTTAAGTAAAATGATTTTATATGAGTAGGATATTATTCCTATAAGAGTTTTGGGTGTGTTTAAATATTCCGTATCATCCTAGGTTAGACTTTTTGATCCTCCTATGATAATCTCGAGATGTAACGAAGTACTTAATTAGTTTTATAAAATCTTCCCTTTACTATTTGTAATGTCTTTGTGATTCATTTAGATAAAAGAAAAAACAGATAACTCTTGATTAAGGAAATAAATCACCGGTTCACCGACATAATAATCAAGCAAAAACAAAGTTGTAATATTGATTAAGTCCTTGTAAATTATAAACAAGTGAGCAATGTACTTTTTTTTTAAGGGTAGTGAGCAATGTACTTATAAAATCATTAAGTAAACTCCACTTGCTTGATTAATTGTCCTAATAATATAATTAGAAGCTAGCGTAATCATATCAGAAACCTTGTTTTAATTTCCTAAGAAGACCAACATTTAGTATATTCATAAGAATTTCTTGGGCTATTCGTTAATTTCAGAAGTAAAATTTTATTAAAATGTAATGATTCTCGTGATGTCGAGCACAATATTCGCTGTCTACTAGATCAAGATCATGTGCTCCGCGATGCACGCTGCATTAAACCCAGTCTCTGATCCCTAATTAATCAATTAATTAATTAAACTCTTTAATCAAAATACAGTACTAGTAAATTGATGAGCACCATACTATATTCATTTACGCTTATCATATATAGGATAGCAAAATTGGTCTAACATATATACACGATGTATATATGGACAATATGGTTGTAATATTGTATATAAAGCTGTCAATTACTATCAATAAAGCTGTCAATTACTATCATTATATGATAACATGACTTGTTAATTAAGCAAAGCTATTATGTGTAATTACCCAAAGATTTGATTATGAAGATACATAGCAGTAAATTATAAAGGTATTAGGTTTTGAACACGAAATTTGAAACTGAAATTCAAAATGAGTGGAAATAAGTAGGTTATAGTGACCCGATTGAGAATCTGAGATATTCAAATTTATAGAAAAAATGAACATTATAATTTTGCTATAAATTCATATACTGAAGGGTTGGGGTCATTGACCTGGCCAATCGCTTCATAACTTAATTCATAACTTAACATAATAAAATCGAATTTGACCAAAACTCAAAACCTACCATTTTGTCAGGCGTAATTAAATAACTCCTATAATTTCATGTACTAATTGCTAATTGCTAATTGCTTTTGATTTTAAATCAATTAAAAGGAAACTATACACTTCCATAGATTCTTCCAGATATTCAAACTATAAATGTGGTCCAAAACTATGTAAATCATCTTATGATGAGATCTATTTTTTCTATTATTATTTCAATATAAAGCTTTCTCTCAACCCATGAATCTCCCCAAACCACACTATGACACCAATGTATAAGACTAATATTAGTATAACAAATTTATTACTCCGTATCACTTTACCTTTTTATGTAGTTTAATGGATGTAAACTAATTTATCACGAAGTAGTTGATTAAATTTTGAAAAGATAGTATTTAAAACTTGAAATCAAATATTATTTGCATTATTTGTCTTTAGTGGTAACACAACTTATATATATCTGTATTTTGAAGCAATTCCGGTTATAGATCAACTACGTGGACCGAACCTTACGTGTAATGATAGGGTTATGACCTAAGCTGATCGTTCCATGATAGAAACACGATAATACAAGATTTAGTGAGGTAGTATGATGAGAAAATGATTAAAAATCTATAGAAGTAGTACAAATGCAATCTTTTCTTCTAAATGACCAAATCTTAAATGTCTGATCAGCTATTGGACGGTGAATAAGCACGTGTTCAGCCAGTATTCTGCGTGTGATCTGCATGCAACAAGAACAATCTTCTACTTTAACAAATTACATCCCACCGACTTATGTTTTTTCGAGATATATTTATTTAATCCTTATATTATCAAAATTTCATATTCTTGTCTAATAATATATTTGATCCATAAGTTAAATGGATGTAAACTCACATGTAATGAGGGTCAGAGATAAGATTAAAAATGTTTAATAATGATCTTCTAGCAACACAAAATACTAACCTAGAAAATGGGAATTTTGATACTTACCTAAATAATCGATCAATCTATTACTTAATTTTTAAGACTTATATTCTTCTTTCTTACATATTTTGAATTAATTGGCTAGCTAGCTAGGTGTATCAATAAGCTATATATAATATTATATATAAAAATAAGTATATATATTTTGCTATACTAATAATATAGCACACATAGGAAATTAAATTAAATTTAAGAAAAATGACATATATAACAAAGCACACGAACATTTATTCGGGCCAATTTAAATCTATTATTTTCAATAATTCAATTATTAGTATGGAGTACCGTAGTGATAAAAACATGCATTTTTAGGCTAGTAATAATATAAAGGCATTTTAACAATTCTAAAATGAAACGAGAGATGCAAGTTTCATCTTTATCCTACATTGTAGTGCAAATTAGATAGTGCAAACAAGTACACATACGTTGCTCTTGTGCACACAGTCCATAACAACTCCAACAAAGAATAAGCTTATGTCTCTTCAATTCTCAATGCACGAAAGGAAGTATGCGTTCTTTAATTTAGAAATTGTTCTTTTATGAATAGAGATAAGACATAGTTTCATATTTGGTTACACCCCAAGTAGAGGTCAGGAACTAATTAAGCATGTTGAATTCTGTCAAATTAATTGATTTGTTGCTATATGTATGACAAGCCTTCTGGATTCCCTTCATAATAGCTAGATTGTAGTTCTCATTGCTCATCAACATGTGATGATGAACAATCCCGAAAATAGCAATTATCTAATCTTAGTCAACTTTCTGTATATGTAGCTCACACATGACTTCATTATTATTATTCCAATAATAGAAATTTTGAGATAATGAGATGCGTGGCACACATTCGATCAATAAATAGAAATTAAAATAATATTTGGCAAATTAATTCTCAATCTAACACCAAATGAAACAACATGATGAGATGGGAGGTTCAATCCGCAAAAGGTATTTTGAGGGCTGAAAGGGGAAATCCTTACCTATTCCCTACTCTCTGAAGTTGTCTAGCCCGATAACCCTGGACGAATGAACCCTTACCTACTAATTTTACTTAATCAGTATATTAATTGGGAAATTGAGTTCTCGGTGGCATGTAGTAAGTAAATAGTCCACTTTTTTTCCTTTTTTTTTTGAACGGGAAGAATAATAATATCATATGCATTAATGAATAGTCATACGACATCTTCAATCATAATAAAGTTTTGTAAACCACAAATTTAGATAAAGTAATTTAACATCACTTTTACAATTAAAATCATAATTATTTTGCAAATTTGGCATACCTCACATTCCACCGCTTCAAACTTGACACAAGCAGTAATTTTCGATGTTGTCGCATCTTTTCAAATAGAGACCTTCACAATCTGCGCTAATGCTTTGATCGTAGAGTTTATAACAAACCCTAAACCCATATGAATCCAAATCACCTTCCCAACTATTATTAAAGTCCTAAAAATAAAATTCCCATCCGTAGATGAGAATCAAAACCCCAGAAAATAAAATGAAGAGAACAAAGCAAAGTAAAGCAAAACAATACAATAAGCAAATAAATCAAAAAACCGAATTATATTAAAGAAAAAGGGTTGAAAATAGTCTAATTTTCGAAGAAATTAGACTATTTCTTGCATAAACGGCCAAAAAAACTTAAACCGTATCCTAACTAAATAGTCCACTTTGTAATCTTTAAGAGTGATTAAAAATTAAATGTAACTCTCTATTATAGTCCACTTAATAGAAATTATCTTAACTTGATAATTTAATAAAATATATAGTGAGTTAAACATGACCGAATGTTACAAACTATCACTTTTAACTTTTACGTTGTTTGTTCCTAAATATTCTCCCTTGCTTTCACCGTATCTAGAAGCAACCTAAAAACGTACGTACGATACAACCTTTCCCAATCCGATAAGTATTAGCGTGTTTATCATAAAATCCATACAACATCACAAACATGACCTTAACGTTTTTGGATCACATTATATTCCAAAATACATGAAACATGCATTGAGATGAGCATTACCTAACTACTACGTACGAGTAATTAATAGTATCTATCGCAAAATTTAGTGCCATAATTTGGAAATTTACGGCCACGTAACTTGAGAGAAGCGGTTGATCAATGACATAGTAGTTGAAAGAGGATTTTGGAGCCAAGCATATAATTAACAATCACAATTTCTTACAACTGTTTTTTTAAACTATACTTTTTATACACTTATATTTCCAATAATATGAGCGCAAAGTTTAATATTTACCGCGGAAAGAGGTCGGTGTAATGCTTATACAGTTACACATAATATTTTAATTTTCATACTAATACGAAGTATTTTATCTGTTT